>NC_052151.1:104587444-104894169 GCF_902713615.1 Scyliorhinus canicula
TATATCCAGCTAAGTTGAGGGTGACCTACAAATCCAAGGACTTTTATTTTGGGACGGCGGAAGCAGTGGAGGAGTTCGCAAAGGCAGAAGGACTGTGGCAGAATTGAGAAATGGTCATGTACCGATGTAGCCTCATGTAACGTTATTATTTTCACTGCGTGTTGGTGTATGTACGAAATGAGTCGACGCTGTATATATTTGGACAAGGGAAGAGATGGGACTTTCATTTGCAATGATGGTTCTTTGAGGCTTGGGTGTGTATGCTGGGGTTGTGTGCTGAAGGGGATTTCTTGGTTTTCCTGGGACCGGGCAAGGGGGAAGGAGACCCGGGTGGGGGCCTCCACTCTGGCCGGTTTAAGCCGGCCAATGAACGGGAGTGAGGTGGGGGGGAGGGGATGCTGCCATCGGAGCCGGGGTAGAACAGGTTTCGGTGAATCTAGCCGGGGTGAAAAGTTAGGGGAAGGAACCGAGGTTGGGGGGAGGAGTTTACAAGAGGAAGTGGAGGGGAGGAGTCTGGGAGGGGTAGTGGGGGAGGGGGTGGTGTCTACAATTCATGGGTGTCATTCACGGTATTCTTTCTGGGATTGGATGGCATTGAATATTAGGGGGGCAGTTGGGGGTGGACCGTATATGTCAATGGTGACCATAGGCGATTCCTGATTCCTTTTTCTTTTTTCCTTTTTTCCCACCTTGGGAGGGTTTGTTTTATTTGATGCTTATATTGTCATTCAGCCGTTGTTTGGGGGTTGGTGGGAGGATGGGATCGTTGTTGTTGATAAGGGGATTGATATTGTATTCTTTATTGTTTACTATTTGTTGGTGGGGTGTAAATTCTGAAGAAAATGTGAAAATGGAGAATAAAAATATATTTTTAAAAAATCTTCTACATTGTAGAAAATTCAACTCTAATTTGTTTAATATTTCCTTAATCCTTGGAGTCCAGGTATCATTTTGGGAAATATAAGCAGCACTCCCTCCAAGGGCAATATGTTGGTAACATCTGGTTCTATTGCAGGTGTGCCTGGAGCAGGGTTTATTTGGTTGTAGCATAATTTCTACTTATTAGATACAAATTCCAGAATTTCTTTGACCTTTGATTAATTTCTGCACCTGTTCATGACGTTTTAATAATCTTTACAAGGCCATATATAAAATAAGTCGTTTTTTAAACTGATATTTTATACTATTTTTGAGTTTCATCCCATTTTCCTTTACAGAACGACATTCAATAACAAATGCGATTGATGGCACAAACAGATGGTGGCAAAGCCCCAGCATTCAAAATGGAATGATATACCATTATGTGAACATCACTCTAGACTTAAAACAGGTAATTGACATGATAGCGTGATAACCTTCGGCTGCTTGTCATTTCAGTTCGCTATCTTGCTCTCTTCGTATTTCTGTCCTTGGCCTGCAACAATGTTCTGGTGCAGCTGGAGGTGCTCTGGTGCTTGACTGGTAGGAATAAGTGTACTATAGAATGTATGGTTCATGACTAGTTAAAGTTTTACTGTTCAACAATTATGTGGGTTAGATAACCATAAGAATATTATCAAAAACTACTATTGTAAATTACCTAAGAGCTACTGCAAATTGTGACTATCCACTACGAAGACTACCCCTAGACTCCCCAAGGTAACCCACCCCCACACTTCTTGCTATTGTTTCCACTTAGGCAAAAGCAGCAAGCAAAACACTGTCACGTGGTTGTTCTCTACTGCCACCTATTGGTTGGAGGTCTTGTCTGTCACGAAAACATGGTTGCTTATGCATGTCATCACAGAGGAACAGCATGTCATCTTATCATGAGGCAATTTCCAGCCTTCTGGACTCAACATTGAGTTCAGCAACGTCAGATTGTGAATGCTTGTCCTTCACTTTGACTCTTCTTTTGCCAAGTGCCAGTGTGTATCTTTTTTTTAAACTTCAGACTAGGCTAACATTTATTTGGCTGTCAACACCTACTCTGGATCTTTATTTCTTCACTGCAACCATTACCATTCCCTTTGCCTTTTGTTCCATGGAATCCTTGTTCTTTAATCTTCCCCCATCCTCTAACCTAACTGCGACCTTCCCTTCTGTTCCACCCTATCCTAACACCCCTTTTTAAACTAAATAAAAACATCCCTATACCTCTTCAGCTCTGAAGAAGTCACATTGGACTGGGAATGTTAACTCTGTTTCTCTCTCCACAGATGCTATCAGACCTGCTGAGTTTTTACAACACTTCCTGTTTTTATCTGATTTCCAGCATCCACAGTTTTTTAACTAACATGATCATCAATTATATGCGGTATTTATATTTGAAAGCCAAGATAAAGGGTAGATTATACAGACTAATTTGTAATTAATACAAAGCACAGTACAGCAGATGTTGGAAATTTGAAAAAAAAACAAAGTTTTGTCAATATTCTGATAGGTCTGCAGGCTCTTTGGAGAGAAAAATAAAGTTAATGGGTGAATTTGGCAGACACAGCTGGAAAGCCGGGGAAACCCTATTGCAGCCTTTTTCATAAGCTTTGATTCAATTCAATGGCCATCCGCTAGTTAAATGGCTGGTTGTCGGAGCTCTTAGTCGAATTCCACCTCTAGGAGCTGTTGTCCTAGTGAAATGCCAGTGGCTCTTCAGTCTCAGATCCATAGCCGGGAGCGCTGGCCACTAATGGGACCTGGACAATGTCCAGATTTAGGCTGACAAGTGGCAAGTAACATTCGCGGCACACAAGTGCCAGGCGATCATTATCTCCAACAAGAGAGAACAGGGGCTGGTTGAGCACACTGGGCTAAAACCCAAGGCAGGCCAGAGCACGGTCCAATTCCCATACCAGCCTCCCTGAACAGGCGGTGGAATGTGGCGACTAGGGGCTTTTCACAGTAACTTAATTTGAAGCCTACTTGTGACAATAAGCGATTTTCATTTTCATTTCAATCTAACCTTCACCCCTTGACATTCACATTGCATTACCATTGCTGAATCCTTCACTCTCAACATCCTGGGAATTATCAGTGATCAAAAACTGAGCTGGGCTAGCCATATAAATACAAGAGCAGGTGACAAACTGGGATTTCTGTGGAGAGTAATTTATTTCAGGGCTCCCCAAAACCTGTCCACCATCCATAAGGCACAAATCAGGTGGCACAGTGGTGCAGTGGTTAGCACTGCTGCCTCACCTTGACCCCAAACTGACCTTACAATCACATTCACTTAATCATGAAAACTTCTTACTTCTAAGTCCTTAACAACACCCAATTTTGCCCCCCCCTCAGCTCATTTGCTGGTGCAGCCTTCAATTGTGACCTTGGATTTGACAATAATTCCAATGCTTTCCTGGCTTTGTATGTTCCACCTTCTATAAGTATATGCTCATCCAAAACTCTGCTGCCTGCATCTTAATTTGCTCCAAGTCCCAGTCACCTCATTTCCCCTGTGCTTGGTGTCCTACATTAGTTTCCAATTCAGGCAGCACGGTAGCATTGTGGATAGCGCAATCGCTTCACAGCTCCAGGGTCCCAGGTTCGATTCCGGCTCGGGTCACTGTCTGTGCGGAGTCTGCACATCCTCCCCGTGTGTGCGTGGGTTTCCTCCGGGTGCTTCGGTTTCCTCCCACAGTCCAAAGATGTGCAAGTTAGGTGGATTGGCCATGATAAATTGCCCTTAGTGTCCAAAATTGCCCTTAGTGTTGGGTGGGGTTACTGGGTTGTGGGGATAGGGTGGCGTTGTTGACCTTGGGTAGGGTGCTCTTTCCAAGAGCAGGTGCAGACTCGGTGGGCTGAATGGCCTCCTTCTGCACTGTAATTTCTATGATAACAGCACCTCAATTTAAAAATCCAAATCCATGTTTTCCCGCTCTCTAATTCTGTACCTACTGCAGCCATGTAAGCTTTTGCACTCCCTCACGGCCTCTCCATCTCTCTTCCTCTTTTCTTTTAAGATGCCCCTTAAAACTGGCCAACTCTGGTCACATGACCTAATATCTTTTTTGCTCAGTGATGCGACCATCAATTCACTCGAAGACTTGTGTCGAAGTCAACAGTGGTTTTAATCAACTTACAACTTTGCCTGCCTGCAACTGGTACAACACTGAAGGCAGTCCCTCTACTTCCTCTAAAGGATGGAGCCATGGGCGGAGCCCGTACATGCTCCAACATCTCCCCCCGTGGGTGAAGCCACACAATGGCCCATAGATGGAGCCCACAGGTTTAATAACATAGTATAATGTAATACGGTATACTGGTGAATTAACAGTATTTATACATTCACCACACTCGGTGTCAAAAATGCTGTAATTGATGTTGTCCTTATTAAACATTCAGGTACATTTTTAAAATGTTAAATACTCGAAATAAATGCAAGTCATCATATTTCAGCAGTTAGTGATCAATTAGGTGCAAGGAATTCACAATATAGAGAAATTATAGAGTTGCGTAAGCTAAGTTAATTCAGCCTTTCCCTCAATAATAGACTAGGGGTGAGATCCAACTAAAGAAAATCAGAGTCCGTTCTGGGCAGGATTGGGTAGATGACACTGCCAGGGTGCCTGGGTGGCACCAGCAGTGCCAGGGTGCCACCCTGCCCAGAGGCCGACCATCTGGGACATCTGATTGACTGGGAGACCCCCCCCCCCCCCCTCCAAGTGCCATTCCGTCTGGTCCCTGTTTGTGGGGACCAGTGCTAAATGGCGGCTAGCTGGGGTCTCCTTGGTGAGGCTGTTAGATGCCGGGTGACAGGTCTGGCATCAGCATGGTTAAGTGGGCTTTTAAATGCACTTAACTGTGCGAGACTTGCCCATCTAACCACCTAATCAGACCTCGCAAGGTGTAACAACCGTCGGGAATCCGGGGGGACGCGGCTGGTAAATCGAGCCCCAGTTTGATGTTTTTATTCAGTTGTGGTTTGTGCTCATCACTGCCGTCAACCCCAGGTTAGAAAGTGCAATGTCGCATTAAGGTGGGTTAAGCAACTGTAATATCAAGGACACTATTTTCTATCTCACACTAAGCCAACATGAAAATTACTGACATCTGGAAAGCAGGCCCTTTGGTCTTCACATAGCACATTAGCAACACTTAGCCCAGCATGTATCCATGCATTTCCCGGGCTGAGTATGCAGCACAATATGTTCAGGGAATGATTTTACTCTTGTGCCCCATTTTTGGTGACTTGCCATTGGAAGTCAGTCGATTATAGCTTTTAGGTAAGCCTCAAATGGCCAGTTCTCCATCTGAAAACTGGCAGTGACCAAATAAATATATTTAAATGAGAATCCTTTGTCGTTTTTCAGGACCTGACAGCTATTTTCGTGCCAATCAGCACTGCCGCTTCCACAACCTGCCGACAAATAGTGAGCACTGCAGTGTGAGAGGTGTTACTCTTATGTAGATTTCTGCCAACATTTTTCACAATTACCTTGCTGTTAGTTCATTCATCTTCAGCTAAAAAAACAAACACTTGTTTACTGCTGGTTGTAGCTAGACAGCGTCCACAAAGTTTAATGGAATACCAGCAACTTTATTTTTTGGAGGGAAATTGCCATATTTTCTGTTCCCATTCTGCATAGAAAGAGTGAAGCAACAGTAACAGGTGGAAGAATCATGTGGGATTTCAACTGCTGGGCGTCCACAGAGGAGAGCTTGCAGAGTTACAAATCTCAACTTTACAGAGAGATGGTACAGAAGAGACGATGCTTCCCGCAGTTGACTTTTTCAGAACTTCTGGTATGGAATTCCCAGTTGCAGTGTAGGTATTGAGGGGTCGGTTCTCCAGTCCTAGGATGTCAGATCAGGGGTTGTAAAATTAGGAACGATGCCATGAGCACCATTCTAGTGCCAACCCACCCGCCCCTGCTCTAACCTCACCAATGGTGAGCAAGGTGTCAGGAGGCCTGCATGCTGGTGGGGCAACCAAGGCCATGTAGTGAGCACTTAAGGGCTCTTGCTGCCGCCGCGATTTTACATCTGATATGAGAGGCCCAAGCCAACCGTGCAACCTGGCATGTTGCACTGTTCAGGCTGGTTGCCAGTCAAAGGCGAGGGTGTCTCATGTGCTCATCAAAGTTACCCATCCCATTTATTCCCACCCCTGCATTTCCCCACCTCAGTGGCCCTTACCCTCCCACAGAATTACCACCAACTTAGTTCACAGTCTGAGCTCCATCGTCCATACCTTCTTCAAGACTGGCTGCAGCCTCAGCAATGGCCACTGAACCCTTTCATACTGCTGGGACCAGAGAGCTTCTCTGGTCAATCTATTGGAGTTGAGACTTTCCTTCCCTGACTCCAGGAGAACAGGTCAAGTGGAATGCAGGCTCGTTTCTAACTGTTACATTGGGATTGGGGGAGTGGTAAGTAGGGATGCTACCCCTTTAAAATCCAGCCTCAATAATCCTCCACTTTTTTGCCACAAATCACACTTTCATTTGAATAAGTGGCTGATACTGTGTTCTCTAAAATGAACAATTCAATCACGGTCTCAATAGAAACAGTCATCTATGACACATATATAAATGACAAACAGTAGGGGAAACAGCACAGATCCCTGTGGTATGCCAGTGAATACTGGTTTCCAGTCACTAAAGCAGCCTTCTGTCATCACTCTCTGTCTCCTATAGCTAAGCTAATTTTGAATCCACCTTATCAATCCCCTGTATCCCATGTGAATTTGCCTTTATAAGTCTCCCATGTGGGACCTTGTCAAAGACTTTGCTGAAATCCATGTAAAATACATCAACTACATTACACTCATCTACACACCTGGTCACATGCTCAAAAAGGTCAATCAAATTTGTTAGGCATGACCTCCCTCTGACAAAGTCATGCTGACTATTCCTGATCAAACCTTGCTTCTCCAAGGTGGACGACTCGGTAGCACAGTGATTAGCACTGTTGCTTCACATCTCCAGGGTCCCAGGTTCGATTTCTGGCTTGGGCCACAGTCTGCGTGGAGTCTGCACGTTCTCCCTGTGTCTGCATGGGTCTCCTCCGGGTGCTCCGGTTTCCCTCCCACAAGTCCCAAAAGACGCGTTTTTGGGTGAATTGGACATTCTGAATTCATGCTCCGTGTACCCAAACAGGTGCCGGAATGTGGCGACTAGGGGCTTTTCACAGTAACTTCATTGCAGTGTTAATGTAAGCCTGATGTGCCATCAATTAACACAAGACGAGTAGCGAACAAAACTGTGGCTTTATTAAGCTAAACAGAAAGCCTCCTGGACACTGATCCCGAACTGGGGCAGGGCCGGAGGTCAGCCATCATAATACCGAGCCCGAGGGGAGAAGTCACAGGCGGAGCCATCAGGCAGTACATACATGTAGTACAGTAACAGTTTACCACAATACATATAATACACTAACAGTGGTTTACCACATTCACCCCTGTTAAAAAAGAGTCTAGCGGGGATGAAGTGGACTTAAAGGTCAAGTCTGTCGGGGGCTTTGACATTCCGCTGTGATCGCCTCAGTCCCGGCTGTGGCGTGTGCACTGGTGTCGAGAACTGCTCGTCCGGGAGCGTGTTGTCTTCTTCTTCGCCCAGTAGTTGAGTCGGTGGAGGGGGGGTGGTGTAGGGGCGGAGGTGGTGGTGATGGTCGCCAATGGGCCTGCGGGTGCCAAATCATGGAGTAGCCGGGTAGTGGTGGAGGGAGACAGTGTAGGGTTGGGGGTGGTGGTGATGGTCGCTGGGGAACCAGCAGGTGCCAAATCCCAGAGGGAGACTGTGTCCTGCCGCCTTTCTGATGTGCTGCGTAGGCATATTGTGGGTTGGCATGGAGGAGCAGGACCTTCTCGACAAGGGGATCTGATTTATGACTCCTCGCATGCTTCTGGAGGAGGACGGGCCTTGGGACAGTCAGCCAGGATGGGAGCGAGACCCCTGAGGTGGACTGCCCAGGGAAGGCAAACATACGTGCGTGAGGGGTCTCATTGGTGGAAGGAGTGGAGATCATCGGGAAGGACCTCCTGCCAACGGGAGACTGGGAGGCTTCTAGACCGTAGGACCAGAAGGACGGCCTTCCAGACCGTTGCGTTCTCCCTCTCCACCTATCCGTTTCTCCGGGGGTTGTAGCTGGTCGTCCTTCTTGAGGTGATGCCCTTGCTAAGCAGGAACTGACGCAACTCATCGCTCATGAAGGAGGAATCCTGATCATTATGGATGTAGGTGGGAACAAGGTGAAGAGACTGTGCAGGGCCTTGGTGACTGGCAGAGTTCATGTCAGGCATGGGATGGAAAAGGGGAATCGTGAGTACTCGTGAACAACGTTGAGGAAGTACACGTTACGGACAGTGGGGGGGAGGGGCCCTTTGAAGTCGATGCTGAGGCACTCAAAGGGGCGGGAGGCCTTTACCAGGTGTGCTCTGTTTGGCCGAGAGAAGTGCGGTTGGCATTCCGCGCAGACCTGGCAGTTCCTGGTCATGGTCCTGACCTCCTCGATGGAGTAAGGCAGGTTGCAAGCCTTGATAAAATGAAAAAAAACGGGTGACCCCCGGGCGATAGAGGTCATTGTGGAGGGCTCGAAGTCAGTCTACTTGTGCGCTGGCACATGTACTGCGGACTAGGGCATCTGGGGGCTCATTGAGCTTCCCAGGTCGGTACAAGATATTGTAATTGTAGGTGGAGAGTTCGATCCTCCACCTCAGAATCTTGTCATTCTTGATCTTGCCTCGCTGTGTATTATTAAACATGAATGTTAACCACCATTGGTTCAGTGAGGAGAATGAATCGCCTGCCGGCCAGGTAATGCCGCCAATGTCGTACAGCTTCCACAATGGCTTGGGCTTCCTTTTCGACGGAGGAGTGCCGAATTTCGGAAGCATGAAGGATACAGGAGAAGAGAGACACGGGCCTGCCCGCCTGTTTGAGGGTAGCAGCCAGGGCAAAGTCTGACGCATCGCTCTCCACCTGGAACGGAATGGAATCCACAGCGTGCAACGCGCTTTGGCAATATCTGCCTTGATGCGGTTGAAGGCCAGGCAGCCATCAGCCGTCAGGGGAAAAATGTGGATTTAATGAGTGAATGGCCGTTGTCCACATAATTGGGGACCCACTGGGCATAATAAGAGAAGAACCCCAGGTATCTCTTCAGGGTCTTGTGGCAGTGGGGGAGGGGAAGTTCCAGGAGGGGCGCATGCGGTCGGGGTTGGGCCCTAGGACTCCATTTTCCACAATGTAGCCAAGGATGGCTAGGCGGGTTGTGCGGAAAAGGCATTTCTCCATATTGTATGTGAGGTTAAGGAGCTTTATGGAGCTTAGCGGTGTGGAGGAAATGTTGGAGATTAGTGTCATGGTCCTGCTGGTCATGGCCGTAGATGGTGATATTATCTAGGTACGGGAACGTGACCCGCAGCCCGTACTGGTCAACCATTCATTCCATTTCTCGCTGGAAGACCGAGACCCCATTGGTGACGCCGAAGGGAACTCGAAGACAATGTATTGGCGGTCCTCTGGGTGTATAGGGAGCTGGTGGTATGCTGACTTCAAGTCAACTGTGGAGAAGACGATACTGTGAAATCTGATTGACCATGTCAGATATGTGGAGGAGGGGGTACGCAGAGAGCTGCGTGTACCGGCTGATCATCTGTCTGTAGTCGATGACCATCAGGTGCTTCTCCCCAGTCTTGACGACCACCACTTGGGCTCTCCAGGGGCTGGTAGCCTCAATGATTGCCTCTCATAGGAGTCGCTGGACCTCCGACCTGATAAAGGCCTTGTCCCGGCACTGTATTGTCTGCTCCTCGTGGCTTACAGTCTGGGGTGAGGTTAGCGAAGAGCGAGGGTGGGGCGGCCTTAAGGGTCACGAGGCTACAGATGGTGAGGGGGGCAGGGGTCCACCGAATTTTAAGGTAAGGCTGTGGATGTGGCACTGAAAGTTGAGCCCCAGTAATTAGGAGCGCAGAGGTGGGGGAGGACATTGAGCTTAAAGTTAGTGTACTCTACACCCTGTACTGAAAGGGTCGCGACACAGTACCCCTGGATTTCTACGGAATGTGATCTGGAAGCCAGAGAGTTTTTCTGGGTCGTGGGTAAAATTGGGAGGGAGCAACGCCTTACCGTATCTGGGTGGATAAAGCTGTCTGTGCTCCCGGAGTCGAAGAGGCAGGCCATCTCGTGCCCGTTGATCCGGACGGCCATCGTGGATTTCGTGAGATGATGAGGTCGAGACTGGTCGAGTGTAATGAAGACAAACTTCGGAGGGTGGTGGGTGGGCCGGTCGGAGGTAGCGGTGGCCAGCGTATGACCGGGTGAGCAGGTGTTCCGGGAGGCGGCGGAGTGGTTCCAAAATGGAGGCCTCCATGGGTCGCGGGTGGCATCGAAGGTGGCGTCAAAGATGGCGGCCCCCACGGGTTGCACATGGTGGATGACAGCGGAGATGGCGGTGCCCACGGGTCGCACATGATGGGTGGCGCGGCAGATAGGGGAGGGTCCCGACAGGCAGCGCTGCTGGGCCTAGGAACTTTAGGGATAGGTCGGGCCTGGCAGACTTTGGTGAAGTGGCCCTTCCTCTCACACCCGTTGCAAATCACGTTCCGCGCAGGGCAGCGTTGTCTGGGGTGCTTACCCTGGCTTCAAAAGTAGCATTTTGGGCTTCTGGAGTTAGCGGACTGCTGTGTGGCACAGGCTTGCGCCGCACTCGAGTCGGATGATGGCGATGTCCACGACGTCCACGAGGGTGCCGCGTGGTCAGAGGTGTAGGCCTCCATGTTCTGGAAAGCCACTTCGAGTGAGTTTGAAAGCTGTACCCCCTTCTAGCAAGCGCTGGCGGATGTAATTGGATCTATTCCCCGCGACATAGGCGTCCCTGATCAGCAGCTCCGTGTGTTGGACAGCTGATACCGCCTGGCAAGCACAGTTCCACCCGAGTACCCGCAAGGCACGCAGGATTTTGTCTTGTGATCCTCCGGGGTGCTGTTGCCTCATGGCAAGGAGGCGCCTGGCCTACACTTCGTTTACTGCCTTTATGTACTGTCCCTTCAGCAGCATTATCGCCTCCGTATACGAGGGGGCATCTCTCATAAGAAGGAAAACTTGCGGGCTCACCCGTGCGTTGAGTATTTGAAGCTTTTGGAGGTCGGTGACATGGTCGGTGGAGGATCCGAGGTAAGCTTAGAAGCAGCTTAGCCAGTGCTAGAATTTCGGGGCAGCATTGGCTGCTTGTGGGTCCAGCTCCAGGCGATCAGGCTTGAGTGATGAATTTATCTTAAAAGTTTAGCTTATTAAATTGATCTGCCATCACTTAACACAAAACGAGTAGTGAACAAAACTGTGGCTTTAATAAGCTAAACAGAAAGCCTACTGGCCACTGATCCCGAACTGGGACAGGGCCAGAGGTCATCCACCTTTATACCGAGCCTGAGGGGAGGAGTCACAGGCAGAGCCATCAGGCAGTGGTTTACCACAATACATGTAGTACAGTAATAGTTTACCACAATAGATATAATACTCACAGTGGTTTACCACAAAGACTACTTGTGATAATAAAGATTATTTTTTAAAAAGAAGTGGAGATAGATTCTCTCCTTCAGACTTTTCTCCAATAGTTTCCCTGCCACTGACTCACTGCTTTATAGTTCCCTGGCTTATCTTTACAACCTTTCTTAAATAGTGGAACCACATTAGTTATTCTCCAGTCCTCTGGCACCTCTCCGAGGCCAGAGAGGAATTAAAAATTTGAATCCGAGCTCCTACAATCTCCTCCCTCGCTTCCCACAGCATCCTGGGACACAATTCACCCAGACCTGGAGATTTGTCCACCCTTTAAGCCTGCCAACATTTCCAATAACTTGTTACTCCCTATGACAATTTGCTCATTCACTTGGGTGAAGACAGATGTGAAGTACTTGTTCAACATTGTACCATTGTCCTCTGGCTCCACCCACAGATTTCCCTGTTGGCCCCTATTGGGTCCTACTCTTTCCCTGGTTCCCTGGTTATCCTCTTCCCATTGATATAGTTAAAGAACATCTTGGGATTTTTCATACTTTTACCAACCAGAGCTTTCTCTTATCTCCTCTTTGCTCTCCTAATAACTTTCTTTAACTCCACCCTGCACTTTCTGCACTCCACTAATTCCTCCGTTGCTTTGCTCCACTTTTCCTTCATTTGGTGACCACAACGTGATACAATTTAAGTTTGTTATTGTCAAAGAAATGGACAAGTTGAAAAAAAAGGTTGTGGATTGGGGAAGAGCGGATTTTAGTAAAATAAGGCAGGATCTGGCCACAGTAGACAGGAAAGAATTACTTGTGGAGAAATCTACAGAAGAGTAGTGGGGCCCCGCCGTTGGGGACTCGGCCCATCGAGGGCGGAGCATCGGGGGAGGGCCTCGGGTGCGGCATACTCCTCGAATACGCCATTTTTGAGATGGCTGAGCATCGGAAAAACGGCACTTTCCCCGATTCCAACGTAAAAGTGGATTCTCCGGCTGATCGCCGAACGCAATTTCGGCATTGGCGATCAGAGAATCCAGCTCCAAGTGTTTCTCAATCCACTGAATGAAAGATGATTCCTGATCATCCAGAAAAATTAATAAATAGTTTATTATGTAGCCTCTGGGGAAGTAAATATTTTTGTTGCCCTTTCATATAGTTCACAATGTGTATTATTTTAAAAGCAGAGTATATCTTTTTCCAACTGAGTTCTGCAGAAAATAAGTCAAAAAAATACTGAATTGTCACAGATCTCCATTCCCATCTCTATAATTTTAATATAAGGAGAAAGTGGATATGACATCCATTCTTTTAGAATTTAATATATGCAACACATGCTTCACCTTGCATCACTCCAACATTTTTCTCGCCGACTCCATCTTTGCGATGAGTAGCCATGTCCCCGTCATTTTCTTCTCCATATTTCACGACTTCCAGCTTGAACACAGCCGTGAAGGAATGACGTGATGTGACTGCAGATATTTTGGTATGAGGCATTGTGTTTGCTTGGATTTATTCATAAGGCACGTCAACATCTAAAATCGACTCAAAATGTTAAATAAGTCAAAGCAGCGTACAGGAGAAAAAAGTTGGTACTGTAAAATACGGCATTTGGGAGTCAGATTGGGATCCGACTCTCGAGTTTTATAATACAATTTTTGCGTTTATTTCTCCTTTTTTTTAAATTACATTTTTATTCTAAACTCAAACGAAGTTGGGTTACAAAAACCACCCACAAACACAGTCCTTACACAGTTTGTAACATTTATGCCCTTAGAAACCCCCACGCCACCCCATCACAAAGGGGCACGACCCTACTTGGAACCCCACTATCTCTATTAGAGCCTTAAACATCGCTTCCCATGAGACTGATCCTTGAACATGAGGACTCCGCAATATCTCACTCCATACCCCCCACCCTAGCTTGGTCCCCAACTCTTCTTCCCAGCTGCCCTTGATCTTTTCGAGAAGGCCCCCAAATTTATCCATTAATGTTATAATTCTTCCCATACTCTCCAATGGGTCTGCCACCTTTAACAATAAGTCATAGGTGTACAACAACACCCTATACACCTTCCCCCTCTTTTCCCTCGATGCACGGAGTTCAATGACCAAAGGCTTTATCGCCAATTACAATAGGGGTGACAAAGGGCACTCTTGCCACGTTTTCCTGTGCAGCCTAAAGTACTTCGAGCCCAACCCATTCATTCACACACTTGTCATGGGGATGCATAGAGTATATGTACTCACGCCACAAATGTCGGCCCAAACCCAAACTTTGAACAAGTACCGTCACGCAACTCAGTCAAAAGCCTTCTCCTCGTCCATTGACACTATCATCTCCGGCATCCTGCTGCATGATGGGGTCATGACCACATTCAATAGCCTCCTAACGGTGCTCAACAGCTGCTGCTCCTTCATGGACCCTGTCTGATCTTCTGATACCACCTCCAGCACACATCTCTCCAATCGCCTTGCCAGCACCTTGGCCAATCTCTTCACATCCATATTTAGCAACAACATGGGCCAACAGATTCTTATGTTTAGGAATTAAAGAATTCAAGGCCTGTGACAATTGTAGCCAGCAAATCTCCCCTCTCCAGTGTCTCCTTAAACACACTCAGAAGTTGCCGGGCCAATTCCTCCAAAACATTTTGTAAAACTTGTCCGGGAAACCATCTGGCACCGGTGCCTTCCCCCAACCACCTTCTTCATTGCCACCCAGAACATGGCTGCTGAGACCTCCCAATTCTGATTACATTTCACGTAATTCTTTGTGGCCAATCACACCTTATCACTGCGAGTAATCCCAAATAAAATCCCCATTCCGGTCTCTTCCCCTGGGTGCCTCAATCTCCATGGATCAATCCCTCCCATCTGTCCCGTAAATACCCCTAACTGCCCTAACCATCGACTTGTGCTTCCCGTACCAGCCTCCCCGGACAGGCGCCGGAATGTGGCGACTAGGGGCTTTTCACAGTAACTTCATTGAAGCCTACTCGTGACAATAAGCGATTTTCATTTCATTCATTTCATTTCATTGCCCCAATTGGGTGGGTACACATTGACCAGAATCATCAATAGCCCACTCTCCATGACAAACCGACCCCCAGGCCCTGCACCACCCGTGACACTTCAAAAGTTACCTTTTTACTGAACAGGGTCACAACACCCTTGACTGATTCAAACCCCCGAGTGGAACGTTTACTGAACCCACATTCTCCTCAGTCGCGTTTAGTCCTTTATCTATAAATGCATTTCCTTCAGGAAAACCACCTCTGCCTTTAGACTTTTTAAATGCACAAATACTCTTGACCTTTAAACCTGCCCATTTAGCCCCTGGACATTCCAGGCAACCACCGGGGGCTTCCACTCCCCTTTCCCTCCTTCTGCTAAGGTCTGCCATCATCCCTAGCCTATGGTCCATCTACCTTTCCCGCTCCAAACTACTTGTGCCACCCAAAATGGCCACACCTCCCTCTTCCCCTTGGTCTACCTTGAAAAACAACTGCGTCATTGACCTAACCCCCTCCCCCAGTGGCTCCCAACTGCAGCACACCTCGCTATCGTGATGGCCCCTGCATGGAGACCCAAACAAACAACCTCACCTCCAGCACACCTATCCCCCCACTCCATTTACTCCCTCCACTCTCCTCTTTGACCCCTCATGCTCTCCCCCCCCACCTGACACACCTTCCAAGATATTGGCCAAACCCTAACATTAGAAAGTGCACATAAACAAAAACAACACACTTAGATACAAAATTATTACATCAGTAAACATGCCCCCGACAAACTGCGAACCTTACAAAGTATCCCAACCCTACCTCTCCCCCAACTTGTGCTCTTGGACAAAGCCATTGACCACTTTTGGTGTCTGAAAATGTTCCTTGCCCTCGAATGTTACCCACAACCTGGCCGAGTGCAACACCCCAAACCGAACCCTGCTCCGATAGAGTGCTGCGTTAGCCCTGTTGAACATCTGCCCACCTCTTGAACAGGTCAGCCCCAATGTCTTGATTATATCCGGACCCGACTCCCTTCCCAGCTACAGTCTCAAGTTGCCTTGGCCCACCTCAGAATCTTCTCTTTATCTTGAAACTTGTGCATACGCACAATCACAGCCCAGGGTGGCTCCCCCGCCCTCTGCTTCTGTCTCAGGGACCAGTGGGCCCGATCCACTTTGGGAGCCCTCCCAAATACCTTCTCCTCCAGCAGCTGCTCAAACATCCTCATCACGTAGCTGGTGGCACTCATTCCCTCCCCTCCCTCCAGCAAACTCATGAAGCGCAAATTCTACTGCCTGGTCGTTGACCCTCGCCCACAGCACCTTAACACATTTCCCCCAACATCGACATATCTGCTTCCAAGGAGACGATTCGGTCACTCTGGTCTGAGGTCGTCTTCTCCACTTATTTTATTGTCGCACCCTGTACCTCCAGGTATTCCATTCGCTCCAGAAACCCACCAAGAAATGCTACCACTCCCTCAATTGCTCTCGACCAGTCTCCCTGAATGTCCTTGTGCTAATGTCAAAACTCATCTTTAATGAAGCTCATAAGCTACTCCATCTGCGATGTGGCCATCGACGATGACTCATCTCCCTCCGCCATCTTTCCCACTGATGCTGCACGATGCTCCTCCAACTCCTGGGATGGGGCTGTCACCGCCTTCTGCTGAGTCTGGCAGTCCATTGTCATCCGACGGGTGGGGGGGTAGAATCCACCATCCACCTCTCTCCGCGCAATTTGACACCAAAAATCACCCCTCGAATGGGCGAAAAATTCCAAACACCATCACCTCCACGCAGGAGCCACCCTGTGTGCGACCGATCAGAACATGGCCGCTGCCAGAAGTCATGTCGATTTCTACCCAAAGCCACTTCAACTTGATGTGCAAGTGTCGGCTTAATGTGTACAAATACACTCTTGTGGAAACTGATTAGGAAGAGCAAAAATTAGCCATCGCCACAGCTTAGATGAAAATTAAGAAGTTAGATGAAACAAAACGATAACAGCAAGAGTGGAAGTGATGCACAAATGAATTGACAACAAGTAATTGCTTGTGTTTTGAATTGAGCTTGTGGGAAGAGGTGAAAAGATTCCCGTATCGGTACTTGTAACAGATAAATAGAGGAATAAAACATAAGAACACGAGAAAGAAGCCACCCAACGTGCCTGACAAAAATGATATCTTGAACAGGAATATGTCCTATGATGGTGCTCAGATGACAGCTTATTATGATTTTCATTCAGTTGTAGTGTAAAAATAGAAAAGAACTCATAATTTCTACTAACATGAAAACTTATATTCTTTAGAATAAGCCTATTTATTCCTAGTGGTGCAAATTTATAGGTTGTAAATTGTATTTGTCAACAAGAAAGATTGAGACTTCCTTGAAAAATTGATGTATTACACCCTGTGTAGGTGTTCTAGATGGTTTTCATTTCATATGGACACTCAACATGAATTAAACAAAGGTCAAAATTTATATTTTATAATTTCCCTTCTAAGTTTCCGACTGCTTTTTTTCTTTGCTTCTCTTCTGAAGGCAGTAATTTGTTATGGGGCACAGGCCCATGATTACTGCAGTTCCTGACACTTTGCCCAAGGGCTATTTTTCAAGTGTAGTGAGCATTTGTGCTTAATTGACTTGACTGTTATTTAGGGGTCTGCTGAGCATAGAAGTAAATAGTCTTTAAACATTTTTAAGCATCAATTTAAAGAAAGACTCAAAAGCTGGCAACACCTGTTTTGATGCTAATCTGCTGCAAGGATAGTGGCCAGGAATGGCCTCGGAGATGGGACCACTTAATTGTTGTAACTAGGTTGGTAAGTTGGTTTTTCACCATACTCCTGGCAATGTTTCGGTGGAGTGGGAACGGCTTTGAGGAAACATAGAACATAGAACATAGAACGATACAGCGCAGTACAGGCCCTTCGGCCCTCGATGTTGCACCGACATGGAAAAAAAAACTAAAGGCCATCTAACCTACACTATGCCCTTATCATCCATATGCTTATCCAATAAATTTTTAAATGCCCTCAATGTTGGCGAGTTCACTACTGTTGCAGGTAGGGCAATCCACGGCCTCACCACTCTTTGCGTAAAAAACCCACCTCTGACCTCTGTCCTATATCTATTACCCCTCAATTTAAGGCTATGTCCCCTCGTGCTAGCCACCTCCATCCGCGGGAGAAGGCTCTCGCTGTCCACCCTATCTAACCCTCTGATCATTTTGTATGCCTCTATTAAGTCACCTCTTAACCTTCTTCTCTCTAACGAAAACAACCTCAAGTCCATCAGCCTTTCCTCATAAGATCTTCCCTCCATACCAGGCAACATCCTGGTAAATCTCCTCTGCACCCGTTCCAAAGCTTCCACGTCCTTCCTATAATGAGGCGACCAGAACTGTACGCAATACTCCAAATGCGGCCGTACTAGAGTTTTGTACAACTGCAACATGACCTCATGGCTCCGGAACTCAATCCCTCTACCAATAAAGGCCAACACACCATAGGCCTTCTTCACAACCCTATCAACCTGGGTGGCAACTTTCAGGGATCTATGTACATGGACACCGAGATCCCTCTGCTCATCCACACTACCAAGAATTTTACCATTAGCCAAATATTCCGCATTCCTGTTATTCTTTCCAAAGTGAATCACCTCACACTTCTCCACATTAAACTCCATTTGCCACCTCTCAGCCCAGCTCTGCAGCTTATCTATGTCCCTCTGTAACCTGCAACATCCTTCCGCACTGTCTACAACTCCACCGACTTTAGTGTCGTCTGCAAATTTACTCACCCATCCTTCTGCGTCCTCCTCTAGGTCATTTATAAAAATGACAAACAGCAACGGCCCCAGAACAGATCCTTGTGGTACGCCACTCGTAACTGAACTCCATTCTGAACATTTCCCATCAACTACCACTCTCTGTCTTCTTTCAACTAGCCAATTTCTGATCCACATCTCTAAATCACCCTCAATCCCCAGCCTCCGTATTTTCTGCAATAGCCGACCGTGGGGAACCTTATCAAACGCTTTACTGAAATCCATATACACCACATCAACTGCTCTACCCTCGTCTACCTGTTCAGTCACTTTCTCAAAGAACTCGATAAGGTTTGTGAGGCATGACCTACCCTTCACAAAACCATGCTGACTATCCCTAATCATATTATTCCTATCTAGATGATTATAAATCGTATCTTTTATAATCCTCTCCAAGACCTTACCCACCACAGACGTTAGGCTCACCGGCCTATAGTTACCGGGGTTATCTCTACTCCCCTTCTTGAACAAAGGGACCACATTTGCTATCCTCCAGTCCTCTGGCACTATTCCTGTAGCCAATGATGACCTAAAAATCAAAGCCAAAGGCTCAGCAATCTCTTCCCTGGCTTCCCAGAGAATCCTAGGATAAATCCCATCCGGCCCCGGGGACTTATCTATTTTCACCTTGTCCAGAATTGCCAACACTTCTTCCCTACGCACCTCAATGCCATCTATTCTAATAGCCTGGGTCTCAGCATTCTCCTCCATAATATTATCTTTTTCTTGAGTGAATACTGACGAAAAGTATTCATTTAGTATCTCGCTTATCTCCTCAGCCTCCACACACAACTTCCCACCACTGTCCTTGACTGGCCCTACTCTTACCCTAGTCATTCTTTTATTCCTGACATACCTATAGAAAGCTTTTGGGTTTTCCTTGATCCTACTTCTAGCCAATAATCTTATCGGTGCAAATGAAAGTTGAATTATTTGAGTTATTATCATAAACATGTTGATGTAAACCTTTTGTGTTTACCATGTTATTCTCGTATTCATATTGTTGTGATTCATGTTATTCATGACCCATTCTTGGTTATGGTGGTTAGTAGCCTCCCTGGTATTTTGTCATAGTATCCATTCCTTGGGTGCCTTCATAATGTAAAACATTGAGTATTGAAACCTGCAAATCCTCTCAACACACCAATGGTGGAAGGGACTCCTGGTCAGCCACACTTTGCTGTGACGTGGCGCCCCTCAAGTTATAAGCCATGGCGACCTGTTCCAGGAATTACTAGCTACGGAAACAGAGATGAAAGTCTGCTTTAGTGCAACATTATGTGTGGGTAGAGAATTTTTTATTTTTTTTTAAAATTTAGATTACCCAATTATTTTTTCCAATTAAGGGGCAATTTAGCGTGGCCAATCCACCTTCTCTGCACATTTTTGGGTTGTGGGGGCAAAACCCATGCAGACACGGGGAGAATGTGCAAACTCCTCACGGACAGTGACCCAGAGCCGGGATCGAACCTGGGACCTCAGCGCCGTGAGGCGGTTGTGCTAACCACTAGGCCACCATGCTGCCCTTTGCGTGGGTAGAGAATTGGAATCCATTTCTTAAGAATGACCTGATTTTTGAGTACAGATTTCTAACTGTTTATTTGACTTGAACCCCATCCTGGTTTCATTTGGAGGCTAAAATTCTTCTCAGTGTTGTCCTAAACACTTTGGGTTGGATTTTATGGGGTGACGTGTTCCCCGCCACTCCTGCTGAAAATCATAGAACATAGAACATAGAACATAGAACACTACAGCGCAGTACGGGCCCTTCGGCCCTCGATGTTGCGCCGACCTGTGAAACCATCTGAAGCCTATCTGACCTACACTATTCCATTTTCATCCATATGTCTATCCAGTGACCACTTAAATGCCCTTAAAGTTGGCGAGTCTACTACTGTTGCAGGCAGGGCGTTCCACACCCCTACTACTCTCTGAGTAAAGAAACTGCCTCTGACATCTGTCCTATATCTCTCACCCCTCAATTTAAAGCTATGTCCCCTCGTGTTGGTCATCACCATCCGAGGAAAAAGACTCTCACTGTCCACCCTATCTAACCCTCTGACTATCTTATATGTCTCTATTAAGTCACCTCTCAGCCTTCTCCTCTCTAACGAAAACAACCTCAATTCCCTGAGCCTTTCCTCGTAAGACCTTCCCTCCATACCAGGCAACATCCTAGTAAATCTCCTCTGAACCCTTTCCAAAGCTTCCACATCCTTCCTATAATGTGGTGACCAGAACTGCACGCAGTACTCCAGGTGTGGCCGCACCAGAGTTATGTACAGCTGCAGCATGACCCTGTGGTTCCGAAACTCAATCCCCCTGCTTATAAAGGCTAGCACACCATATGCCTTCTTAACAGCCCTATTAACCTGGGTGACAACTTTCAAGGATTTATGTACCTGGATGCCGAGATCTCTCTGTTCATCTACACTACCAAGAATCTTGCCATTAGCCCAGTACTCTGCATTCCTGTTACTCCTTCCAAAGTGAACCACCTCACACTTTTCCGCATTAAACTCCATCTGCCACCTCTCAGCCCAGCTCTGCAGCTTATCTATGTCCCTCTGTATCCTATAACATCCTTCAGCACTATCCACAACTCCACCGACCTTCGTGTCATCTGCAAATTTACTAACCCATCCTTCTACACCCTCTTCCAGGTCATTTATAAAAATGACAAACAGCAGTGGCCCCAAAACAGATCCTTGCGGTACACCACTAGTAACTGAACTCCAGGATGAACATTTGCCATCAACCACCACCCTCTGTCTTCTTTCAGCTAGCCAATTACTGATCCAAACCGCTAAATCACCTTCAATTCCATACTTCCTTATTTTCTGCAATAGCCTACCGTGGGGAACCTTATCAAACGCCTTACTGAAATCCATATACACCACATCAACAGCTTTACCCTGATCCACCTGTTTGGTCACCTTCTCAAAAAACTCAATAAGGTTTGTGAGACATGACCTACCCTTCACAAAACCGTGTTGCGTATCGCTAATCAACTTGTTCTTTTCAAGATGATTATAAACCCTATCTCTTATAACCTTTTCCAACATTTTACCCACAACCGAAGTAAGGCTCACAGGTCTATAATTACCAGGGTTGTCTCTACTCCCCTTCTTGAACAAGGGGACAACATTTGCTATCCTCCAGTCTTCCGGCACTATTCCTGTCGACAAAGACGACATAAATATCAAGGACAAAGGCTCTGCAATCTCCTCCCTGGCTTCCCAGAGAATCCTAGGATAAATCCCATCTGGTCCAGGGGACTTATCTATTTTGACATTTTCTAAAATTGCTAACACCTCCTCCTTTTGAACCTCAATTCCATCTAGCCTGGTCGACTGAACCTGAGTGTTCTCCTCGACAACATTGTCTTTCTCCAGTGTAAACACTGACGAAAAATATCCATTTAATGCTTCCCCTATCTCCTCTGATTCCACACACAACTTTCCACTACTATCCTTGATTGGCCCTAATCTTACTCGAGTCATTCTTTTGTTCCTGATATACCTATAGAAAGCCTTAGGGTTTTCCTTGATCCTATCCGCCAACGACTTTTCGTGTCCTCTCCTCGCTCTTCTTAACTCTCCCTTTAGTTCCTTCCTGGCTAACTTGTAACTCTCAAGTGCCCTAACTGAGCCTTCATGTCTCATCCTAACATAAGCCTTCTTCTTCCTCTTGACAAGTGCTTCAACTTCCTTAGTAAACCACGGCTCCCTTGCTCGACAACTTCCTCCCTGCCTGACAGGTACATACTTATCAAGGACACGCAGTAGCTGTTCCTTGAAAAAGCTCCACATTTCGATTGTACCCATCCCCTGCAGTTTCCTCCCCCATCCTATACCTCCTAAATCTTGCCGAATAGCATCATAATTGCCTTTCCCCCAGCTATAATTCTTGCCTTGCGGTATATACCTATCCCTGCCCATTGCTAAAGTAAACATAACCGAGTTGTGATCACTATCACCAAAGTGCTCACCTACATCTAAATCTAACACCTGGCCGGGTTCATTACCCAGTACCAAATCCAATGTGGCCTCGCCCCTTGTTGGTCTGTCTACATACTGTGTCAGAAAACCCTCCTGCACACACTGCACAAAAACTGACCCATCTATAGTACTCGAACTATAGTATTTCCAGTCAATATTTGGAAAGTTAAAGTCCCCCATAACAACTACCCTGTTACTCTCGCTCCTGTCAAGAATCATCTTTGCAATCCTTTCCTCGACATCTCTGGGACTATTTGGAGGTCTATAGACAACTCCCAACAGGGTGACCTCGCCTCTACTGTTCCTAACCTCGGCCCATACTGCCTCAGTAGACGAGTCCTCAAGCGTCCTTTCTACCGCCGTAATACTTTCCTTGATTAACAATGCCACACCCCCCCCTCTTTTACCATCTTCTCTGTTCTTACAGAAACATCTAAATCCTGGAACCTGCAACAACCATTCCTGTCCCTGCTCTACCCATGTCTCCGAAATCGCCACAACATCGAGATCCCAGGTACCAACCCATGCTGCAAGCTCACCCACCTTATTCCGGATGCTCCTGGCGTTGAAGTAGACACACTTCAAACCAGCGTCCTGCTTGCCGGTGCCCTCTTTCGAACTTTTAACCCTATCCCTGACCTCACTACTCTCAACATCCTGTACACTGGGACTACAATTTAGGTTCCCATCCCCCTGCTGAATTAGTTTAAACCCCCCCGAAGAGCACTAGCAAATCTCCCCCCCAGGATATTGGTACCCCTCTGGTTCAGGTGAAGACCATCCTGTTTGTAGAGGTCCCACCTACCCCAGAATGAGCCCCAATTATCCAGGAAACCAAAACCCTCCCTCCTGCACCATCCCTGTAGCCACGTGTTCAACTCCTCTCTCTCCTTATTTCTCACTTCGCTAGCACGTGGCACGGGTAACAACCCTGAGATAACAACTCTGTTTGTTCTAGCTCTCAGCTTCCACCCTAGCTCCCTGAATTTCTGTCTCAAATCCCCATCTCTCTTCCTACCTATGTCGTTGGTACCTATGTGGACCACGACTTGGGGCTGCTCCCCCTCCCCCTTAAGGATCCCAAAAACACGATCAGAGACATCACGAACCCTGGCACCTGGGAGGCAACATACCAACCGTGAGTCTCTTTCGTTCCCACAGAACCTCCTGTCTGTTCCTCTAACTATGGAGTCCCCAATGACAAGTGCTCTGTTCCTCTTCTCCCTTCCCGTCTGAGCAACAGGGACAGACTCTGTGCCAGAGACCTGCGCCCTATTGCTTACCCCTGGTAAGTCGTCCCCCGCAACAGTATTCAAAACGGTATACTTGTTATAGAGGGGAACGACCACAGGGGATCCCTGCACTGCCTGCCGGTTCCCTCTCCCTCCCCTGACGGTAACCCATCTACTTTCTTCTTTTACCTGAGGTGTGACTACCTCCCTATAACTCCTCTCAATAACCTCCTCCGCCTCCCGAATGATCCGAAGTTCATCCAGCTCCAGCTCCAGGTCCCTAATGCGGCTCTCGAGGAGCTGGAGTTGGGTGCACTTCCCGCAGATGTAGTCAGAAGGGACACTAGAGGTGACCCTTTCCTCCCACATTCTGCAGGAGGAACATTCAACTGCCCTAGCCTCCATTCCCACTGGACAAACTTCCCAACAACTGAAAAACAAAAAAATAAAAATAAAAAGCTTGTTAGTTTAGCAATCCAACGGACAGAGCTTTTTTTTTTTTGGTTAGAGGAGGAGGATGGGTGGGAGACACTACGTAAGTAGTGTTTCGGGTAAAGCTGTCACTCGAGAACAGCCCCTTCACAAACCACCTTCAACTTACGCTGACCGCACTGCACGTATGCAAATCTCCCCGGAACAGCCAATCAGAAGCTCTGCTCTGCTGCCCTCTGCTGGATGCTCACCTTCCGTCGAACTCCTCGGGTCACTAATGCAGGTGCACCTTCAACTTACGCTGACCGCACTGCACGTATGCAAATCTCCCCGGAACAGCCAATCAGAAGCTCTGCTCTGCTGCCCTCTGCTGGATGCTCACCTTCTGTCGAACTCCTCAGTTGGAAGTCCACCCAAGAGAGGGCGGGGGGGGGGGGGGGGGGGGTGGGGAACGGACAGATTTGGGAGATTAAAGATGAGGGCTAATGTGTCCGGGGGGGGGGGGGGGGGGGGGGGGATAAATTAGCCATGGGGAAACGATGAGGCACTTAAATGGCCAATAATTGGGCTTCAGTAGGCTCAATTGTGGATGCCCCTATCACCCGATGTAAAATGGGAGATGGTCAGCAGCGGGAAGGTGGCAAGCAGGCATTTCATGAGAACCCACTTCAAACACACTGATACGGGGGTGAGCATCCAGTGCAATGTTTCATGCCTTCATACCATATTAAATCGTGGAGACTCACTGCTTAAGTAACATGAACATGAATTTGATAGAAGTATGTTAACTAATGTGCTAAAAGTAATGTGCTGGGAATCTCAACCCCCTACTAATCATCTACATATATTGTTAAAACTGGATAGCTATCAGTAGCAGGGCTGCTGTACTTATTTTTTCTCACTTAGTTGAGGATTCTTGGGCCATCTTGATATTGATATTGAGAGCAAAGGCTATGCCTTAAACCTCAATATGGCTGAGTATTAACTTGTGGTCCATTTATTGATCAATCTTGATGATTTAGAAAAAGAATTATGAATGCGCTTACTATCACATTAACTGTCTATGAATGAAACCCAGCCAGTTGCATGGAGTGATATAACTTCTGATTTCATTTCAAATAGGTTTCTAAAGACATAATGGAAAATAAAGAGCAGTGTAGAAAGCTGAATGCACTCATCACACTTCTCTTGCTTTTAAGACAAAAGTTGAAAATATATACAGTAAGCATGTGGAAATTGATAGGCAACTGACAGATTTTTCCAGCTGACAAGATATAATAGAGGTGAAGGTTAAGAAAATTGCTCGTCAACTTAAGAATAAATCACTTCTGTATTGACAGCATGTGCCAACATTTACTGTCATTCACTTTTCACCTCACTCCTTTTATGCAATGTTAGAAGCGTATTTTTAACTAAAACTTCTTTCGAGGCCAACTGCCACAAGGGTAAGGTTTAGAGAATCAAAATAAAACATTTACGGTGCAATGTAAGCAGATGAAAAATCATTGATGTCATGGGAATAAGTAAAACTTGGGACGAGATTTTCCCATCGCTTTGCGCCCGGCACTGATCCTGTTTTGTCGGGTGCATAGCGGAAGTGGCCAGAAATGAGCGACGAACACCTCACCCACGGGACCCAACGAGATCTGGATCATATCCTTGCTGGCCATGATCCAGTTAACCATATTTAAATAAGCCATTTAAATATAATTTAAATATGCACAGCCTGTTTCCTCATTCCAGTGCGAATTAGTACTGGCCCCCAGAAACTAGAACGGAAACGAGACACAACGGTCACACCAGGGGGCTCAGAGACCATTGGTGCCCCTGGATTGTCATGGGCAAGGCAGTTCCTGGCACCCTAGCCATGCCAGGGGCAGTGTCCAGGTGCCAGATTGGCACTGCCAAGGAGTGGGACCCGAGACTTTCCATGAAAGAGAGGGGGTTATAAAGGGCACATGTTATGAAGGGGAGGGAGGGAGTTTAAAGGTGAGGAGGCCATCAGCGGCCCTGCAGTGGGGAACTCTCACCAATGCCTACAAGGATGGATGGCTGTGGGACCAGCTCCTCCTCATGTCTGGGTGGTGTGTGGAGCGTCTCAAAGACCTTTAGAGATGGTAGAGGGGAGGAAAGTTGCCCCTCAGGATAGAGGGCTGGGGATGTTGCCCAGGTCTGCGGGGAGTCATGATGTCTGTGGGTGGGTGTGTGGGGGACCCTCAACCTCACTTTGAGATTTAGAGCTCTTTAAAAATGGTGCCCTGGTCTCTAAGGATCTGGTCGTGCAGGTGTCTTTAGTTCTCCCCAAGTGTGTGATTTTTCAGTGAGAAACTCCTCAAGCTCCAAAGAAAAATGACTAAGTGTGGGTGGAAACAGATCTGGATCGCACCCAAGCACCTTGACAAGAATCACCCGCGAAACGCGCCCAGAATGACGCTTGGGGCGCGATCTTCACAGCCTCATTACACTCGCAGCCAAAGGTAACGAGGCCGGTGAATAGTGGGAGAGACAAAAAAACAGGCGCCAAACAGTTTGCAATGCAACCGCCCTGCTCGTGTAGGCGAAATCGGGATCTCGCCGTAGTGTGGCGAGAAACCAATTATCACCACATAAGCCCCATTTCAATACAATTATCGAGAGCCACCCGTCATCCAATGGCATCCTGTCATTCATCAGCATCCGCAGTAGGTGCCCACCTATTTATACAGCTTTTTAAAAACATGAACCTGACGGAAGGGCTTCTGTGAAGAGCTGAGGAGGTGAGTAGCCATTTTTGCTCACAGGCAAAGAGACCGGGCGCTAGGCTTGCTGCCCCTGTGCTCGGTGGGGATGGGATACCCTCGACTGGGGGTGGGGGGAACTTCCACAGGTGTGGGCTGTGGTGAACCACTGTGTGCACCTGTATTAGGGGATGTAAGGTAGGACCTGCACTACAGGTTCGCCTGAAGCCCCTGCCGGCTAGCTCCGCCCACAAGGAGCCATATAAATATGCGTGTCCTCCTCTGATCTGCCATTTCGCCAGCTGCAGTAGGAGGCCACGCATCTGACTGTAATAAAGCCACAGTTGTACCAATCTGAGTCTTTTGTGCAATTGATCGTGCATCAATTTATTACAGTCAGATTTTCTAAGAAATTGATATCAGAATCAAACCAGATCGCCCGCAGCTGGATCCGCACTCGCCCAACGCCAGAAAGGACTTTAATCACTGGCTAGCTTGTTTTGAGACTTACATCAATGCTGCGAACCCCATGCCAACGGAAGCTCAGAAGATTCAGGTTTTACACTCCAGGTTGAGCTCCAACGTGTTCCCGTTGATCCAGGATGCCCCGAATTACGCGGAAGTGATGACACTCCTAAAAGAGAACTACACCCAGAAAGCGAACATGATCTTCGCCAGGCATGTATTCGCCACTTGCTCTCAACTCCCTGGTGAGTCTATCGAAGACTTCTAATCCCACTCGTACAGGACTGTGACTGTCAGGCCGTTACGGCCACCGAACATTCTAATCTCCTCATGCACGACGCGTTCGTAACGGGGATTGCATCGGACCCCATCCGACAACGACTGCTGGAAGGGGCCACGCTCGACCTAGCGGAGACAAAAACCTTAGTGCTCTCCATGACGGTCGCAGCTCGTAATGTCCAGGCCTACCCCGCTCGCCATGCGGCCCACCCTTCCTACCCCTCCTGGACCCTGCAAATGAGCTCCCCGGCTGGGGCCCTGCCTAGTCAATACGCCTGCGCCGCCCGCCAACCCGCTGCTACTTCTAAGCAGAAGCACCCCCGCCAATGCTGCCCGGTCCGTGCCACCACTTGCAAGTCCTGCGATAAAAAGGGCCACTTTGCAGCTGTGTGCCAGGCCCGCGCAGTCGTCGCTACCGTGCCCGCAATCGCCCCCTTCCTCCGGCCGATCGCACAATGGGATCCACCACCCTCCCCTCCCGGGGCCACGTCCGTCCAGTGGGCGCTGCCATCTTCTCCTCCCAGGTCCATGTGCGGCCAGTGGGTGCCGCCATCTTCTCCTCCCAGGGCCAGGTGCGGCCAGTGGGCGCCGCCATCTCCCCCCCTCAGTCCACTTGTGGCCCATGGGTGCCGCCATCTTGCCCCGCCCCTGCAACATGCGCTCCATGGGCGCCGCCATTTTGTTCCCAACAGGACCTCCGGACGCAGCCATCTTGTCTCCCCCACGGGGCTGGAATGCCAGATCTAGGTCGCCGACGCTCTCCATCTGAAACCTCGGACGACCACCCGCAGCTCGCCTCGATGGCACTGGATCAATCTCGTCCTCACAACCTGCCCACCTCTTCGACGATGGTGAAAATCAACGGCCACGTGACCTCTTGCCTGCTGGTCTCCAGGAGCACCGAAAGCTTCATACACCCAGACACAGTAAGGCGCTGCTCCCTCGCGGTCCACGCCGCCAATCACGGATCTCCCTGGCCTCCGGATCCCACTCTATCCCCATCCGAGGGTTCTGCACGGTCACTCTCACTGTCCAGGGCGTAGAATTCAGCGGTTTCCGCCTCTACGTCCTCCCCAACCTCTGCACTGGACTATTGCTGGGCCTGGATTTCCAGTGCAACCTCCAGAGCCTCACCCTCAAATTTGGCGGGCCCCTACCGCCACTCACCATTTGCGGCCTCGCGACCCTCAAGGTTGAACCCCCTCCCTCTTTGCCAATCTAACTGCGGATTGCAAGCCCGTCACCACCAGGAGCAGACGGTACAGCACCCAGGACAAGACCTTCATCAGGTCCGAAGTCTAGCAGCTGCTTCGGGAGTGTATCATCGAGGCCAGCAATTGCCCCTGGAGAGCTCAAGTGGTAGTAGTAAAAACGGGGGAGAAACACAGAATGGTCATGGACTACAGCCAGACCATCAATCTGTACACGCAGCTTGACGTATACCTCCTCCCACGCATATCTGAGATGGCCAAACAGATTGCGCAGTACCGGGTCTTCTCGACAATTGACCTGAAATCCATCTACCACCAGCTCCCTGTTCGTAAATCGGACCGTCCATACACTGCCTTCGAGGCGGATGGTCGGCTCTATCACTTTCTTAGGGTTCCCTTCGGCGTCACTAACGGGGTCTTGGTCTTCCAAAGGGAGATGGACCGAATGGTCGACTGGTACGGTTTGCGGGCCACCTTTCCGTACTTAGATAATGTCACCATCTGCGGCCATAACCAGCAGGACCATGACGCTAACCTCGCTAAATTCCTCCGCACCGCCACTCTCCTCCACCTTATGTACAACAAGAAGTGTGTGTTCCGCACGACCCGCCTAGCCATCCTTGGCTATGTAGTCCAAAACGGAGTTCTGGGGCCCAATCCCGACAGCATGCGCCTCCTCATGGAACTTCCCCTCCTCCACAGCCTCAAAGTCCTCAAACGCTGCATGGGGTTCTTCTCCTACTACGCCCAGTGGGTCCCAAACTATGCGGACAAGGTCCGCCCACTCATACAGTCCACTCAATTCCCCCTCGCGGTGGAGAATCGAGCTCTCCACCCATAATTACGAGATTTTATATCGCTCCGGCAAACTCAACGAGCACCCAGACGCCCTTTCCCGAGGTACATGTGCCAGCGCACAAGTAGACCAACTCCGGGCCCTACACGACAGCCTTTGTCACCCGGGGGTCACACGACTGTACCACCTCGTCAAAGCCCGCAATCTGCCCTACTCCGCCGAGGACGTACGGACAGTCACCAGAGACTGCCAGGTCTGTGCGGAGTGCAAGCCGCACTTCTACCGGCCAGACCGCGCGCGCCTGGTGAAAGCCTCCCGCCCCTATGAACGCCTCAGTGTGGATTTCAAAGGGCCCCTCCCCTCCACCGACCGCAACACATATACCCTCAGTGTGGTTGATGAGTTCTCCAGATTCCCCTTTGCCATCCCATGCCCCGATATGACGTCTGCCACCGTCATCAAGGCCCTCAACACAATCTTCGCTCTGTTCGGATTCCCCGCCTACATCCACAGTGACAGGGGAAACGAGCAGGTAGAGAGGGAGAACGGGACGGTTTGGAGGGCCGCCCAGCTGGCCTTATAGTCCAGGAACTTCCCAGCCTCTCGCTGGCAGGAGGTCCTCCCTGATGCACTCCACTCCATCCGGTCACTACTGTGCATACATACCGCCACAAATAACACACCCCATGAACGTGTTTTTACCTTCACTAGGAAGTCCACATCCGGGGTGTCGCTCCCGACTGGCTCGCAGCTCCAGGACTGGTCCTGCTCCGCAGGCACGTCCGACTCCACAAGGCGGACCCCTTGGTGGACAGGGTACACTTGCTCCACGCCATCCCCAAGTATCCATACGTGGAGTTCCCTGACGGCCGCCAAGAAACGGTCACCCTCAGGGACCTGGCTCCAACACACTCCCCCACCCACGTGCCGCCCTCCCCTCCCCCGGTGCTCCCAAAATTAACCCCACCAGGTCCATCCCTCCTTCCCCTGCCCACGCAAGAGGGCGATGAAGATTTCGGCACGCTCCCGGGGTCATCCGACTACTGGCCAGCACCAACACCGGCAGTACCAACATCGACGACACCAGCACTGCCAGCACCGACATCGCCGCCACCGTTACGTCGCTCCCAGCGAACTATCAAAGCACCGGATCGACTGAACCTCTGACGGGCACCGGACCGTCAAAATGGACATTTGTTTCCCTCCCCACTGTAAATTATTAGCAACATTGTATATCGTTCCACGCCACCCCCGCTGGACTCATTTTTAACAGGGGGTGAATGTGGTGAACCACTGTGTGCATCTGTATTAGGGGATTTAGGGTAGGACCTGCACTACAGGTTCGCTGGTAGCCCCTGCCGGCTAGCTCCGCCCACACGGAGCCATATAAATATGCGTGTCCTCCTCTGATCTGCCATTTCGTCAGTTGCAGTAGGAGACCACGCATCTGACTGTAATAAAGCCACAGTTGTACTAATCTGAGTGTTTTCTGCAATTGATCGTGCCATGGGAAGGTGGGGTGGGGTGGGGGGGGGGGGGCAACTGGAAGCAACAGCTCACTGCACCATCATGCCAACTCCTGGATTGTGTGTAACTGTTCTGGGGGCAAACTTTGTCCCTGCCTGTCTGCCCCACCGACCACCCATAACCCCCACCAACTGCCGATGCCTCTGGTCGTGCAGCTGAAGACTATTATAGGGAATTAGCAATCGTGGTTACGTGAGCACTTCACAAATGCCAAGTGTATTCCTGTGGGTGGGCAGGCCATGTAGCAGGTTGGAGTCATTACCTAGTATCCTAATCAGACTGCGATGCCTGGACACTGTGCCTGAAGACACCACACACGCAGCAACCAACATCTGAACACCCAGGCGATGGAACACAGCTCCAGCGACATGTCCATGGCCGGAGGTTGGTAAGTGCCATGGGGAGGGGGCCACCTTTGGTCCAGGTGATGTTGTGAGTGGGTGTCCGGGTTACAGGGTCTGGGGCCCACTGCAACCTGGAGGACATGCGGAGGGCATTCCGGGTAGGGTAGTGGAGGGGGGATCAATGGGAGAAATGGAGAATCCTGGGGTGGGATCCACTACTGTTTGTCGGTCTCACACCCTCTGCCAATGCCTTATGGATATTGAACGCTATGACAGGGATGTTGGACGCAGACGTTGCCCTAGTGATGCTGGTGCTACGCGATGTGGCCAGACATCGGAGAAGGTGGCAGCAGCAGCATCTGCAGATGCTTGAGGCACCGGCCCATGTGCTGGATCCCGCCAGGCTAGGAAGGGACCCAGAGGGGGGAGTCTCGCAATGGCCCAGTGTGTACAAGCGCCGCTGGTCATTCGAACAAATGATGGACAGCGGGTGCCGCAGGAAGCTCCGTTTGAACAAGGAGACAGTGCGGAACCTGTGCTACATCCTTGCAGACTTAGCACGCTATGGAGGAGGACCCACTCCCGGTGGCTGTCAAGGCCACTGCAGCCCTAAACTTTTATGCCACGGGATCATTCCAGGGCTCGAGTGGGGACCTATTTGGTATCTTCCAGGACACAGCCCACAGGTGCATCCAGAAGGTCATGAATGCCCTGTCTGCCTGGGAGGAGGACTACATTGTTTTTGATGAGGACCAGAGCCAATAGGATGCCCATGCAGCAGGTTTCGCCGGGATCCAGGGGGGTAATAAATGCCACCCATGTTGTCCTGCGCTCACTGGGCCATCTGGGGGTGCCCTAGGGGTTCCAGTCCCTGAACAAACAGCTCGTGTGTGGCCACCAGATGAAGGTAATGCATGTATATGCACGCTTCCCGGGGAGTGTGCATGACAGCTACATCCTGGGGCAGTCTGTCAATCCTGCCCTGTTTGAGGAGCACCCCAGGATGGGTGGTCAGCTCTTGGGGGATAAGGGATATCGACTGAGGACCTGGCTAATGACAGCGGTACGAATGCCGGAAGCTGAAGCAGAGACCCGGTACACCGAGACCCATTCAGCCACTTGGACTGTCATTGAGTGCTGCATCAGACTCCCTCAAGATGCGGTTCCGATGCCTCCACTGCTCTACGCACTAGCGTACATCACCCGGAGGGTCGCCCGCTTTGTATCCTCCACAACCTCGCACATAGCGGGGCAACGTGCTGGACGTTGGTGATGAGGAACATTTGACCACCTCGGAGGAGGAGGTGGAGGGGGATGGGGACGAGGAAGATAATGAGGAGCCTAACCAGCAGGGGCTTTCTGGTAAAAAGGCCGAGGAGTAACCTGTGGCTCAGCCGGAGGCTGCAGGACAGGCGGCGGTGGTGAGGGTCCGGCAAGCCTGGAGGGCCATGAAGGCCCTCATACTGGCCCGATTCACCTAGGACATGGACTGGTCCATCATCGCATCCTTACCCACCCATCACCCCATTTCCCACCATCTCAGGGTATGTGTCACATCACTAGAGGGTGCCGGGACTATGTCGGCCTTGTCAGTAGGTCACTGTCAAGGGCAGGGGGTTGATGCTAATCCGCAGAGAGCCGAGCACCGGTGCGCCTCAATCTGTGCCATAGTCTGACCCCTGCCTGTCTGCTGAGTGCCCGCTCACACCAATCACGTGGTGATTGATGCACTATCAATTACGACGAGACGAGAGTAGAGGGTATTCTAGGCTTTATTAAGCAGAGACGTGTGGCATCCTGCAGCTGCTACCAGAATGGGAGCAGCTCGGTATGCACACATATTTATACTCCGCATACTGGGCGGAGCCAGGAGGCAGGGATCTACCACCGCACCTGTAGTACACGACCCTTACCGTATTACCTCTATTATACAATCAATGGTGACTACCACATTCACCCCCTGTTAAGAAGGAGTCCAGCGGGGGTGGTGGAAAAAATTTACAGGTTTGTGAAAATTTTAAGTTTACAGTCTGGTAAAAATTTACAAATTCAGCCCATCGGGTGCCTTGATCCTCCATTGTGAGCACCTCGGTCCCTGTGGTGATGCAGGTGCCGACTTGGTAGCCTGTTACTCTGGGAGCGTGTTGTCCTCATCTTCATCCCTGGGTGGAACTAGTGGGAGGATGGATCATCCTGGGGCGGGGTTGTAGTGAGGTGCGCTGGTGGGAGGGTGGGTGGCACCGGGGCAATCGGAGGGGGGGTGTCGGGTGTTGGGCTGTGGGTGGGGATCAGCTGGTGCCAAGTCGCTGAGGAAGGCTGTATCCTAGCGCCCATCGGGGTACGCCACATAGGCGCACTGCGGGTTCACGTGCAGTAGTTGTACCCTTTCGACCAACAGGTCTGCCTTGTGGAGCCGCACGTGTTTGCGGAGGACGACGGGTCCAGGAGCTGCCAGCCACGTTGGGAGCTAAACTCCTGAGGTGGACTTTCTGGGGAAGGCAAGGAGACGTTCATGGGGGGTTTCATTAGTTGCAGTGCAGAGTAGCGATCAAATGGAGTGGAGCACGTCGGGGTGGACCTCCTGCCAGCGGGAGACCGGGAGATTTTTAGACCGCAGGACCAGCAGGACGGCCTTCCCCGGGAGTTGTAGCTGGTCGTCCTGCTCAAGGCAATGCCCTTGCTGAGCAGGAACTGACGCAGCTCATCACTCATAAAGGAGGATCCCCGGTCGTTGTGGACGTAAGCGGGGAAAGCGAACAGGGCGAAGATGCTGTTGAGTGCTTTGATGACCATGGCAGACGTCATATCGGGGCATGGGATGGCGAAGGGGTATCGGGAGTATTCATCGACCACGTTCAGAAAGTACGTGTTTCGGTCGGTGGAGGGGAGGGGCCCTTTGAAGTCCACGCTGGGGCGTTCAAAGGGGTGGGAGGCCTTCACCAGGTGCTCTCGGTCTGGCTGGTAGAAGTGCGGCTTGCACTCCGCACAGACCTGGCAGTCTCTGGTGATAGCTCTGACGTCCGCAATGGAGTAGGGCAGGTTGCGGGCCTTTATGAAGTGAAATAACCGGGTGACCCCTGGATGACAGAGACCATCGTGTAGGGCCCGGAGTCGGTCCACTTGTGCGCTGGCACATGTACCTCGGGATAGGGCATCGGGGGGCTCGTTGAGCTTCCCGGGGTGATACAAAATCTCATAATTGTGGGTGGAGAGCTCGATCCTCCACCTTAAGATTTTATCATTTTTGATCTTGCCTCGCTGCGCATTATTAAAAATGAAGGCAACTGACCGTTGGTCAGTGAGGAGAGTGAATCTTCTGCCGGCCATGTAATGCCTCCAATGCCGCACAGCTTCCACGATGGCTTGGGCCTCCTTTTCGACAGAGGAGTGCTGAATTTCGGAAGCATGGAGGGTGCGGGAAAATAATGCCACGGGTCTGCCTGCCTGGTTGAGGGTGGCGGCCAGAGCGACGTCCAATGCATCGCTCTCGACGTGAAAGGGGAAGGTCTCATCGACCGCGTGCATCGTGGCCTTGGCGATGTCTGCCTTGATACGGTTGAAGGCCTGGCAGGTCTCAGCCGTCAGGGGGAAAACTGTGGAGTGGATAAGTGGGCGGGCCTTGTCCGCATAGTTAGGGAACCACTGGGCATAACAGGAAAAAAACCCCAGGCATCGTTTCAGGGCCTTGGGGAAGGGGGAGTTCCATGAGGGGGCGAATGCGGTCAGGGTCGGGCCCTAGAACTCCATTTTCCACAACATAGCCAAGGATGGCTAAGCGGTTGGTGCGGAACACGCACCTCTCCTTATTGTACGTGAGGTTAAGGAGTTTGGCAGTGTGGAGAAATTTGAGAAGGTTAGCGTTGTGGTCCTGCTGGTCGTGGCCGCAGATGGTGATGCTATCTAGGTACGGGAAGGTGGCCCGCAGCCCGTACCGGTCAACCATTCAGTCCATCTCATGTTGGAAGATCTCGACCCCATTAGTGACGCCGAAGGGAACCCGAAGGAAATGGTAAAGGGAGCCGTCTGCTTCGAACGCAGTGTATTTGCAGACTGCCTTGCGGATGGGGAGCTGGTGGTAGGGAGATTTCAGTTCCACTGTCGAGAAGACCCGGTACTGTGCAATCTGATTGACCCTATCAGATATGCATGGGAGGGGGTACGCGTCAAGCTGCGTGTCCCGATTGATGGTCTGACTGTAGTAAATGACCATCCTGTGTTTCTCCCCAGTCTTTAATACTACCATTTGGGCTCTCCAGGGGCTGTTGCTGGCCTCAATGATGCCTTCCCGCAGCAGCCGCTGGACCTCCGACCTGATGAAGGTCCTGTCCTGGGCACTGTACCATCTGCTCCTGGTTCCAACGGGTTTGCTACCCGGAGTGAGGTTTGCAAACAGGGAAGGTGGGTCGACCTTAAGGGTCGTGAGGCCGCATACGGTGAGGCGTGGTAGGGGTCCGCTGAATTTTAGAGTAAGGCTTTGGAGGTTGCACTGGAAGTCCAGGCCGAATAACAGGGCAGCGCAGAGGTTGGGGTGGACGTAGAGTCGGACATTGCTGAACTCTACACCCTGGACGGTGAGGGTGGCAATGCAGCACCCCCGGATTTCAACGGAATGGGATCCGGAGGCCAGGGAGATTTTCTGGGTAATGGGGTGTACCGCGAGGGAGCAGCGCCTTACCGCAGAGGGGTGGATGAAGCTTTCCGTGCTCCCGTAGTCAAGAAGGCAGGATGTCTTGTGCCCATCGCCTTTCACCGTCATCGTCGCGGGAGCGAGGTTGTGGGGCCGGGACTGGCCGAGCGTGATGGAGGCGAGTTGCGGCTGGTGTTGGTGTTGGTGTTGGTCGGCGGCGGTGGCAGGCAATGAACGGCCAGATGAAGCAGGGGTCCTGAGGCTGTGTCCACAATGGCGCCGAAGATGGCGGTACCCACGGGGCGCACATGGCAGACGGCGTTAAAGATAGCAGCGCCACAGGCTGCATGTGGTCTGTGGGGACGAAAAGGGCAGTGCCCACGGGCCGCATGTGGGTGGTGCAGGAACGCTGGGCCTAGATACAGCAGCGATCGTCCGGGCCTGGCACACAGCAGCGAAGTGTCCCTTCTTTCCGCAGGTCTTGCAGATTGCACTCCGCGCCAGGCAGCGCTGCCGGGGGGTGATTTGTCTGTCTGCAGAAATAGCATTTGGGCCCCCCAGGGTTGGCTGGCTGCCGCGCGGCGCAGGCTAGGTGTTGGCTGGATGCGGCCGCTGGTGGGGCCCACGATGTCCACAAGGGCGGCGTGCGGTCGGGGGCGTACGATTGTACTTTACGGGAGGCTACCACTCGTGAGTTCGTCGACTCCATGCCCGTAACGAAAGCATCCCTGATTAAGAGTTCAGTATGTTCCACGGCCGAAACTGCCTGGCATTCGCAGTTCCTCGCCAGGATGTGCAGGGCACGCCAGAAATTGTCTAATGACTCATCGGCGAATTGCTGCCTCGTGGACAGGAGGTGCCTGGCATAGAGTTTGTTGATTGGCGGGATATAATGTCCTTTCAGAAGCTCCATAGCTTCAGGGTAAGTGAATGCATCCAGGATAAGGGGAAAAATATCGGAGCTCATCCGTGAGTACAGGATCTGGAGCTTCTGTGTATCCGAGGGTTGTTCAGTCGATGATCTGAGGTAGCTTTCGAAGCAAGCCAGCCAGTGGTCGAAAGCCGATGTGATGTTGGCTGCTTGAGGGTGCAGCTGCAGGTGATCTGGCTTGATGCGTAGTTCCATCGCTGTAATATCTCTGCTTAATAAATTGATGCACTATCAATTACGACGAGATGAGAGTAGAGGGTAATCGAGGCTTAATTAAGCAGAGATGTGTGGCCTCTTGCAGCTGCTACCAGAATGGGAGCAGCTCGGTGTGCACACACATTTATACTCCGCATACTGGGCGGAGCCAGCAGGCAGGGATCTACCCTGTACCTGTAGTACAGGAGCTTTACCATATTACCTCTATTATACAATCAGTGGTGACTACCACAGTGATGCATTGTGAAAGAAAGGGACAGAGGCTTCCTACTGGTTGTGCACAAGGGTGTTTATTGTTCAATATGTTTACCTAATCTTCTGATGGTGCCCCCCCAACGCCACCACACTCTGACCCCTACCCACCCCGCCCCCCCCATATACCCCGTTGCCCTCTACCCAGTGCCCCCTCCCGCTAGTGCCTTCACATTGATATTCAATGTGCTTTGCCCACCTAGCTCAACCACTATATCTACGTGTGTCCCCAGGACGCACATCTGAGGTGGAGGCAGCCAGCTGCTTGCCTCGTCCCGTGATTTTCGATACCCTTTGCGGGTGTCCTCCTGGGGCTCTGGGGCCAGAGGGCACCGGCTCACTTGTCGATGGCACATGCACAGCCGTGTCGCCCTGTCCCATGTGCTGACCGCGAGATGTGGCCTTATCAGAGGGGTGGAACACGGGAGAGCTGGTGGCCACCGTCACCAACCCATGCGATCGGTCTGGGTTGGCACAGCGCCCCCTCTTCCCGGTTGGTGACCATAGGGTCCTGGGGTTCACATTGGGATGAAGAGTCAGCTGGTTCGAGTCCCAGCTGCCCCTGCATCATCTGGCTCTGCCAGCCCTGGCGGTTCCCCGTGGTCTGTACCATCGTGTCGACATCCTCAGTGATGCTCCTCAGTGATTGGGCCATCCTCTGCAGTGACTCAGCAATGCCCACTTGTGACTGGGACAACCTCCGCAGCACCTCGGCCATTCCCATCTGAGATCGGGACATAATCCGCAGAATCTCATCAAGGTCAGTCTGGTCCTGAGTGACATCCTCCAGTGAGGCAAACATACTGCTGTGACCCTCGGCAATGGCTGTCACCGACTGCGCGATGCATTGGAAAACTTTACTAATGGTGCCGACGTCGTGCACCAGGCTCTCCACTGCGGTTGCCACCCTAGCAGTGTTGGCCTTGGTGCCTCTCATTGCCCGTGCCATCTCCTGTGCCCATCGCCTCTGGGACTCCTCCAATTGGCAATGGACATGCTGGAGTAACGCTGTTTCTCCCTCTGAACGTCCAGGTTGGTCTCTATTGTCTCCTTCAGCTCCAGGTACCTCTGTACCACAGGCTTAGCATCTGGCTGGTATCAGCTGGGTCCTGGGATCCAGCAGACTTCTGACTGATGTCTCGCCTGGGCATTCCTGCCTCCACCTGATGTGCATCAGCAGCTGTGTGGTGCTCACCAGATTGTGCCCCAGAAGACTGTCCACTAACATTTCCCACCAAGATCTGTGATCTGTGCTGTTGGAGGGTGGGGCGACTATAACAGTTGAATCTCAGAGCTGTCCTCCAAAGTGTTCGCCCGGGATGGGCCGGCCCTGCTGGACCTGCAGGGGAATGGACGTGTGGTCAGTGGGAGGGATGGGTAGGTCAGTAAGGCAATCAGGTCCTCCGGGTGGAGCTGGTGGTTCATCACTTCTGCGGCATCCGCCAGCCTCTGCGTTGGTGACAGCCCGGTTCTCAGGCACACTGGGTACCTACAGGGCCCGCTCCTCAAAGGTGGTGAGGATTCTTAGGTCCGGTACCCCACCAACAGTCTGGGTCCTCTCCCAGTGATTGCGGGATAGTTTGTCCTGAGGGGGCACAGAGAGGGCATCATTAGCCAGACTTGTGGTTCACAGTTGGTGACGGGAAGATTGGGGTGGAGGGAGGGTTGAAGGGGTGGATGGAGGGAGTACTGAAGGGGGAGGGGGATGGAGGGAGGTTGGGGATCGCCTGGGGGGATACTCTCTTTGGTGGGGTGGGGGGCATTCGTGTCTACTCACTCGTGCTGCCCGGTGTAGGTCGTTGACCTTCTTCAGACACTGGAGGCCAGTCCTCCTGGTTACCCTGTCCGAGCTGACTGCTGTGTCCATCTCATCCCAGGCAGCACTGGCTGCCTTGTGGCATCCCCGAATCTTGGGGCTGGTCTCCTTGGTGTCATTGTTGCGAGCTGGCTTTGGTTGGCTGAGCAAGTGCAGCTTGACTGCTGCTCGACGTTGTTAGCGGTGGGCTGGCGAGCACTGTCCCGGCGAATCAGCTGGTGAGCCAGAATTCAGGGCAAGAAGCTCCTAACGCCTCGATAAGTGGACCGATTAACGTTGAATAGTGTGGCTGGCCTCGCTGGGTCAAGCGCCAGGAAATTCGGGACAATTCCCACTCGCTAGCACACATGGAAATCTTTCAGGAAGATTGCGCCCTTAGTCATTTTTTGGGAGAATTGCTCCCTTGATTTAATAATTTTACTCGTTTATAAAGATAGCAATAGTTATCTGCATGAAAATTTGGTTGGTAATTATGTCTGTTGGGTGCCAGAATCCCAATCTTTGAAATTGGAAATTTTCCACTATTTGTGCTTCAAAGCAGTTTCCTCTCATCTTTATAGTCCACCAGGACACCATGCCTGACAAGTGATTTGCTGCCAGCCCTCAGGCGGGGTTGTTCTTTTATTGGTCATTAGAAGCTTGATGAAGTTGAATTGCTCCTTGAAATTCCTTTGTTCCAGCTGGCAAGAACTTTTCTCTTTCCAGGGGTTTCTCCCTCAATGATGAATCAAGACTGGAAACTTGCTATGTGGGGAATAACAGATGCTAATCGACATTATTGCTACTTTGTAGTTGAACATTTTGATGCATCAGTGTGTTGCAAACCTGCCAGTTGCTTAAATCAGCAACGATTAAGTGTGACATTTGCAATCACACTATATTGCACAATATAAACAATAAAATTGAATTCTGACTAAATAAGTCATATAATACATGTCCCTGTCTGTGAAACAATGATATTATGAAGTCACAACTACCACCGAACAGGAAATAGAAATTTCTCACTAAACACGATGCAATTGCTAATGTGAAAAGTTATATTATGATGAAAATACACCAGGTGGCACAGTGGCTAGCACTGCTGACTCACGGCGCCGAGGTCCCAGGTTCGATCCCGGCCCCGGGTCACCGTCCGTGTGGAGTTTGCACATTCTCCCTGGGTCTGCGTGGGTCTCATCCCCACACCCCAAAGATGTGCAGGGTGGGTGGATTGTCCACACTAAATTGCTCCTTAATTGGGAAACAAATAATTGGGTACTCTAAAAAAAATTTTTTAATTATGAAAATACAAAAAAACCCAGAAATATTAATCTGTTTCTTGACATGCAGAGAAGGTTAGATGATTTCTAATTATTAGAATTTAGTTTTTTAGAATTAGTTCACTAGAACATAACTCATTGTTACCAAAACCCAACATTTCCCAGATATGGAGCTGTATTTTTAAAATAATAAATATGAAACATACCTTTTATTGGTTGCCATTCTCCCTCAGGATACAACCGTTGTTCTTCAATTGTTGTACTTTGCAGAAGATCATTTAAATTCAGATAATTTTCCAAATATGCACTGGGCATCTTGCCCACTTTAAGTACATACTTGAAATTCAGGCACAGACTTTACATAATTTTCTGACCATTATTTAATACACACTGGAATTTCTGATATGTAGTCACAGGGGAGGAGGTTCACTTCCAAGAATGCAAAGTTCAAACACGACCCATCCACTGCTAACATGTCTTATTGTCCTTTGTTGAAAGGAATCTATTGCCCATTTTAAGTTCAAATTTACAACATGCTGGTGAAATCTTACAAATGTATGGATCCAGAATTTCCATGACGTGATTTACACCTCTGTTGCACTTTTAAAACAAATTGCTGCATTGGCTACTGGCTTATTGGAAGAATCTGGTGCAAGCAACTGAACTGACATAACTTTTCAATGTACTGTTCAGCCTGCAGGGCTCTGCAAAACCCTGAATCAAGTAGCTAAAGCAGGAGCATTGCTCTCTCAGGGTTCCCTCTCAAATTAATTCCTTGCCTTTCTTACCAATACTGTTATTATATTTCTATATAATTTTCAATGTTCCAGTGATATCTGTGTTCAGAGGACATCAGGATATGACATGAGTCAAAGATGAAGGTGCACTATGCCACTCATTGAAATTCCCAAAGATTTCTCGGAGGGGGGGAGGAGAAACAAGCGTGGGTGCCCTTAAGTCAGCCCCCACCCCTGGAAAGAAGTGGCCCTGGTAATGATTGCATCTCTCATTCCCCAAGGCTACAGAACAGTGTCATAGGAAATTCAACATCCGAAGCAGGGCAATCAAGGAAGTATGTTATACATGCTTCCCTTGCCATCAGATGCTTCGAACAAGCATGATGAGCCAGCCATAACCCGTCATACTGGTCCCCGAATGGCACCTCGAAAAGACCCGAGAAAATGCCAGAAGAAATGCCACATCAACCTTATGATGCCTCTAATTATTGATAGGATTTGATGGGACAGGGGAGTGGGGTGGGGGGAGGCAGGGAGAAATCTAAAAATATGTTTGTGCTCTGAACCTCTGAAATGCAGTCAGAGGAAATGCCAGATGCCTGTGAACAGAAAGTTAACAGGTGATGTGGGGTACTTCATATACCTGGGGTGCACCATAACCTGAGTGCAATAATGGTGAAAGACCAGGATGGGCAGCTGTGATGAAAATCTGTTGGTGCATTATGGATTGCCTCTCCGAAGCACCGGAAAGTTGGTGAAGCTGGTTCCCAAAAGGATAGGTGTTGAAGTGCCAGTAATTGCTCCACCCTGGCACTTTTTACAAGGGAATATTCTCCCAAGCTTATTCAGCACCACTAATATGCCTGAAACAATAAGGAAATCCATTACCATGGTTTTAAAATATCATTCCTGAGAAGCAATTTCATTAATGGAAGTGAGAAAATGCAATCAATTCAACACATCTGCAGTAATAATCCTTCAACATTTCTCAAGATGCAAATTAGCCACTTAACTGATATAAATATGTGCAATTTTCTCAAGCCAGCCATGAAAAGGACTGCATTTATGTAGAATCTTTAGCACAGTAAAACATTCCACTCATGTCATGGGAGTGTAATCAGACAACAGTTGATAGCGAATGAAAGATGGAGATATTAGAAGGGTGACTAAAAGTTTGGTTAAAAAGGAATGGTATGGCCTTAGAGGAGAGAGACGAAGAGGTTTAGAGATGCTATTCCAGAGCCCTAAGGGAGAGATGGCTAAAGAACTGGGCCCCCACGGGAATGGGAGATGCATGAGAGGTCAGTGATCTTAAAGCACATGGCAATAATCTAAATAAAAGTGTAATTCGTTAAATGTGAGGTTATCCATTTTGGTAGGAATAACAGCAACCGGGATTATTATTTAAATGATAAAATATTAAAGCATGCTGCTGTGCAGAGAGACCTGGGTGTGCTCGTGCATGAGTCGCAAAAAGTTGGTTTACAGGTGCAACAGGTGAATAAGAAGGCAAATGGAATTTTGTCCTTCATTGCTAGAGGGATGGAGTTTAAGACTAGGGAGGTTATGCTGCAATTGTATAAGGTGTTAGTGAGGCCACACCTGCAGTATTGTGTTCAGTTTTGGTCTCCTTACTTGAGAAAGGACATATTGGCGCTGGAGGGTGTGCAGAGGAGATTCACTAGGTTAATCCCAGAGCTGAAGGGGTTGCATTACGAGGAGAGGTTGAGTAGACTGGGACTGTACTCATTGGAATTTAGAAGGATGAGGGGGGATCTTATAGAAACATATAAAATTATGAAGGGAATAGATAGGACAGATGCGGGCAGGTTGTTTCCACTGGCGGGTGAAAGAAGAACTAGGGGACATAGCCTCAAAATAAGGGGAAGTAGATTTAGGACTGAGTTTAGGAGGAACTTCTTCACCCAAAGAGTTGTGAATCTATGGAATTCCTTGCCCAGTGAAGCAGTAGAGGCTCCTTCATTAAATGTTTTTAAGATAAAGATAGATTTTTTTTTGAAGAATAAAGGGATTAAGGGTTATGGTGTTCAGGTCGGAAAGTGGAGTTGAGTCCACAAAAGATCAGCCATGATCTCATTGAATGGCGGAGCAGGCTCGAGGGGCCAGATGGCCTACTCCTGCTCCTAGTTCTTATGTTCTTATAAAGAATATTGGATAGAACTGAATGTTTTTGCTGTACTGTGGAGCATCTCAAAATCACGAAGGAATAATTTAAGACCTTTTCTCTACTATACAGGTATCTTGATTCTTGTCCATCGCACATGATAACATTCATTTACATTTTCAATGCTTTCTGTTGATATAAATAAAATAATTTTACTTTCATGTTTCAGATTTACCATGTCTTTTAAAGATGTTACACATGAGAAAGAATCAAACTTCATAGAACAAAGCACCATATGCCCAAAACTTAAAAAGTGAATTTATATTGTACCTTATTAAAACTGAATGAAAAAGTAACTTAATTTCCCAATAATGAGCACATATTCATTTTTAAAAAATATTTAAGAGAATACATGCTGCCAATGCCAGCATTTATTGGCCATCCTTCATTGCCCTTGAACATGCCTGAGAGCAGGTAAGAGTGAAACATATTGCGATGGATCTGGAGTTACCATGCCAGATTTCCTTCCCTAAAGGACATCATGAACCAGATGGGATTTTATAACAATTGATGATACCTGTCATGGGCCAGATTACAATTCCAGAATTGTTAATTGCATTCAAATTCCACCAGCTGCTGTGGGAGGATTTCAACCCATGTCCCCAGAGCATTATGGCACGATGGTTAGCATTGCTGCCCCACAGCACCAGGGACCCAGGTTCAATTGTGTGGAGTTTGCACATTAAACCCCTGTTGGGTGCTCCGGGTTTCCTCCCACAGTCCAAAGATATGCAGGTTAGATGAATTGACTGCTAAATTGCTCCTTAGCCTCCAAAGGTATGCAGGTTCAGTGGGGTTATGGGGATAGGGTGGGTGAATGGGCCGAGGTGGGGTGCTCTTTCAGAAGATCAGTGCAGACTTGATGGTCCAAATGGCCTCTTTCTGCGCTGTCGGACGCCGCTGGATGACTAGACCAGTGACATTACTACTGGACCACCATTTTCCCTATATTCCTGCTAACCTGCTTTCATATTTAGAATTTATGAATTAGAACAGCATAACACTATCCAGTAAAATTGCTGAAATAAATTGAATTTCTATAATCAATTTCAATATATAAGTATGAATAAAATTTGCAACATGACAGACACATTACTAGATCATTTTGTACTGATTAAAGAGAGCCAACATGGACTTGAAAAGGTAGACTAATTCTAATGAACCCACCAGATATTTACAGGAGGGAACTCAAGTGGTATCCAAGGGAATGTGGATAAATGTAGTACATATGGACTTCTAGAAAGCATTTTATAAAGTTCCAAAAATGAGTTAAATAGGTCAAATGAAAGCCCATGGAATTGACAGAAAATTGTTGACCTAGTTCAGACTTTGTTTGGGCAGTGGAAGTCTAGGAGTAGGAATATTGGGTATGCATGTGAATTGAAATGAACTTAGTAATGGTCCACAAGGATCTCTGTTGGTGCATCAACTAACTATTTATTAATAATATTGTAGAGAGCCAAATCTTCAAGATCTCTGATGCCACAACTATTGGTGATATAGTAAGTCATGTAATCATTTGTTTGCCACAAAAGGATAGAGTTTTGTATTATTTAAATGGTGAAAAGCTAAGAACAGTGGAGGGTCAAATAGAATTGGGAGTGTGTGTACTTACATCATTGAAATGTAATTAGGTATGTGCATCTTTATATATATAGAAAGAGATAGAAAATAAAGGGAGCAGGTTTTTCATCAGCTATTTAAATTCCCACGTGTCGACCATATTTGGAGTACCGGAAACAGTTCTGGGCCACCGCACCTCAGATAGGATGTATCGCTGTGCAACATAAATTCACCAAAATGCTATCAAGGGACCAGTATTTAGATTGTAAGGAGCAATTATATGAACCAATTATATTCCCTGGAATATGGAGGATTTTAAAAAACATGTATTTGTTCATGGGACGTGAGCATCGCAGGCTGTGCCAACATTTATTGCTCATCCCTAATTGCCCTTGAGGGGGCAGTTAAGAGTCAACCACTTTGCTGTGGGTCTGGAGACATTACTCTGGGTCTCTGGTTTACTAATCCAGCGACAATACCACTATGCCACCGCCTCCCCTGGTAGGTTGATTAGATTTGTTTTTAGGATTTTGAGAGAAATTGATGTGGCAGATCGAGCTAAACTCTGCAGATGCAGTGGTCTAGGTCAAGGGGGATAACTTTAAAATTAGAGCAAGACCAGAGAAGATGTGAAACTTTTTATTTTGCAAAGGCTGGTGGTTCAGCCATCTGTAATTAGATACAGTAGATGTGGAATACTGACAGCTGAATGGAATTAAGATACAGGGAAAGTTGTGTTTCAATGCATGAAGAGTTTTTTTGAAGGAGTAACGAGGAGGATTGATGAGGGTAATGTAGTGGATATGGTTTACATGGATTTTAGTGAGGCATTTGACAAGGTCCCACATGGCACATTGATCAGAAAGTAAAAGCCCATGGGATACAGGGGAACATGGCGGGTTTGATCCAAAATTGGCTTCGTGGCATGTTTCAAAGTTTAATGAGGACTGATGTTTTAACGAATGGAAAGTGGTTTCCAGTGGCATTACGCAGGGCTTAGTGTTGGGTCCCCTGTTGTTTGTGGCTTATTTGGACTTAAATATGGGAGACATGATTGGGAATTGGGATTGGCAGATGACACAAAAATAAACCTTCTAATTGATAGTGAAGAGAATAGCTGTGGACTCCAAAATTATATCAATGGTGTCACGTGAGAAGTGGGTGTTTATAAAAATAGCTGTATTGGATGTAGGGGCTGGTTCAGCATAGGGCTAAATCACTGGATTTTAAAGCAGACCAAGGCAGGCCATTAGCACGGTTCAATTCCCGTACCAGCCTCCCCGAACAGGCGCCGGAATGTGGCGATTAGGGGCTTTTCACAGTAACTTCATTTGAAGCGTATTTGTGACAATAAGCGATTTTCATCTTTCATCTTTTTTCATCACTTTTAAGAAATGGGCGTTTATTAGAGAGATCCAGTGATGTCAGAGAGTGGGTGGAGCTGGGCTGTCTGTCTGCTTTTCTTTCACTTTAGGCTGTTTGCTACAAGGTTTGGTTAGTTTCATTTTGAGAGCTGGATAGCTGCAGGCAAAGCAAGGAGCTGTATAAGGATCTCTCTGCAAAGTAAAGACTGTCTCCAAATCAATTGGATGATTTCAAAGTGTTCTCAATAGTGAATTTAAACCTGATCTCTGTGTTAAAAAGGGTCTTTTGTATTCTGGATGTTGTTTGGGAATTTATTAACCGTTATCTATCGAGTACTGTATTCTTTGGGGATTTATTGGTGTTGATAGTTGTTAAGATGTTTACTGTGGGTTTATAAAGTGTTAACTGGTTTCATAAATAAACATTGTTTTATTTTAAAAGCACTGTAAATCTCTGTTACATCACACCTATAAGGTAGGCTTGTGTGCTCCCCATAACCACAATCTATTAACAGTTGTGGGTCAGGTGAATGCCATGATACACTTTGGGGTTCTCTGAACCATGGCCCATAATAAATTGAGGGCTCGTCTGGGATAAAAGTCTATCTATTGGATTGGCTGAGTGAACTTAAAGACAGTGAGGGGTGAGCATATTGTGGGTGCTTTTCAGGTGTGGTATTCCAGTTTAAGTAGGGAGTGTGCTGTGGACAATGGCTCTTTCAGAGGCGCTGAAGTTTCTGGGGGTGGAGACGGTCACACGCAGTATCTTACAGACAGAGACTAAAAACAGGCTTTTAGAGTTGGCAAAAACATTGCAGTTAACATTACCTGACAAAATGTGAAAAGGTGAGGTAATTATAACGGTGGTTAAGCATTTAAAATTGCCTCAGATACAGTGTGACTCATTGGAAATGGCAAAAATTCTGTTACAAATTGAACAAATAAAACATGAGAAAGAATTAAAGCAGCTTAAATACGAAAGAGAAAGAAGAAAGAGAAAAAGAAAGAATAGCAAAACAAAAACAAAGGGAACGGGAGATACAGATCAGGGAAAAAGAAAACGAGAGAGACTGTCAATCAAGAAGGAGTTCCAGTTGGAGGAAAAAGAAGAAAAATGGACTGTTATTATTAAATGTTTGCGTGTTTTGTTTTGTTTTAAAAAAATGTATGTTCATTGTCCATATTTCTTAAAGGAAAGTGAAAAGGTGAGAAATGAAACTATCTTGAAGTTGATGGTTTATTTTTTTTTCTTGGAGAGAGGTGTCATGTGAGAGTACCTTTAAGAAATGGGTGTTTAAGAAATGGGTGTTTAAGAAATGGGTGTTTATAAAAATAGCTGTACTGGATGTACCTTGAAGAAATGGGTGTTTATTAGAGAGCTGCAGTGATATCAGAGAGTGAGTGGAGCTGGGCTGTCTGTCTGTTTTACTTTTGTTTAAAGCTGTTTGCTACAGGGTGTGGTTAGTTTTGGTTTGAGAGCTGGATAGCTGCAGGCAAAGCAAGGAGCTGTCTGAGGATCTCGCTCTGCAAACTAAAGACTGTCTTCAAATCAATTTGATTTCAAAGTGCTGGCTGCTCTCAATAGTGAATTTAAACCTGATCTCTGTGTCAAAAAAGGTCTTTTATCTTCCGAATGTTGTTTGGGAATTTATTAAGGCTTATCTATCGAGTACTGTGTTCTTTGGTGATTTATTGGTGTTGATAGTTGTTAAGATGTTTACTGTGGGTTTATAAAGTGTTAACTGGTTTCATAAATAAACATTGTTTTATTTAAAAGCACTGTAAATCTCTGTTACATCACACATATAAGGTAGGCCCATGTGTTCCCCATAACCACAATCTATTAAAAGTTGTTGGTCAGGTGAATGCCATGATGCACTTTGGGGTTCTCTAAACCCTGGCCCATAACAATGGTTTGGTCGAATGGAAAAGTGGCAAATGGAATTCAGTCTCGATGAATTATGAGGTAATAGATTTTGGGAAGGCAAATAAAACTGGAGATTATTCAGTAAATGGGAGGTTGTTGAGAGGGATTGAGGAAGTGGGAGACCTTGGAGTGCATGTCCACAGGTCCCTGCAAGTGGTAAGACAGATGGATAAGGTGGTAAAGAAGGCAAGTTGAATGTTTTCCTCATTGCATGAGTGTAGTATATAAAACCAGGGATGTAATACTGGAACTGTATAAAATGCTGGTTAGGCCACAGCTGGAATTTTGTATACAGCTCTGAACATCACTTTACAAGAAGGACATTTGCTCTGGAGAGAATGCAGAGGGGATTTACAAGAATGTTGCAAGAGGTGGAAAATTACAGCTATGTGGGAAATTAGGCTAAGGTTGTTTTCCTTAGACCAGAGGAGGCTGAGGGGTGATTTGATCAAGGTGTTCAAAATTATGAGAGGCCTGGATAGAGCGGAACAGGTGTGCCCCCCCCCCCCCACCCACCCGAGTGGAGAGGTTGTTTATCAGGAGACACAGATTGCAGGTGGTTGGTAGAAGGATTAGAGGGGATACTAGGAAAAAACATTTCACCCAGAGTGGGTGTTTAGAATTTACTGCCCAGATTGATGGTTGAGGTAGAAACCGTCAACTCATTTAAAAGTTACTGGGAGCTGCACATAAAGGTGGATTAGAATGGGAGGATCATTGACGCTCTCTTTTTTGGCTGATGAGCTGAACGGCCTGTCTATGCTATAACATTTCTATGGTTCTAAGCAAGATCTCATTGAATAGTGTTCCAAGTTTGAGCAGTTGAATGGCCTACTCCAGTCCATTTGCATGCATTTCTGAAACAAAATCAATTAATTTACTCATTAATGTCATTACTTAATTTTGGAATCATCTGGGAACACATTCTTGCATGTGGATCTGCCCTTCTTTCTTTACACTGAGCTTCAATTGGCATTTTCACCCGAGGCTGAGTGTTGTGAATTTGTATTGAGAATTCTGTGGGAGTATCTTGTGGAGATAGCAGGAGTGGGAAAAATGGTATGCGAAATTTTGATTTCCTGACGGGTTGAAATGCAGAGATAAAGGGTATGATTCTCAGGCCTCATTGCGGTCTTGCTTGAGCAAAACAAGGCCGGTAAATAGCAGGAGACGCCAAGAACGGGAACCGCGTCAGGTGCCAAACAGTTTGGGACAAATCGGGATCTCGCCATAGCATGGTGAGAAACCAATTATCACCACTTAAATCCTATATCCATACAATTGATCGTTCCCACCCCATATCCAATGACCTCCCATCACTCATTGGCCTCCCCAGCAAGTGGTCACGCTGGCGGCAATTAGTCCCCTTTTTAAAAACGTGAACCTCGGGATGGGCTTCTGTGGGGAGCTGAGGAGGTGGGTAGCCATCTTTGCTCACAGGCAACTAGCCCTTGCTGCTCTTGTGCTTGGTGAGGATGTGGAATGCTTGACTGGGGTTAGGGGACCCTCCGCAGGGGTGGACCGTCATGAGAGGGTGGGGGGCGGCACTTGGGGGGACAACCACATGCGGCACCACTATGCCAACCCCTTGATCGTGTGTATCCAGTCTGGGGGGAACTCTAGTCCCTGCACGTCTGCCCCACTGACCACCCATAATGCCCATCGACTGCTGAGGCTTCTGGCCATGCTGCGGAGGCTATTACTGATGGAGAATTGGCAATCGTGGTTGTGAGAACTTCACTCTACCCAGGTGGATTCTCATGGATGGGTGGATCATGTGACATGTGGGAGTAATTGTCTAGCATCCCAATCTGACCTTTATGCCTGAACACGGGGCCAAACACTGCGGGAGGCAACACCACACATGCAAGAGCTGAGATCCAAACAGCCAGGGGATGGGAAACAGCTCCGGGGGCCATGTCCATGGCCGGAGGGTGGGTGAGTGCCATGGGGAGTGAATCAGTGCCCAGTCCAGGTTGCGTTATGAGCGGGTGTCCAGGATATAGGATTTGGGACCTGGTGAGTGGTGCTACGGCTGGGAGTGCATAGGCACCCTGGTGGGGGGGTGGGATCAGTGGGCGAATGGAGGGTCCCAGGGTGGAAGCCACCACTGTTTGTCAGTCTAACACCCTCTCCCAATGCCTTACAGATATTGAATGCTATGGCAGGGATTTCCGACCCTGAACTTGCCCCAGTGGTGCTGCTGCTAGGCCAGGCAGCCAGACACCAGAGAAAGCGGCAGCAGCAGCGTCTGCAGACGCTCGAGGCAGCGGCCCATGTGCCGGACCCCGCTCAGCACCCTGAGGACCTGGCCACCCATCAGGCCAGGGAGGGCCCCAGAGGAGGATGCCTGCGACGACCCAGAGTGTACAGGCGTCTCTGGTCATTCGAACAGATGACGGACAGTGCGTGCCATAGGAGGCACCACCTCAACAAGGAGAGTGTGCGGCGCCTGTGCCATACCCTCACGGACCTGGCACCTCATGGAGGAGGAGGACTCCCACTCTCGGTGGTCATCAACGTCACCGCCGCACTGAACCTTTACGCCTCAGGATCATTCCAGGGTTTGAGCGGGGACCTGTCTGCTCACAATCCACAGATGTATCCGACAGGTCAAGGATGCGCTGTTTGCCCGGGCGTAAAACTACAGCAACTTTGACGTGGGCCAAGCCAAGCAAGATGCCCGGGCAGCAGGTTTCTCCGCCATCGTCCAGGGGGTAATAGATGCCACGCATGTTTCCCTGCGCTCACTGGGCCATCTGGGAGTGGCCTACGTTAGCCGAAAGGGGTCCCAATCCGTTTGTTTGTGACCGTGTTTGAGGAGCTGTTCGTCACAGGGGGAGAGAGGGAGGTCAGGAGGGTGAAAAAGGGGGAAAATATGTACAGCCTGTCTAGTTGATTGCTGGGAAGTATGTTTCCCAGGGTGTTTATATGTTGTAGCCTGTTTGTTGAAATAAAATACATTTATTAAAAAAAGGAAAAGTCTCGGGGGGGGGGGGGGGGGGGGGGGTGCACCAGTATCTACTTACTCATGCTGCCTGGTGTGGGTCGTTGACCTTTTTCCGGCACTGGAGACCAGGTCACATGGTCACACTCCCGGTGCTCACAGCTGTCGCCACCTTCCTAGGCAGTACTGTCTGCCTTGTGGCTGACCCACCGAGACCCTCGGGGGAACAGGACATCTCTTCTGTGCATAGTAACCTCCCCAGAGCTGCATCCCCGAATCTTGGAGCCGGTCTCCTCGGTGCCATTGTTGTGAGGTGGCTTGGGTAGACTGATGAGTGCTGCTCGACCTTTTTGGGCGGGGGGGGGGGGGGGGAAACTGGCAAGCAATGTGCCAGAGAAATGTGTCGGGGAAGCACGGTAGCACAAGTGGATAGCACTGTGACTTCACAATGCCAGGGTCCCAGGTTCGATTTTCAATGAAATCCTGCCCTCTCGATTAAGCCAACAGCACCTGCAAATCTTGTGGCAGCAAGTTCCTGATTATCTAAAGATGGCGTGCATCAGTCAACTACAACCAAATTCACCAAGCACATTGGCTCAAAGAGTCCATCCCTAGGATCTATTACACTCAGGTATTGCGACAACATCTTGAGGGACAAAGGTAGGATAAGCAGGAAGAAACTTCTCCCCTTAGTAGAGGGGTCAATAACCAGAGGGTTTAGATTTAAGATAAAGTGCAGAAGATTTAGAGGGGATTTGAGGAAATATTTTTTCACTCAGAGGGTGTTGGGAATCTAGAAGTTACTAACTGAAGGTGTGTTAGAGGTGGGAACTCCCACAGACACAGGAGCGAACCCCCCCCCCCCCCCCCCACCCCACAGACATGGGAACCCGCCAACCCACCCCCCCACAACAGAGGCAGGAAGCCCCCCCTCCACAGAACTCTCACCTCCCAATAGATACCCCCTGACTCAGCATTGCCCGGGTATTGCCTCAATACCCCCACCACCCCATGGAGAGCTACCTGTGCGCCCCTGACAGGAACTGTTCGCCAGGTCCCCATTGGTAGAGATCTGTTGTAAACCCCGCTAACTTGATGGAGTAATTCCGTATGTGGGGGATAATAGAGCGGTGAAGCCCGCTATGATATTTAAATATATGATAGAAGGGTTCCTGACTTTTGATGGTGAGGACCCCATTATGCCATTGGTGGGGAGGGGTGGTGGGGGCAGGGGGAGACAATCAAATGGGGAAATCCTACAAATGTAAAAGCGATTTGCCGCCCACTTAAAACAATGGTAAAAACCTCTAGCCATTATATTGTGCATAGTTCTACAAGTGACAAACAGCTGGATAAATCACCCTTGCAATCTTGGTGATCACACTTTTTCCACTTTTCCCCACATCTTGCAACATGTAAATCTACAGCTGAGGTGGAGGCAATGTGCTGAGTGTCATGACCTGTAGCGTTGGATTGCAATGATAAGGTGGAGGGCTCTGGAATGCCTTGTGGGCCAGCCTACTGGGGTTTCTTGTCGTGGTGCAGGAATGTTCCCATACCTCACATACTGGAGCTATTGATCAATGAGTGGAGGGATGAGGAGAGCCACACGTCCTGGGAGGGACCTGAGAGTTCACACATGCTCCTCCTCTATCTGCATGTGCAATAATACCTCCCTGTCTTGCTGAGAGGAAAGGGGGCCCATGGAGGAATGTCCAGCAGCCTCACCACTCTTGCACCGAGTCCGTGGTTAGAGTGATGGAATGCAGGGTAGAGCACATATGGATCTAATGCTCGACCTGACTCTCCTTGGCAGCTAAAATCCTCTCCATGAATAAAGGCATGTGCTCAAATGCATGAGACTTGGCAGAACTCATGGTGTCCTGGCAGCTCTGACATGTTTTCCCCTAGCTTCTGCTGCATGTCCAGCAGACTTCTTATCATCACAGCCATAGGGCCTGTCATCAGCAGGGGCCTGATCCCCAGCAGTCCTCTGATTTTCTGGGGATCTGACAGTTCCATCCTCCCTCAGCTGCTGGGACGTTTCTATGGTGTGTTTACCAGATTGTTTTCCCTATACATGCAGACTATCTGTGGACCTTATGGGTGTAGCTATGCTAATGGAGATGGATGATGAAGAAGATGCTGGTGTAACCTCTGGGTATTGGCTTCTTCGTTCCTCGATGTGGCCAGCGGCCTTCTCCAGTCCATCTACTCTCATTGGAATTGTGGGTCTGCTTATCCTGCATGACAAAGTGCAGTTAGAGACTTGGAAATTGATACTGAATTGCCTATATACATCCCCATCACACCTGCTGGACTGCCATTTAAACGTTGCAAGTGCACACATTTAAGGCAAGCTTCCAGACACTTTGGCCTCAATTGCCCTGAGACACAAAGGCTGATCACGCATTCAGTCTGCTGGCCTTGCTGCCCACTCTCAGATGTACATAATTGTTGATGACATGAGAGACTCCTATTAAAGATGTGACACTGGCACTTACCCTGGCGGATCAGAGTAGGTCATTGAGCTCTTTCCTACAATGGACTCAGGTTCTGTTCATTATCCCATTGTTGCTCATCTCCTCTGCCACCTTGTTCAGTCGGAGGGTGGGGGAGGGGGCGGGTTTCTGATGCCATCTACAGGAAAGATTGCTTTCTGCCTTTCCCTGATGGCCTGAAGGAGGATTTGCAGGGAGGCATCACTGAACCTTGGGGCTGGTCTGCTTCAGCGGCCAGACATCGGATCTGATGGGCTCTTTGGATGAAGCTCTGAAGAAGCTCACTCTCCCGTGCTGGAGCATCCAGGCAGTGATACACAGCCTCCTGATTTTAACATGAGGTTCTAGAATTGTAATCACGTGGAAAATGGCAAAAAGAGAGTGTGGAAGTGGCACATACTTTTGGTTACACAATTGGGAATGACACACTGTCGACAAAGTTTGTGCCACGTATGTGTGTGTGTGTTGTGTGTTGCGTGCGCTGCAGATTTGGAGAACTGCAAGGGGAGTGATGGGATCCAACAGAAATGTGGAGGGGTATTGGAGCATCGGGGAAGAGTTTGTCATTTTTCAGATATTATGGGATCTGGCAGCTATGTGATGGAAGGGAGCCCAGGAAAACAGGACAGAAACATGGAATTGACTTGTTTTGGACTGTCACACACCATCTTCTAATAGTGATCCCATCATTCCTCTCACCAGTTTGCAGCTGCTTTTACAGTCCCCTGTGTTCCACCTCATTAGTTCTTGCCTTGAAGCATTCATGGATAAATTACCTCCTTCTGCACTCCCAGCACACATGCAGAGCATATATTGCGAAATTACACACTCGAGCCTCTGATTTTGCCTTCTCTAAATTTATTGCTCTCCTGGCATGCATAGAGGTAGAATAATGACCCTTTCGTACAATATTAGGAACTTGCCAATTTGAGTAGCCTTTGATAAACACAGATTTTCATCAACAAATTAAGTTAGAGAACTTTCAAATCTTAATCATTTGAGCAGGTTATGGGTTTTTATATTAAACAAATTCCTTAAGACTCAAAGAATGAAGAGTGGTTTTTAAATAAATGAGTGAGTGGGTAAAAGAAGTAATCCACACTCAATTGCAATTGGAGTTCTCTTTTTCAAACTTCAACACATAGCAGGTACTGCTAATCACTGAGGTCTGTGACATTTTAGCACGGAAAAGCACAATTGTTAATCAACTTACTAAATGTTATCACTTATACAAACGCAAAATACTGCAGATGCCGGAAGTTAGATATTTTAACCAAAGATGCTGAAAATGCTCAGCAGGTCAGATAGTTTCTATATAGAGGGAAACAGAATTTGTGATTGAGGTTTTATCAAGGCAGCTGCACCCCTGACAGTGGGCTAGAAGGTCAGAGGCAAATCTGCCTCATCTACTTAAGGGAGGTTTTTTGCCCAGATTCAATGCCCATCAGACAGCTGGTGAGGTGCGGGTTGGGGCTCCAGGCCTTTTAGGAGTGAAACCCACCTCCATGAGCTGTTGGCGTATTGTAGCAATGGCCACTATTGGAATTGCACTCAGCTTAGAGATTCAGGGACAAGAGAAGTGGGGTCAACGTTTGCTGGGACCAGCCAGGCAGACGCTGGTGAGGGGGAGGAGTGCTGGGGATATAATTGTTTGTGAGGTTAGTGAGGGTGTTGCCAGGGAGTAGCTACAGCCGTTGCAAGTGGCAGGAGGGAGGGCAGGCAGGGACAGCTGGCAGGAGGTGGAGGTCATCCTCCATAAGCCACACAGTGTGGTACCAGCAGCGCTTCCCCAGATGCCCACAGGGAGTTTGTTATACACTGCACTCCCTCCGATATTTTGCATTACTGCTTCCTATCCCACTCTTAACAAGCCAATGCTTTAGGACAATAACCTTTAATCAGAACTTGCCTGAAAATAAAACTCTGAGAACTCAACGTACATTTTGTTCAGTCTTTTGGAAAGAACAAAGAGTCAATCAGGCCAGAGCGTTCGAATCCTGGTGCTGAGCACAGGTTTTACGGTTAGTTAGGAGCCTGTAGTCGTGGAATAAGGTAGCCTTATCACACTCTCTGCGAATAATTATTTGCCTTAATAAACTATTTTACTCATTAACCTACTTGGTGATTGCCAGTCTTTCGACATACTACATTTTGGGGACGAGGTTCTATTAGAGTGCCTTCTACTGGTACAGAAATTGGGAGAGTAGACCTCGTATGAAAGGTTACCCTTTGCAGAAAACATGTTCAGTAATCTGTGAGTGTCAAAACTTTCTTTTTTGGAAAACCTAGCCTTAAACCCAAACATGCAGCAGTGGGTGTTATATGTTGAATGCCTGTGTTATTTCTTTATGGCCAACAAAATCGGTGGCGGGGGGGGCGGGAGCAGCTGGTAATCCTATTAACAGCTTGCGGGTCTCCAACTATAATCTGAATGTGAGTCTGATTTCTATAGATGTTCCCAAGTCCAAAACCTTTGAAGAGCTGTGGAATTAATCAAAGGATATTATCACCTGAAGCCCTTGATGATAATGCAACGTGACAAATTTAACTGGTGGCAAAAGTCCAGGGTAGTTGATGGCTGCATTCATGGAGCGCCTAAAACAAATGGCTGAGCATTGCGAATTCAGGACTGCACTCAATGACATGTTGAGAGACAGGCTAGTCTGTCGAGTTAACGACACGGCCATATAAAATAAATTGTTAGCAGAGGCAGAGATTATCTGAAAGAAAGCATTAGATGTTGCCCGGTATATGGAAAGTGCTGAAAGGTGGGCGATGGGACTGCAGAGCTTGCAGGCAGGAAAGGTCCACCAGGTTTGGCAGAAAGCTGCTGGCTGTCATGACACCAGGCGATGAAAGTAATGAGAAAAGAGGCTTGAAGCAAAAGAGAGTGCAGAGATACAGAGAATTTGGTCCACAGACCAGGGGCTATGAAGAATGCTGCTGGTCTGGGAATGCTCCCCAAGGACAGATGTAAATTCACCGAAGCTACATGTTGCGCTGCAATAGGAAGGGTGCTTTAGGAGGAATTGCAAGACTAGGCAGAGCCTACAGTGGGCCAACAAAAAAATCTGACTCCAGTACACAGTGTTGAGCATAACCGTGAAAACGGATTTGAAGTATACAGGGAAGATTTCTTTCAGCAGAGTGGAGAATTGGTGCCATTGGCACCGGCGTGTTTGGCGCGGCACTGGTTGCGAGCCGCTCTCTGTGGCCGACCTGCTGATTCTCGGGCCGGGATGGGCCGAGAGACCGTCGTGGAAACGCTGAGTCCACACCTGCTCTCAGCCGACAGTAACTCAGCATGGAAGGGTTGGGTGGCGGCCTGGGGGGGGGGGGGGGGGGGGGGGTGGGCGGGTAGGCAGGGAGGGGTGTGCCGACCGTGGGGGGGCCTCCGATGAGGCCTGGCCCGTGATTGGGGCCCACCGATTAGTCGGCCAGCCTCTCTGGCTAGGGCTTCCTTTCCTATGCGCCGGCCGATGAAGTCCTGCACCATGTTGCGTCGGGGACGGCGCATTGAAGGAGGCCACTCGCATGCGCGGGTTGGCGCCGGCACCACTGCGCATGTGCACGTTGACGCCGGCACCACCACGCATGCGCGGAACCCGTGGAGCCCAGTTCGCGATGGCATTTACGACGGCGTGGACACTCTGCTATGAAGAGTGAATGAGAGAATCCCGCCCACAGTTTCAACAACATTAAAGTGGGCAAGGTGGCCCAATTACAATTGTGCTAATGGTAAAAAGTCAGCCACTTAGAATGGAGGTGGACATGGATGCTGCTGCTACAGTTGTTGGTGAGCAAATTAATCATTACCAGCCCCAGAAGTTAAGAAGCACGACCAGGCTAGCCATGTCTACTATAGAAGCTGGGAACAACCAAAGCGCCCACGAGCTATTGGCATAAGTCAGCTCAACTGTCTCTGTTAATAGTGGCGGGGGTGGGGTGGGATGTGGTGGAAGTCTGATGGGCTAAGAATGGCTTTGTCGTATTAGATTAAATTGGTTAGAAATCTTCAAAATTAATAAAGAAGACTTTTGAGACAAAGCAGCTGAGTACACTGGCATAGGACTCGGTATTTATAGAAACAAATTCTCTAGAAGCTTTGTCTAATCTTAATCCAATGGAAAGCTTACTGCAAGACCTATCTGGTTGTCTATCTAGATGATGTACGGCTAACAGAAGCGTCTGAAGAGGAGCACTGAAGAAGATTTAAAAAGATTCAAGAAGGTCGGAGTAAGGCTGAGAAGGGAAAAATGTACGTTCCAAATTCAGGAAGTGAAGTACTTAGGATTTAGGGTAGATGCCAAAGGGCTGCACCCTATGGAGGAGAAGATAAAAGCAATTAAGCACCAGCTCCCAAACATACATCAAAATTTACATCCTTTTTAGGAAAGGTGAATTATTATGGCAAATTTATTCCTAATCTTTCACCAATGTTGACACCCCTACACACACTACTCAAGAAGCACCAGGGTGATATTGGAGAGAGCATTGGAAGGAGGCCTTTGAACAGGCCAAACTAGTTTAGTAGTCAGCAAGACTCTTGGTTCATTTTAACGCCTCAAAAGAGATCATTCTTACGCATGCCTTTATGGAATCAGAGAAGCTTTAGTGCACAAGATGGAATATGGGCAGAAAGACCTGTTGCCTATGTCTTGAGGAGTCTGACTGATGCTGAACACCCTTACTCACAAATCGAAAAAGAGGGACTAGCCATAATCTTTGGAGTGATAAAGTTGCAAATAGGTTTATGGCCGACAGTCCATAGTAGTCACCAACCATAAACTCGGTTGGGCTTTTTTATGGATGAGAAGACGGCTCCCCCTATACCTTCAGTAGGTGCTCAATGCTGGGCTCTATTGTTGGCAGCCTATGAATGTACATTTCTACATAGGCCTGGAACACACATTTTGAACACCAAATGCTATATCTTGTGTTGCCCTATTATGTATTCTCATATATTTTATTGTATTTTCTTGAATTTTGTTTAATTCCCCTTTCTTCCATGTACTGAATGATCTGTTGAGCTGCTTGCAGAAAAATACTTTTCATTGTACCTCGGTACACGTGACAATAAACAAATCGAATCCAATCCAATGCTTTAAGCCGCCTTCCCCTATTCAAAAGTATACCACCTCCACCAGTGCCACAGGAGATTGTTCTTGCTTTAAACTTTCTCAGTACATTGGCTGTAACGGCATGACAGGTCTGGTTTGGGACTCAAAAAGACCGCATCTTGGGAAAAATTCTCCGACCCCCAGCAGGGTCGGAGAATCGCCTGGGGCCGCCTAAAATCCCGCCCCCGCCGTGGCAGAGATTCTCCGCCACCCGGGAAGTGGCGGCGGCGGAATCTCGCCACTCCGATCGGAGAGGCCCCTGCGGTGATTCTCCGGCCTGAATGGTCCGAAGTCCTGCCGCTGGGAGGCCTCTCCCGCCGCCGAGGTTTGAACCACCTCTGGAACGGCGGGATCAGCGGCTCGAGCAGGCCCCCGGGCTCCTGGGGGGGCGGGGGGCGATCGAACCCCGGGGGGTGCCCCCACGGTGGCCTGGCCCGCGATCGGGGCCCCCCGCTCAGACTCCGGGCCAATGCCCTGGGTGCACTATTTTCTTCCGCATCCGTACGGCCTTCACTATGGCAGAAGCGGAAGAGAACCCCACATCGCGCATGCGCCGGCAGTGACGTCAGCGGCCAGCTGCCGCTGACGTCACTGCCGGCGCATGCGCCGACCGGCGAAAGCCTTTCGGCCAGCCCCGCTGCCGGGGGCGCCGGTTTTTTGCGCCAGTCTTCTGGTGCAAACCACTCCGGCGCGGGGCTGGCCCCCAAAGGTGGGGAGAATTCCCCACCTTTGGGGAGGCCCGACCCCTGAGTGGTTGGCGCTACTCCCCTACGCCGCACCCTCCGTCACGCCGGGTAGGGGAGAATGCCGCCCCTTATCTCTAGTCAAACATCTTGGGCGGGATTCTCCAATAATGGGGCTATGTCCCCACTCCAGCTTCAAAACGCGGGAGTTTCACTCTCAATTTTCCTGAAGAAAGCCCAGAATGATTCTCCTACCCGAAGGGGGCTAGCAGGGCCCTGGCGTACTCCTCGCAACTCCGGCTGCTGATACGGGGCCCTCCACTTCCTGACTGGGGTCCGGCATGCGCACGGCGGTGGCCTGCGTCGGCTGCCCGCGCGACATGGCGGACCCACACTGCGGACCGGCCCCAAAACGAGAGCCCCCCCCCGAAATCACGCGCACCCGCGGATCGGTGGCCCCCAATCGCTAGCCTGGCCATCTGTGAGGCCCCCCCCCCCCCCCCTGTGAAGGACCCCCCTGCCCCCCAGCAGGGAGGCCACGGACTGAGTCCACAGCTGCCACGCCGAGTTCCCGACGTGTGGGACCATGAGAGACTCACGCCGTCAGGAATTCGGCCACTTAAACTTGGAGAATCACCGCGGGGGCCTCTATCACTGGAGCGGCGTCGCGCTGGATTTTGGCATCAACGGCCATTCTCCGCCCCCACGCTGATTGCGATTTCAATGTGGAGGCTCGGAGAATCCCGCCCCTGGTTGTCCATGGCTGGCATGACACCAACAGGTCTGAGCAGTTACGACTCTATGTTAACTTGTGAAGACAGCATATTATTATGGGCAGCAAGGGTGGTCATTCCCTCTCCCACTAGACAGCTATTATTGCAAGAGCTACATTGTGCCCACCCTGGGATGACAAAAATTAAAGTGCTCGCATGCAGTTATGTGTGGTGACCCAGGACGAACCCGTAGCCCCCCCCCCCCCCGGCTACCTTCCCCCGATTCCCGTCCATTTTCCATTTTCCCCTGATTCTTGGCCACCTGACTATTCTTCCTCTTGTACGTTGGCCACAAACAGGTCCCGGAACAGTTGCATGAATGGCTCCCACGTTCTGTGGAAGCCGTCGTCCGACCCTCGGATGGCGAATTTTATTTTCTCCATTTGGAGAGATTCCGAGAGGTCGGCCAGCCAGTCTGCAGCTCTGGGCGGTGCTGCTGACCGCCAGCCAAACAGGATTCTACGGCGGGCGATCAGGGAGGCAAAGGCAAGGGCGTCCGCCCTCCTCCCCAGGAATAGATCTGGATGGTCTGAAACCCCGAAGACCGCCACTATCGGGCATGGCTCCACCCTCACCCCCACCACTATGGACATAGCCTCGAAGAAGGCTGTCCAGTACTCCACAAGTCTGGGGCAAGACCAGAACATGTGGGCGTGGTTGGCCGGGCCTCTTTGGCACCGTTCACATCTGTCCTCCACCTCCGGGAAGAACCTACTCATACGGTTTCTCGTTAAGTGGGCTCTATGTACCACTTTTAGTTGCGTCAGGCTGAGCCTTGCACACGTGGAGGTGGAGTTGACCCTATGCAGTGCTTCGCTCCAGAGTCCCCACCCTATCTCCATCCCCAGGTCGTCCTTCCATTTCCTTCTTGTTGCGTCCAGTACGGTGTCGTCCCTTTCTACCAGTCGGTCATACATGTCGCTACAGTTCCCTTTCTCTAGGATACTTGCGTCCAGTAGGTCTTCCAGTAGTGTCTGTCGTGGCGGTTGTGGGTACGTCCTTGTCTCCTTTCGTAGGAAGTTTTTGAGCTGCAGGTACCGTAGCTCGTTCCCCCCAGCTATCCGAAATTTCTCTGTCAGTTTGTCCAGTGTTGCGATCCTGTCATCCGTGTATAGGTCATGGGCTCCAGTTCTTGCTCATCATAGATGCTCACTTCATGCACAAAATTAAATCCACGGCCTTATGAGCAACAGCAGAAAAATTGCGACAGACATTCACCACCCACAGGTTACCCAAGATGTTGGTCTCAGATAATGGGACTGCTTTTGCTCATGAAGTGTTCCAAAATTTCATTCGAACCAACAGCGTTCAACATATTTGGACAGCTCTTCACCACCGTATTTCAAATAGATTGGCTGTCCAAACAGTCATCAGCCTCTCTACAAACGAGACTGGCCAATTTCCTGCTCACCTATAGAACAACACCTCATCTCACCCGTAATGCAGAACAATGCGAGAAGCGCAGGTTCAATTCCCGTACTGGCCTCCCCGAACAGGCGCCGGAATGTGGCGACTAGGGGTTTTTCACAGTAACTTCATTGAAGCCTACTTGTGACAATAAGCTATTATTATTAGGTGTTACACCCGCCGAGTCGCTAATGGGCATATGCATTAGAATAATGAAAATGAATGAAATGAAAATCGCTTATTGTCACGAGTAGGCTTCAATGAAGTTACTGTGAAAAGCCCCTAGTCGCCACATTCCGGCGCCTGTCCGGGGAGGCTGGTACGGGAATCGAACCGTGCTGCTGGCCTGCTTGGTCTGCTTTATAAGCCAGCGATTTAGCCTTGTGAGCTAAACCAGCCCCTACAGCTCGAATACAGTTCGATGTGATATTTTTGAATTTGATAGGGAGGGTGGAGGTAAAGCAGAACGCACAGAAGAGTCACCATGGCTCGAGAAAACCTGCCAGAACGCTTGAGGTGGCGACTAGGTATACATAAAGAATTTTGGTGCTGGTCCAAATTGGGTCCCTGGAACAGTCGTGACCAGAACAGGTCCAGTGTCATTTGAGATATTAATAATCTTTATTGTCACAAGTAGGCATACATTAACACTGCAATGAAGTTACTGTGAAAATCCCCTAGTCGCCACATTCTGGCGCCTATTCAGGTAAACAGAGGGAGAATTCAGATGTCCAATTCATCTAACAGAACGTCTTTCGGGATTGTGAGAAGAAACCCAGAGGAAACCCACGCAGACACGGGAGAATGTGTAGACTCCACACAGACAGTGACCCAAGCCAGGAATCGAACCTGGGACCCTGGAGCTGTGAAGCAACAGTGCTAACCACTATGCAATCGGGCTGCCCAGATGTCCAAGGAAAACGGGTAAAGAAACATCTGGACTGTTTGATAAGGAGAGAACTGCACACTGAACCAGTGGGGTAGCCTGCCCCTAATACCATGGCAGCGATATTGCTATAGATGAAAGTAATACTGCAGCAAGCTACCCTGAGGAAGAACCCAGTAATGTTCAAGGAGGAATTGGCAAAATTATCTGCACCAATGTACCTTCGCAAATTGAGAGTCAAATAGAGGTTCAAACTGAGTTATCTTCACTGTGGGAGCAGCCATTAATGAATTACGATGCTCCCAAAGGATCAGGAAGTCCCTTGACGTGCTTACCTTATAAGGGACTGTGCTAAGATCCATTTGTTGTATAATATTGTAAATAGTTCCAATGTTATTGTAATGTGTTAATCAGGAATGTAAAGAGGGAGGGATGCTGAAGCGTGCCTCTTGAAGGGGCAGTACTCAGAGTGTCATGTGACCCACAGAGCCAATTGGATCAGAGCACGGGTTTGACCATGGGTTCCCCTGGCAATAAGGGGCGCAATTCTCCCAACGGGCGTCCAAGTGCCAACGCTGGAGTGACAACCGGAGTGTTTCACTCCGGCGTCGGAGCCCGCTCCCAGCCCCCTATTCTCCCGCTCCCGGCCCCCTATTCTCCTGCTCCCGGGGGGGCTAGGTGAGGCATCGTGCATTTTATGCGCGCTGGGCCTTAGCGCCTCATAAATGACGCGGCCGGCAGCGCGTAAATGATGTCGCCTGTGCTTGTGCGGGTTGGCCGCCGGCAACTCGTGCATGCGCAGTTGCCGTCCTCCCCGAGGCCGCCCCGCAAGAAGATGGCGGATGGGTCTTGCGGGGCGGCGGAGGAAAGGAGGTCCTCCCTTAGAGAGGCCGGCCCGCCGATTGGTTGGCACCGATCACGGGCCAGACCCCATCGGAGGCCCACCCCCCGGTACAGGAACCCCCCCCCCCAGTGTTCCTGCGCAGTTCCCGCCGACAACGACTAGGTGTGGATGGCGCCGACGGGAACCTGTCGTGTTGGGGCAGCTGCCCGGCCCATCCGGGCTGGAGAATTGCCGCTTGCCTTTTGCAAACGGCGAGCGGCGATTCTCCGAGCTGCCAGCCGTGATTCTCGCCGCGCTGGTTTGGGGGGGGGGGGGGGGAGAATCGCGTGCGGGTGCCTGGGCAGCGTGGTGGGACTCGCGCGGCACCCTGGCAATTCTCCCACCCGGCATGGGGGGGGGGGGGGGGGGGGAGGGGGAGAATTCCACCCAAGGAGTTTGGAGTTGTGGAGTATGATAGCTTTATGTCACTCTGTAAATATTATTTACCTCAATAAACTGTTTATTTGTTAATTCACTTGGTGGTTGGCAGTCTTTCAGGATACAACATATGGCATGTAGACAGAAAGTTCCTGCTATTGTACAATATTTTTATTCTAAAAAGAAGGGAGAAATTGCAATGCATAAAAGAAGGGAGAAATGCAATGTATATTTTCTGAAATTAAAGATTTTGCGAAGGCAACAGCAAAGTTATTTGTATCTCAAGCAAATTTCAGGAAGCAGTGGATGAATAGAGCTACAATTATACCATGAGGTCGGTATTTTTTGATGTACTTGGAGGGTGTCAAGTCAAGTCAGTCATGTAGTATGATGTTTCAACAAACCTGTATTTTAGTGATGGACAACCACTGGTCATCCTTTGGGGTAGAATTTACAGTGCAGAAGGAGGCCATTCGGCCCATCGAGTCTGCACCGGGAAATCCCAGTGACAGTGGCGGGAATGGTAGATACCGCTGGAGGGCCACCTCCCCCCACCAAAAATCATGCACTATGGCTTCACATCGCCAGGGTCCCAGGTTCGATTCCTGGCTTGGGTCCCTATCTGTACGGAGTTTGCACGGTCTCCCTGTGTCTGCGTGGGTTTCCTCTGTGTGCTCCAGTTTCCTCCTACAAGTCCCGAAAGACATGTTATTAGGTAATTTGGACAGTCTGAATTCTCCCTCTGTGTACCCGAACAGGTGGTGGAATGTGGCGACTCGGGGCTTTTCATAATAACTTCATTGCAATGTTTATATAAGTCGACTTGGGACAATAAATATTATTATTATTTTAAGGTGAAAAGATGCAGACAGGCTCAATTAGATCTGGAGACATGGCCAGTTTTGTGGTGTGTTTTAACTGACCATTACACATGCAGCAAGTAAATCATGTCCACTAGTAGTGGTGATGACTGTATTAGGAATTTCAATCACCTTGTAAATATTGTACATATTACAGTTGTATTCTTATTTGGTGGTGACAGTATGTCATAACATTCTGGTTTTAAGTTGGCATTTTCAGACAAATTCAGCTGTAGGTAATCACGACATTTACTCATTCATGGGATTTGAGCATCGCCGGTGTTGAGTGTCAGGTATTTGTGTGACAATCTTAGGTTAACAGTCGTCAAATGACTTTCTCTCTATGCAGTTTATAATCACACTGCAATCTGTACTGGTTCACATCAACAGTCAACATTCATAGAATGCTCAATATTAGTGATCATCAATAAAGCTGTAATGCACAATAAAATGAAGATTAAATTGTTAAACAGTTCATACATTTGAAATTGGGCTGTGTGAACACTGGAAGTCTATCTGGTACAGTCATGAGTATTTGGAGAGTGATTTGACGTGGGCAAACTGCTAGAATCCTTCCTGTTTATTTTCTTTGTTCCCATTCCTTTCTTATTTTATTTTATTATTTTGGTCCGTGGACTCAGAATCAGGATGTGTCTTTAAGCAGACGACTCAGTTGAAACAACCTACTTGCCGGGTCACTGTGTTCCCAGGTTTTGTATTTTGGAGAGAAGAAGCCAGATTCTTTGTCACCAAGTGGATCTTAGGAACCAGCTTTGGAGGGAATTGGTTCAGTTGGTCAACTGGAAACTGGTGGGTTGGCCAGATACTGTGTTCTGCATGACAACAGTCAGTGATTGGTTCCTGTGTAGTGCTTTCTGAGAGAACTGAGTAGAAGTGTTTCGACCTTGGAAGTGAAATAAATGCTTTCTCTCTCTCTCTCTCGCTTGCTGAAGTGAAAGACCTGCTCTATTGTTCTGCAAGCAATGAATGCCTGGCACATTTTGCTGTAAACCTGAAATGATGTTGAATCTATCGAGAAATCAGACGTTTTCAGAAAAAAACATCTTGAGCATAGAAGGAAGAAGTATCTAAACATTGACTGGAAGTTATTCCAGTGTAATTTTTTTTCTTTCCCTTTCCACCACCCTTTCCTCGGTGTTGCTTGAGTGTGTGTGTGAGTAGAGGTAGTAGATAGTTACATTTTCTGCCCATTTAATTATAAAAATGTACATAAGGTTACTTGTGTTTTAAAATTACAAATCTTGTAATTGTTGTTTCTTGCACTCAACCAAGGACTTCAGGTATTTTAAATAAAATCTAATTTTACCTGTATTGTCACTCCAGGTCATGTGGGACTGGAATTTACCAAGCCCAGGGTGTCATGACACAAATATTATACTGTATTTCACAGGGAAGAAGAACATATTGTTTCCCGCCCGCCCACAGCAAGAGTTGACTCGTAGCTGATGCACCTGAGAGAAGCCGTCTCAACAACCGTAGTGAGCTGGGGTGGGCTAAATGAATAGAGAGTTGGACTTCCGCCCTTTAGTGGGGGGATGTCCTGTCCTTGAGAACTGCCAGCCAATCTGATTGGCCAGGAGCTCTAGCAAGCCCAGCAGTGTCAAAAGCTAGTAGGGAGTGCTGCCGGGACTGCAAGGAGGCCCACAGACAAAGAGGGCATGGACACTACGAGATGCTATTGGATGAGGAGGGCTCTGGGAACCTAAGGTGATGGGGAGGGATGGAAGGTTTTAAAGGCCAGGCAGTGAGGAACAAAGGGGAGGTATCATCTTGGGGGAGAGTTGCCCCGATGCACACAGGATGTATCCCCTTCCTTCCCAACTTTTAAACAGTTTCCTTAAAATAAATGGCCTGAACATGCCTGTCTGCTTACCCACGCCAACCATTTGATGGCAAGGGTATCAATTAGCTTGGTAACAAGCTCAATGGCCAATAATTATTTATGTAAAAATGGTGGGCGGGATACTGATTTCAGCACCTACCTACCTGCCTACTGTGTTATGGGGGACAGCTCGGGGGGTAGCCACGAACGTAGTGGGCTTAAATCCCCCCGCTGGAAACATGCCTGGTGAGGGGTGGTGTTGGGGAAGAGGGAGGGGGTGGCAGGGGTGATTTCTGTAAATTCCATACCATTAACTGCAGACTGGCCTCCGAATTTGTCATGTGTCAGAAATTATGTCACGGAGATTTGAATATCTTTATAGAAATATTTCTGCATGGAAATGTCTGATTAAAATGATTCCAACTAAAACTATCTGTGAAGTAGATTCAGGTTTTTTTAAAAAGAAAACTGCATGAAAATATTCAGTTTTACAAATGAGAAACAATTTTTAAATTATATTGACTGATTATTACTAGAAATTTGACACTAACTTGAGCATGCATATTTTATAGGTGTTCCAGATTGCATATGTTATAATAAAGGCAGCTAATTCTCCACGTCCTGGGAACTGGATTTTAGAGCGTTCAATTGATGGAATCACTTACAAACCATGGCAGTACTACGCTATAACCGATACAGAATGCCTTACTCGTTACAACATTGTGCCTCGGTCAGGTAACCCAACGTACACATCAGATGATGAAATTATTTGCACCTCCTTCTACTCAAAGATTCAACCCTTGGAAAATGGTGAGGTAAGGCTGGAAGTTAAGCTACACAGTTCTGATATTGCTTGTAAAAAATACTGTCATTTAAAGTAAATGTAAACAGAATTGAGTCATGCAGGTATTGACTTGCACCTAACATTGTATCTCTGCAGTTTGACCTGATATTACTAATGCATGGACTGAAAAATGTATAATAAATAATTTTGTTGTGTTGAACGGTAACATCATGGACTCAACTCGCAGGTGAATGGAAATAATGCACAAAATGAAAAAGGTGCTGCAGAGAAACTCAGGAAATATAACACAGAAAATACTCAGGGGACAGTATGGCAGAGTTAGGGGCAGGATGTACCCACCAGCACGTTCCACTGCCAACCCTCTAGATATTTAAGGATCAGAGGGTAGGGCCAGGGGAAACAGATTTTTGATCCCCTGTGCATTACCCCCAGCAGAAGAGACCACATATCACATGGTATATGTGTTCAGCTGGTGCCATTGTAAGAAAGAAATAGAACCTCAGCCCCACCTGCTTTAAAATGTATTTACTTTTGGCCTGCCGTTTTGACAGTCATACATTAGGTCCAAACTACGGATTGGAAATTGAAATTGCCGTCCTCTGGAATCCTCATCCTTTAGGTATCACTGTCTTTTTAAAGGTGTAGCCGCATACAACGGTGTGGCTTCCCTCACGAGTTCAGGATTTTAGGAAGGATGTGGTTGTGCTAGAATGCATCCAAAGGGGATTTGCCAGGATATTGCCTGGGCTGGTGCATTTCCGTTATGAAAAGAGGCTTGTTAGGCTGGGGTTGTTTTCCTTAGAGCAGAGAAGGCTAAGGGGGGACATGATCAAGGTGAACAAATTATGAGGGACATTGATAGGATAGATAAGAAGAAACTTGCCCCCTTAGTAGGGGGGTAAATAACCAGGGGCATAGATTCAAGGCAGGGAGCAGAAGGTTTGTGGTAGTCACCACTGATGTATATATTGTATATATTGGATGTTGATATAGGTGCTTTACGGTAATGCTCCTCTACTACAGGTACGGGGGTAGATCCGGGGGTACTCATTGTCCGGGGGGATCCCACCCTCACTGTCCAGGGCGTGGAATTCAGCGGCTTCTGCCTCTACATCCTCCCCAATCTCTGCGCTGCCTTGCTACTCGGCCTGGACCTCCAATGCAACCTCCAGAGCCTAACCCTGAAATTCGGCAGACCCCTTACTGTCTGCGGCCTCACGACCCTTAAGGTCAACCCGCCTTCCCTTTTTGCAAACCTTACCCCGGATTGCAAACCCATCGCCACCAGGACCAGACGGTACACCGCCCAGGACAGAACCTTCATCAGGTCCGAAGTCCAGTGGCTGCTTCGGGAAGGCATCATCGAGGCCAGCAACAACCCCTGGAGAGCCCAAGTGGTAGTGGTCAAAACTGGGGAGAAAAACAGGATGGTCATTGACTACAGTCAGACCATCAATCAGTACACGCAAGTCGACGTGCACCCCCTCCCATGCATATCTGATATGGTCAATCAGATTGCACAGTACCGGGTCTTCTCAACTGTTGACCTGAAATCTGCCTACCACCAGCTCCCCATCAGCAAGGCGGACCGTCCATACTCTGCGTTCGAAGCAGACGGCCGCCTTTACCACTTTCTTAGGGTCCGCTTTGGTGTCACCAATGGGGTCTCGGTCTTCCAATGGGAGATGGATCGAATGGTTGACGGGTACGGACTGCGGGCCACTTTCCCGTACGTGGACAATGTCACCATCTGCGGCCCCGACCAGCAGGACCATGATGCCAAACTTGCCAAATTTCTCCACATCACCACTCTCCTCAACCTCACGTATAACAAGGAGAAGTGTGTGTTCAGCACGAACCGCTTAGCCATCCTCGGCTATGTGGTCCAGAACGGAGTTCTGGGGCCCGACCCCGATCGCATGCGCCCCTTCATGGAACTCCTTCTCCCCCACTGCCCCAAGGCCCTCAAACAATGCCTAGGGTTCTTTTCGTATTACGCCCAGTGGGTCCCAAACTATGCGGACAAGGCCCACCCACTCATTCAATCCACTGTTTTTCCTCTGACGGCCGAGGCTCCCCAGGCCTTCAACTGTATCAAGGCCGACATCGCCAAGGCCGTGATGCACGCAGTTGACGAGACGTTACCATTACAAGTCGAGAGCGATGCAGCAGACGTCACTCTGGCCGCCACCGTCAACCAGGCAGGCAGTCCCATGGCATTCTTTTCCCACACCCTATATGCCTCCATAAATCGGCATTCCTCCGTCAAAAAAGAAGCCCAAGCCATTGTTGAAGCTGTGCGGCATTGGAGACATTACCTGGCTGGCAGGAGATTCACTCTCATCACTGACCAACGGTCGGTTGCCTTCATGTTTAACAACACACAGTGGGGAAAGATCAAAAACAATAAATCTTGAGGTGGAAGATCGAGCTCTCCACCCACAATTACGAGATTTTGTATCGCCCCGGTAAGCTCAGCGAGACCCCCGAGGTACATGTGCCTCTGTCACCCAGGGGTCACACATTTTTACCATTTCATCAAGGCCCGCAACCTGCCCTACTCCATCGAGGAAGTCAGGGCCGATCACCAGAGACTGCCAGGTCTGCGCGCAGTGTAAACCGCACTTCTACCGGCCAGACCGTGCGCGCCTGATGAAGGCCTCTCCCCCCTTTGAACGCCTCAGCGTGGACTTCAAAGGGCCCCTCCTCACCACCGACCACAACACGTACTTTCTCAGTGTGGTCGATGAATATTCCCGATTCCCCTTTGCTGTCCCATGCCCCGACATAATGTCTGCCACCGTCCTCAAAGCCCTCAACACCATCTTCGCTCTGTTTGCTTTTCCCCATCTATGTCCACAGCGACCGTGGATCCTCATTCATAAGCGATGAGCTGCACCAGTACCTGCTCAACAGGGGCATTGCCTCGAGCAGGACGACCAGCTACAACCCCAGGGGAAACGGGCAGGTGGAGAGGGAGAATGGACGGTCTGGAAGGCCGTCCTGCTGGCCCTACGGTCCAGAAATCTCCTGGCCTCCCGCTGGCAGGAGGTCCTCCCCAACGCACTTCACTCCATTCGGTCGCTCCTGTGCACCGCGATTAATGAAACACCCCATGAACGTCTCTTTGCCTTCCCTGGGAAGTCCACCTCCGGGGTTTCGCTCCCGACATGGCTGGCAGCTCCAGGACCCATTTTCCTCTGTAGACACGTTCAACTCCACAAGGCAGACCCGTTGGTTGAGAGAGTTCAGCTACTTCACACCAACCCGCAGTACGCTTACGTAGCGTACCCCGATGGCCGCCAAGACACAATCTCCCTCAGGGACCTGGCACCAGATGGTTCCACACACACATCCCCCCCTCTGCCCTGGCGCCACTCTCCCTTACCCCGGCGCACCCCACCGCAGCCCACGCTCCTGGACAATCCGTCCTCCCCTTGCTCACACCCGGAGATGAAGAGGATTTCGACACACTCCCGGAGTCACCGAAGACCAAGCCGCCGCTGGAGTTGCCACCAGCACTGCGGCGCTCTCGACGACAGATCAAGGCACAGGACCGCCTGAATTTGTAATATTATCTGTACTTTTAAAACACAACTTTCTGTATATAGTTCTCCATCACCCCCGCTGGACTCATTTTGTAACAGGGGGTGAATGTGGTAGTCACCACTGATGTATATATTGTATATGTAGGATGTTGATATAGGTGCTTTACGGTCAGGCCCCTGTACTACAGGTACAGGGGAACATCCCTGCCTGCAGGCTCCGCCCAGTTGGCGGAGTATAAATATGTGTGCTCCCCATACAGCAGCCATTTCGTCAGCTGCTGTAGGAGGCCACATCTCAGTGTAATAAAGCCTCGATTACATCCTACTCTCCTCTTTGCGGAATTGATAGTGCATCAAAGTTTAGAGGGGATTTGAGGAAATCCTTTTCATCCAGAGGGTGGTGGAAATCTGGAACTCACTGCCTGGAAGGGTGTAGAGGCGGGAACCCTCACAACATTTAACATTTAGATGAGCAGTTGAAATGCCATAGCATACAAAGCTGCGTACAAGTTCTGGAAATGGGAAGAGAATAGATAGGCACTTGATGGCTGGCACAGTTACGATGGGCTGAAGGGCCTCTTTCGGGCCATTTGGAATACAGGTGGTCCTGAGTTTGATACAGGCTGGACTCTGCCCGACAATTATATTTCAAATTTTAATGGAAGTACTGCTGAAGAAAAGTGGCATCCATATGATGAAACATTGCACAAAGAACTTTGAAGAGAAGGGCAAAAATATAATACTTTGTAACTCATGGACCGTCAAATATGAGGGGATATTTTCCTCGATCAGTGCTCGTGCATGCAGGTTAGCCTGAAGCACAGCAGATATTGGAAGAATTAATGTGTTGTACCGTACACAGAATCGGTGCGATTTTATGAAATGCACTGCGCTCTGACAATCAGCAAGATCAACTCACGTAGATGAAGATGAGCTTCTCGACAATGATCCCCGATTCTGGCTATTTTAAAGGATTTAGAAATGTTCAGATTTGCTGCATTTCTGCCATGATTCTAAAATATCAATAATTCCTTTGAGCCTCACCTCCTCTCCCTTTGAAATTTGGTCTGACAGGAAAATATGTCAGAAAGCGGGTGTTTGCTGTTTTTGATCCCGAAAAATAAGTTTTCTCCACAAGAACCGTTGTGAAAGGACAACTTTGTTTCATTGCTGTTCCGACATTCTGTTGATCAGGAACAGTGCCAAGGGCAATCATTTTCAAACTTTCCCTCCTGTCAAATTCAAAAAGGCAAACTTAGTGGCGTAGGAAATATTAGCAGAAATTGAAACAGAGTGGCAGATTCAATCAAGCTGTGAGCCCATTCTGAGAAAGGTAATCAGCTGGTCCCCCTGCTTTGCCTAAGTAGTCACTTCCGAATATGGTAATCAACCAGCTGGGATGGCTGCATAACTGCGAGCTATTGAGTAACCTTATGAAAACAACATCTGGAAGCATATTATGTTGATATAGTGGTTGTAACACAAAAATATCTGCAGTAGAGAGGAAACAAAATACATTTGTAACCCGATCAAGTCTTTTGTTTAGCATTTGGAAATTAGAAATATTTCTGGCTGCTCACAGTAGACTGGAAAAATATTTGCTGAAGCTTCATTACTTTAAAATTAACTCCCTTGTTCAAGATAAGTGAAAGAAGTAATCCAAATAAATAATGTCTTCAGTTCCAGACATATAATTACTTCAACCATCTGTGAACCACTGTGCAATTGTTTGTGTATTAAAGAGCTGTTATTACAACACAATGGTCAGATATGATTTGTGCATTAATATTTAGAAAATTACCAGTTACACAATTTTGTAAGTGAAGTATTTCTATGGTGTAGGATGAAATATGGGCAATTTCTTTGAAGTATGGATTGTTTGGCTCAGTCATTTAAGCAGTTAGAATTCAACAAACAGTATATTACAGTTCTTACTGTGATGCTCTCATTCTGTAATATCATTGTATCAATAGATGTTTAGAGAATCAAGGACACATTTGATGAACGTGAATTCTTCTGACATACTTGTGAACATGAAGTTAAGTACTTACTCATGATATTGCCCTATGTTGGATTCAGATTCACACTTCCCTTATTAATGGAAGGCCGAGTGCTGAAGATCCATCCTCAACTTTGCTGGAGTTCACCTCGACTCGTTACATTCGTCTGAGGCTTGAGAGAATTAGGACCCTTAATGCTGACCTCATGACATTAGCTTACAACGATGCAAAGGATATTGACCCTATTGTTACAAGAAGGGTGAGATGCTTTGCCTTTTATTTTAAAAAATGTCAATCTTGAGTTATATTACTTTCAATAATGATCTATGATAGATTATATTTTGAGAGCTCTAATTTTTTCATTCCTTTGACTTTAATAAACCTTATTAAAATGATATTTAATTAAACTTTTAATATGCAATCCATTTCATATCTTAACTTGTAAGTTTATTTTATTGGGAAGATAATGTATAGTGTATGTATAAGGGTCTAGACAGTAAAGGGTTACCAAAAGGATTGAGTGCAATACTACTCACAGATTGATATAAGAGAACACATGACCCCCATCTCGGGATCAGTGTAGTGTTGGACAGAGCCATGTGTAGAAACCAGCATGGAGACATGCATGGACCTTTACAGTACTTATGTGTAGAATTTCTTGTAGTGAATAAATATTTGCTGATGAACTACCTAAGACTACAAATTCCTTAACAAGACCTATTGAACTGTGCGCAACACTCAACAGCAGTATAGTGATTATGGTACTGAATCCAAAGGCTGAGTTTAAATCTTGCCATTCCAAATTGTGAATTTGAATTAAATAAAGCTGACAATAGATTGGTTAGCACTAGAAAATGACCATGAAAGTCAATGAATTTGTTGTGAAAAAAATACAATTGATTCACTAATAGCCTGAAATCCTATTGAACCTACTTGTGACCCTGATTGCCCTCAGGAAACTAGGGATGGGCAAGACCTGTGCTTATGCCCATCTTGCCCATATCACAAGAACAATTTTTAAAAAATTATTAAAGTTGTGCTGCAACTGATACAGAACTAAAATAATGTGAAACAATGCTTAAACTTGCAAAAGTGTAGTTATGCTTGATGTAATACAAAGCTGCAGGACAACTGGGATATAAATTTATTAAAATCTGCATATAGCTCTGGATGACAGATTGTGTCTTATCCACGTTACTAATAGTATATAGCAGTGAAGTGGATATGATTAACAATTACAATAACAAATTTCATTGGAAATGTTCATCTTGGGTAACCATTTTAATATTGCTAGTTGTTAGTTCATAATTGCAATGATAATAGCTTTAAAATCAACATTTACTTTTTGTAAAATCAGTTTGATTATTGGTATACAATATAAATGGCTATTTATTTTCGAAAGGCTTACTTCATCTTCACCAAATAGTGACATGAGTGCTAATTTTCTTATTTTTTCATTGCCAGCCAATGTTTGAGAATGGGATTATTGATTGTGTGTGAAGCACTGTTTCCAGTTTGTGGCTTCTCCTGTTAGCATTGAAGGTTAGGATCCTAACTGTATGTCCTGGTTGGGACAATGAACTAGGTTTAAAAAGGCAGCCCCTATGTTTGAGATTCTCATTTCAATGACCACATCCAGAGTAAGTAAGGTAGAATAATATTATACACTTTTTGAAGTTTCTAATGCTTGTTCCTTTTCCTTTTTAGTATTACTACTCTCTGAAAGACATTTCTGTTGGAGGGATGTGTATCTGCTACGGACACGCAAATGCTTGCCCTCTCGATTTAGTAACAAATGTATGTATATTTATTTTTAAAGAAGCAATGTAGAGAATTGACATGCACTTTATCTCTTACTCAGAAAGATAAGAACAAGTGTTGTAAATCCCACTCATGGTGGACCAGCCAAAAGGTATCTGTGACTCGCAGATCACCTTTATCAGGCATACATTCATTCCTCCAAGCAACTAATTGGATGCATTGGTTTTGATCTTCTAACATTCCTAGATTTTTGGATGATTTGTGGAATACAAGGTGGCACACATAACAAGAAACAAGAAAGGATGGAATGAGAACAAGGAACTTCAGTCCAGTTAGCCTGATATCTGTATCTGAGCAAATGCTCAAATCTATTATTAGGTACATAGTAACAAGGCATTGAAAGGGAAATTATGTAAATCTGTTGAAAGATTTTTAAACTTGTAACTAAGGTAGAGAAATGAATGTAGTGTATTTGGATTTTCAAAAGGCATTCTTGTGTCACACAAGACGTTGCTGCACAAAATTAACATTCATGGGTGTCGGGATAATTCTTTAGAATGGATGAATGATTGGTTAATGTACAGAGAGAAAGGTTAAGAATTAATGGTTTTTTGGGGGGGGGTTGGCAAGCTGCAATAAGCCAGGTATTGCAAGCGGAGTGATTATTTATCTGTTATTTACAATCTGTGTCAATGATTTAGCTGAGGGGATTGAGTGAAATGTACATAAATTTGCTAATAATCCCCTGGGTGAGAAAGTAAGCTGTGAGCTGGATGCAAAGAGACTACAGAGGGTTTTGGATTGATCATGCATACAGTGTAAGGGTAGTTCCTGTTGATTCTCTTATTTCTACATGATTTTTGATCCATGGTTGTGCAATGGGTGGCACGGTAGCACATTGGTTAGTACTGTTGCCTCACAGTGCCAGGGTCCCGGGTTTGATTCGTGGCTTGGGTCACTATCCGTGTGTTCTCCCCGTGTCAGCGTGGGTTTCCTCTGTGTGCTCTGGTTTCCTCCCACAATCCCGAAAGACGTGTTTGTTAGGTGAATTGGATATTCTGAATTCTCCATCTGTGTACCCGAACAGGCACTGTAGAATGGCGACTCGGAGGTGTTCACAGTAACTTCATTACAGTGTTAATGTAAGTCTACTTGTGGCACTAATAAAGATTATTTTGGGACATGTAGAAGGAAATCGGATCACCCTGAGGAAACTGATACAGATACCTGGAGAACATGCAGACTCCCCACAGACAGTGCCCCAAGCCGGGAATCAAACCCGGGTCCCTGGTGCTGTGAAGCAACAGTACTAACCACTGTGTTACCGTACCACAGCTATTAGGGATCATTGTGGGGAATGTTTAATTATTGCATCAGAAGTACCCAAAATATATTTTTTAAATGATGGGGAGGCATGGTGGTACAGTGGTTTGTGCTGCTAACTCAAAGCGCCAGGGATCTGGATTCAATTTTGGCCTTGGGTGACTGTTTGGAGTTGTACTTTCTGAAGAAAAAAGAGAAAGGATATGTTTTAAATGATGAGAGACTGAAAAATATTGGTATTCAAAAAGACCTGGATGTCCTTGTACAAGAATTACAGAAAGTTAACATCCAGATCTAGCAAGCAGCTGGGCAAGTAGCTGGTGTGATAGCTTTTATTACAAAGGGTTGGAGTATAAGAATAAAAATGTTTTACTGCAATTATATAGGACCTGTTGCATTAGAGGTAAGTGAAAATGGTGTGTCTTGAAGGTTGGCCGGTGTGGGTCCTGAAGGTCGCTGGTTGGCAAAAGTGAATCCTGGGGAAAAAACTTTGAAATATAGTGCTCTAGACCTCCAAATAGTTCAAGGGAAATAGAAGAGAAAATGTGTGTGGTACTGGTAGTAACCCAGAGATTCCTACCTCGGAGGCCCTATGTTTTGACGTCTTACGTACCTTCCTCTACGTTCAAGATCTCATCCTTCTTCCTATATTTGCTATTGGCACAAATGTGAACCACAATCTCTGGCTGTTCACCCTCCCCCTTAGGAATGCTTTGCAGCCACTCGTTGATACTCTTGACCCTGATACCATGGAAATAACGTACCATCCTGCAATCGTGGTGCATTCATAGGAACAAATAAGCCCCTTAGTGGTCTTGTACGACTGGCAATAACCCAGCTGTGGGTGGGTCTGTCACCATGCACTACTAGCAAAACCGTGCTGTCTGCTTGTGGTTTCCAGGGCGGGATAGGGGAGTATAGAGCATTGGGTGGAGGTTTGGGGCAGCAGGGTAGCATGGTGGTTAGCATAAATGCTTCACAGCTCCAGGGTCCCAGGTTCGATTCCCGGCTGGGTCACTGTCTGTGTGGAGTCTGCACGTCCTCCCCGTGTGTGCGTGGGTTTCCTCCGGGTGCTCCGGTTTCCTCCCACAGTCCAAAGATGTGCGGGTTAGGTGGATTGGCCATGATAAATTGCCCGTAGTGTCCTAATAAAAGTAAGGTTAAGTAGGGGGTTGTTGGGTTACGGGTATAGGGTGGATAGGTGGGTTTGAGTAGGGTGATCATGGCTCGGCACAACATTGAGGGCCGAAGGGCCTGTTCTGTGCTGTACTGTTCTATGTTCTATGTTCTATGTTTATGGAAAGGGCTGGTAAAGGGACTCAGTGCCTGGTCGAGGGACCTGACATTGGAAATGGGGGGGTCCTGCTGAAAGTCAACACCCCTGCCTTTGTTGCCAAGCCCCTTACCCCCTCCCCGTGACACACAGCTGTGACATTCCTGCGCCTTGACTAACCTCTGGCCTGGGTTGCTCCTCAATTCTGGACCTCTGGTGGCTGTCGTTTTTGCAGCAGCCACCGCCTCACTGTAGATGCTGTGAGCAAAAGAGCAACCAGCATCTGAATGGCTGGCAGCTCCCGGGGGTGCAGGATTTCAGCCCCCAGTGTCCTTGGTCATGGCACATCCTGTCGGCAGCTACTGAAGTGCCTGAGAATAGCAATCTGGCTGTTTCTTCATACCAAGTGGCATCTGTGGCATGTGCGCACATTTTTGATGTTAGAGCAGATTCTGGAACCATGTATTGGAAGCATGCAGAGTAGGCCCATGTTGACATCAGTCAGTGTGTAACACTGATTTGATGCCAGTGGTGCAATTTTAGATTGAATGCTCAAGCTAATGTCCCCACTTAAATTCGTACAGCTGGCCATACATTCATCAGCAGTGAGAGATCACCAATAAATTTCAATTTGATTTCTTCTGGCTGTTATTGAGTTAGTTTGGTGGTTTCTATTGGTATTTAAAGCTGCTGAAGCTTAAATTAATGCCTTTGCACATAAAGTTTTGGATCTGATTTCAAGGGCTCTACTCAGACCACTTGCTCCTTTTCATGGGCTTCACACCTTCTATTCCCCCTTGGCCTGCAGCATGAATGGGAGAATGAACAGAGGGTGAGTGGAGGACAAATTGCCTGAAGAGGGATGAGGCAAGAATATTGTCCACTGGATTGATTGCTGGTATGAGAAAGTTGTCCTCTGAGGAGTGGTTGTATAGATTGAGCCTATACTCTTCAGTTTAGAAGAATGAAGGTAATCTCATTGAAACATATAAGATTTTGAGAGGGATTGATCGGATAGATGCTGAAAAGTTGTTGCCCTTGGTTGGGGAATTTAGTGCTGCAGGGCATAATCTTAGGACAAGAGGCTGAATATTTCAAATGGAGGTGAGGAGATATTTCTTCACTGAGAGATTTTTGTGTCAAGTATTCTGTACCCCTGAGGGGTGTGGACACTCTTATTGAATACATGCAAGACTGAGAACGATAGGTATTTGGACTTGTAAGGAAATCAAGAGATTTGGGAATTGGGTGGGAAAGTGGATTTGAGGTCTCGGATCGCAATCTCATTGAATGTGGAGCAGGCTCAAGGGACTGTTTGTCCTAACTCATCTATTTCTTGATACGTTCTATGTTTTTTGTAGAAAGTGTGTATAATTACATTTTATGCAAAGCAACAAAGTACTGGCTGTGGTCATGAGATAACTGGTTCCTATTTAAGTTAATAAATAACTCTAGTAAATTTCATTTTATTTAATTCTGTTCATCTGGCAGAAATTCAGCTGCAAATGTGAGCACAACACCTGTGGAGAAAGTTGTGACCGTTGCTGTCCAGGATTCCATCAGAAACCATGGGCAGCTGGAACATTTTATAGCAGAACGATATGTGAACGTAAGTAAATAAACAAACATAATTCTACAAATTGATCCAGCATTTGGAAAAGGACTGCCAGATTCATTTAAACATAACAGTGGATGTGAGGTTTGTTGAGAACCATATAAATACCAATGTTAGTTTAATGTTGATTAATTGTACCTTGTTAACAGTGTTGTTTATGCTGCATTCGAATAAACTGCTGTGTCTACTGTACATGCTGCTCAAAAGTAAATTATCGAAAGGGTCATAAGCCACATACTAACAATTTATTTTTATGAAATGCCAGAATACTTGGGGGAAGAAACTTGTTTGACACAGACTTTTGTTGATTTCCCCCAGGGCAGGCGCTCTGTGACTTGTGGGGTTATTGGGCCATGCTGATGACTGCCTCTGGGGCATCAACTCAGGTCTATTCTCGAAAAAATTTATTCCACACTTCTTTTCGAAGTGGTATTGTGCACAATATTCATCAAAAATTGTAGGGAACGGTAAACCAAAATTAAACATCCCTCCCGGTGACATGGCAATTGTTCTGTTGTGAAGATATACCAAAGAAGGACACATTTTGACCCAGGTTTGTTGTGTCACGGCATCTAATGGGTCATCCATTAGTTAGATTTGTCCTTACATTTAAGCTTTAAATTTGTTTGTATGGAAATTTTCTGCAATTGCAAGCTGATAATGTTTCAGCAAAGGAAACATGGCATATGGAGCTGGCAAATGGCACATGGTATGGCACTATGGAGTGAATGGGGCAACTAAGTGGATATCTTTTTAACCGATTAATTTGAAAAATTAAGAATGAAACAAAAGAACAACGAAGTCTCACGATCCCCCTATTAATCCCTGACTGTCCTTTGTTTTTTCCTTTTAACTTTTGTTATTCTGCTATTTTAATTTTTGTACCTGGACAATGAATAGAACCTATGCCTTTAAGATAGGCTTCACCTTTAATTTTTTTTAAAAAGGAATCTACAGCAGCATGTGCTGTTTGATCTGACATCAGTGATGACTCATCTTGATAGTCTTGGCTGTTGGCCAATGAGCTATTTTACATTGCCGCGACTTAGCTGATACTCGATGCTGATTGGTGCTGACCACTCTGGAATGTTTCTTCCTCTGTGAGACTGTGTTTTCAGGTTTTAGTTCAGTTTTGAGCTCCAAGCTGAAGGAGGCTCTTGTAGTTTCTTTCTCCCTGATTGGAAACACATTTCTCCTCAGCACTGCTGGAGGACATTGTAGTGAGAATGCAAATCAAATAAGAGTAAAATTCAGGCTGAGACAGCTCTCAAAGGTTTGAGGGGAGACAAAGAAAATTTTAAAGACATCCAGACAAGCCCCCAGCTGAAAGCAGGGTCCGCAGCTTAAAAACCTTTTAAAAATCTTGTGTGGGGAATTCTGTTCTTGTCTCAGAATAATGGCTGTTGGTCATTTAGGTGGAGTTGGAAGCAAATAAGAATTACACAGGCCTGAGGCTGTTCTTTTGAGAAAGGCCCAGGGTAATAAAATTAAAAGTGTCTTCCCCAAATGAAACTCTGCAGCTGGGGTTTCTGACTGAGTGCTACTGCCAGAAGATCCTCATTAGCGATCCAACCGATGGTTCATTCCGCATCCTGCGAGGACTGCACTTCAATGACCTTGACATTGGAAGCAAGGACACTCATCTTTCATTTAATATTTTAATTCTTGTTATTTTTACCCCAACCCCTCCCTCTGTGTGTGTCTGTCTTGTGTGTGTTAGGGTAGAGGATGGGACGGTAAAAGGGGGAGAGTAGTATAGAAGCTGGCCGATATTCTGTTATAATTATAGCATGTCTTATCTATATTTTTGTTATAAATAAATAGTTGTTGGACGTGATTCTCCGCTCCCGGGAAAAATCATGAAGGCCATCGTGAAACTCGGCCGAGTTTCACGACGGCCTCGGAGCCCGCTCCTCTCACCGAATTCACCCCCACCCGGGGGGCTAGGAGCAGTGCTCTGTTATTCTCGGTCGCCGGGCCTTGACGCTTGCGCCAAAAATGACGCGACGGCGGCGCCTATGTGACATCAGCCGCGGATAGGCAGGTTGGCCGGCTCCAACCCGCGCATGCGCGGCTGACATCAGGACGGCTGACAGCTCGAACCCGCGCATGCGCGGTGGCCGTCTTCCCCTCAGCCGCCCCGCAAGACGTGGCGGCTTGATCTTGCGGGGCGGCGGAGGGGAAATAGTGCGTCCGATTGAGATGTTGGCCCGACGATCGGTGGACACCGATCATGGGCCTGACCCCTCCCGAGCACAGTCGTGATGCTCATTCCCCACCAGGCCCCCTACAAGCCCCAAACCGGGCATCTCACGGCAATTTCACGACGGCAGCGACCAGGTGTGGTTGCCGCCGTCGTGAAACGGTCGCGAACGGCAGGCCGCTCGGCCCATCCAGGTCGGAGAATCACCGGTCGGCGTGAAAAACGGCGAGCGGCGATTCTTCCGAGCGGGGGGTGGGAGAATCGCGGGGGGTGCCAGGGGGTCATGAAATTAGTCGGGGAGCCCTCCCGCGATTCTCCCACCCGCGTGGGGAGCGGAGAATCGCGCCCGTTGTGTTTCACTTACAATTCTGATGCTTGGAAGTCATTGGAGCAGTCAAGGGCCAAAGATCTTTTTAAAAATGTGTTCATGGGATGTAGGCATCACTGGTCAGGCCAGCATTTATTGCCCATCCCTGAGGGCATTTAAGAGTCAAGCACATTGCTTGGGTCTGGAGTCACATGTAAGACAGACAGCTAATGATGACAGATTGCCTTACCTAAAGTACCTAAATTACCTAAAGATGGGTAAAGTACAGTAGTGAACCAGATGGGTTTTTACGACAATTGACAATGGTTTCATGGACATCATTCAACTTTTAATCCCAGATTTTTATTAGATTCAGTTTCCACCATCTGTCCTTGTGGGATTCAAACTCGGGTCTCCAGATCATAACCCTAGGCCTCTGGATTATTAGTCCAGTGACAATACTGCAACTACCTCTCAGAAACTATATACAAATTAATGGTTAATTCACTTGTTTTGGAACTCTGGGGCCGGTGGGACTGGAATTGTCCGCGCACTAGCCCATGGTGTCATACAAAAAGAGGGAAGTTTAAATTAGAGCAGGTAAATGCAATGTCACAAAGTACAGAAAGATAGATAAAGAAAGGGAAAGAAAGATTGGCTAGAGAGAGACAGACAGGAAGAAAAAACAATTTTTTTTGTGAAGTAGACAAAGCAAAATTTGTATTTTAAAATCTCTAATAACAAATACAACTTGAAGGTATTGGGCTCCACATTTTAGTGGTTAAACATTGAAATGCTGTTTCACAAAGCTAATCACTTAGCGCTGCAGTTCAGCATGAATTCTTGGATATTAACTGCTTACTTGCTTCTCACCCTAGTTTATACATAGTGAGCATCATTAGCCCACACTGTTATTTTGGCAGCAACATTTGGGCCATGAACAATTGTGTTAATACCTTTCCCAGCACTTGGTTTAACTTCTGGTGATCTCCAAAGAAAATGGCCTGCTTTGCGACTCGGGAAAAGTATATGCATGCAGAGTTCAAAATTAACAGGAATATAAATAATATTAATGGCATCACATATCCTCTACATAATAAAGATCTTGCACCTGGTGCATACTTTCGCTTTTGCGCTTATTTTCTGTTACTTGCATTAATTACCTATCATCATTATTTTCCTGTTACACTTTGCTATTACACTTTAGTCTTCAATATTTTCTGCATTGTATTGAATCAATCAAAAGTAAAAATCAGCAAATAGAATTAAAAAGGTAGGGCTGGCTTGAATCAAAAATAAGGAAAGCAAGTACAAAATCACTATTGAAAAATTACTAAGGATTTATGAAAGTAACTAATCACAAGTGATCACTCAGTTGAATGTAATAAGTAAGAATTATAAAGAAAATGTAAATTAATCATTTAAAATGCTGTGAAAATTTTCTTTTCCCCATAAATAATATCCAAAATAAGGTTCTAAATGGATCCAAGGCAGATAGATGCAGTAAAGGAACAGATAAGTCTTGATCCCAAAAAGAGACATTCAAATACAGGAGGCAGCGCAGGGAAAAACCGTGAGGCTGATTTAAGGTGAGCACTTAGGCCTAGAAAGGGGAGAATTCAGAAGTGATCTTTCAGAAATAGACAAAAAATAGTTAAGTAATGTAAACTGTAAATCCAGAATGCTAGTATAAATTCAATTTTGAGAGGAGGGTTAAAGGGAGATAGTCTCAAACTCATCAAAGACAAATTTAGAGCTGCTATCGGGAACAGTTTTTCTATATAATGCGTGATGAAAACATGGAATGGAATTCTAGATTGAGTGGAGGAGTGAAAATTCAAGAATCATTTCAGAAACATATCATATTTTGGCTTTTATCTTTCCCCGGATGGATGAATTAAGATGGCTCAAAAGGTCTTTTCTTTCAGTAACTGCATTTGATTCAGCCTGTTATAGTGGGAAATATGGTGGCCAGGCCCATTTAATTGTGGGAGAGGCCCTTCACTGGTCTCTGCAATAGTAAAACCTCTTCCAATTAAGATGGAGGGCACAACCAAAACAGGGAGGTCTCACTCTCCAAGTTCTGGGAGGCATTGAAGGCCATGATTAGAGGAGAGATCATAGCCTACCAGGCAAGCAGAGATAGGGAAGAGAGGGTGGCCGGCAACAACTGGTGGACTCCATCCTGGAAGCGAACAGAAAATACTCCGAGTCCCCGACTGTAGAGCTGCTGGGGAGAGAAAAAAGCTGCAAATGGACTTTAACCTGATAACCACTAAGAAAGCAGTGTACCAACTCCACCAGACACGGGGACCTTCTACGAACACGGAGACAAGGCTGGCCGCCTATTGGCTCACCAGCTGAGAAAGCAGGCAGCCACAAGGGAAATAGCGCAGGCGAAGGGTAGCAGAGGCAGACTGGTAACAGAACCAAAGGAGGTCAATCGGGCATTTGAGACCTTCTACCAGGGACTGTACACCTCCGAGCCCCCCAACGGGGGCGCGGGGATGAAACAGTTCCCCGTCGGACTGGAACTACCAGTTTTGGGGGAAGACAGACGGGGGAGCTGGAAGCACCAATAGACCTGGGAGAAATCATGGAGAGCATCAGCTCCATGCAGGTGGGGAAGACACCGGGACCCGACGGGGTTCCCGGGGGACTTCTACGAAAAATTCGCACCAGTCCTGACCCCACACTTAAGGGACATGTTTGCGGACTCACTGGCAAGGGGCACCCTGCCCCCCATGCTAGTGCAGTCCACAATTTCACTGATAGCCAAAAAAGATAAAGACCTGATGGAATGTGGATCATACAGACCCATTTCACTGCTGAACGTGGATGCGAAAATATTCGCAAAGGTCCTGGCCAAAAGGCTGGAGGACTGTGTACCAGAGGTGGTTGCAGAGGACCAAACGAGCTTTGCCAAGGGTAGGCAGTTCACAGCAAACATCAGGTGGCTGCTGAACGTAATAATGACCGCCTCCTGGGAGAGAGCACCAGAGGTGATCATCTCCCTGGATGCAGAAAAGGCTTTTTACAGAGTCGAATGGAAATACCTCCTTGAGGTACTGGAACGGTTTGGGCTAGGAGCGGGATTCACCGCCTGGGTGAGATTCCTGTACAACGCTCCCAAGCCGAGTGTCCGAACTAACACCACCAGCTCTGAATACTTCCAGCTACAGAGAGGAACAAGACAGGGCTTCCCCCTGTCCCCACTCTTGTTTGCGCTAGTGATCGAACCCCTGGCGATGCCCTGCAGGACGCGAAAAGCTGGAGGGAATCCATAGAGGAGACAGAGAGCACAGAATCTCACTCTGCAGATGACCTGCTCCTCTATGTCTCAAAGCCAAGGAGGGACTGAAGGCAATACTGCAAATACTGAAAGAGTTTGGAACCTTCTCAGGCTACAAACTTAACCTGGGCAAGAGTGAGGTATTCCCAGTGAACCTTAACGGGGGAAGGGCAGAGCTGGAGGGGCTCCCGTTCTAAACGGCCAAGAACAGATACCGCTACCTGGGGATCCAGATAGCCAGAGACCGGAAACAGATCCACGTGGAACCTGACCAGCCTGGTGGAGGAAGTTAGAAGAGACCTTCAAAGGTGGGGCTAACTCCCACTCCCTGTCGGGGAGAGTGCAGACAATCAAGGTGAACATACTGCCAAGATTCCTCTTCCTGTTTAGATCCATTCCGATCTTCATCTCCAAGGCCTTTTTCCAAAACGTAGACAGTCTAATCATGGCGTTTCTGTTTGTGTGTGTGTGTGTGTGTGGGGGGGGGGGGGGGGGGGGGGGGGGGGGAAGAACCCGAGAATTCCCAAACAGACAGAGGGCCTGGTTCTGCCAAACCTAAAATACAACCACTGGGCAGCAACGGCAGAAAGAGTGAGGGGATGGGTACATGAACCCGACACAGATTGGGTACAAATGGAGAAGACACCCCGTAAAGGAACAACCCTCCAGGCCCTGGCCACAGTAGCACTCCCAACCTCTTCAACAAGATACCAAACGAGCCCAATTGTAGCAGCCATGCTGGGAACGTGGACCCAGCTGGGACAACACTTTGGGATAGCCAAAATGTCCCCTATGGCTCCCATATGCGGGAATCACAGATTCTCCCCAGCCATGCTGGATACAACCTTCAAAAGATGGAGGCATGACGGGGGCATATTGACGGTCGGGGACTTCTACGTAGGGCACAGACTGGTAACTCTAGACGAACTGACAAAGAAGTGGAGGCTAGTAAAAGGACAGGAAATGAGACACCTCCAAATAAAACACTTCCTCCGCAAAGAGACGGTAGGATACGCCGGGGCCCCAGAAACCACACTACTAGAGGACCTGATAGGCACAAGCAACATGGGAAAATATATTGACAGCTACTGGACAGAGCCCGGACTCCACTAGACGAGACCAGACATAAATGGGGGGACAAACTGGGGACAGAGGTAGGATGGGGACTCTGGAGCGAAGCACTGAGCAGGGTGAACTCCACTTCCTCCTGCGCAAGGCTAAGCCTGATGCAGCTCAAAGTGGTGCACAGAGCGCACCTGACCAGAACCCGAATGAGCAGTTTCTTCCCGGAGGTGGAGGACAAATGTGAGCGGTGCCAGAGGGGCCCGGCCAACCACACCCACATGTTTTGGGCTTGCCCTAAACTTGCTGGGTTCTGGACAGCCTTTTCTGAAGCATTGTCCAAGGTTGTGGGGGTGAGGGTGAAGCCATGCCCAATAGTGGCAATCTTCGGGGTATCGGAGCAGCCAGAGTTACACATGGGGAAGGGGGCCAATGCCCTCGCTTTTGCTTCGCTAATCGAACACCGGAGAATCCTCCTCGGCTGGCGATCGACATCACCACCCAAAGCTGCAGACTGGCTCGCTGACCTCTTGGCGCAACCCGGGGGGTGGGGCGGGGGGTGGGGGGTGGGGGAGGAACCATAGACCGATCCAGAGGGAAATGAAATGCACATAGGGTCAGTTAAACGAAGGACAAACTAAACCTCTCTGTATAATAAAGGAAATTAGCGCGGGCGAGATAAATGTGATGTGTGTATATATATACAACTGCTTATAAATATGGGAAATGCCAATAAAAAGATTTATAAAACAAAGGAAAAAAGAAAATGATGGAGGGCGGAAAGGGCTGACACAGGAACCCTGGCCACCAGCAGCAGGAGGTCAATTAATAAGCCAATGGACATCTACTTTCTCTGAGCCACTTAACAATTAATGAATCAAATGGAGGTAGCAAGGCTTTCTTGTGCCCGTGGAAGGCTACCAGGAAATCCTGCCTGTGACCGATCGACGGACCTGACATTGGGCATGGGTTGGCAGCTGAAAGCCACCCTCTGCCCTTGCCTCCGAAACCCCTGCCATTCTTCTCCCACATCTCTCATCCTGTGATCACCATCTGCTCTTGACTTGCCTTTGATATGTGAGCCCACAATGTTCCTGGACCTCTGGTGGGTGCACTGTCACCAGCTGCCATCATTTTTCTCAAGATGGGGTGGGCAGGAAGACCAGAAACTGATGCCACCTTTCTGCACATCCTAGTGACTGGACCAATAGCACAACTAGCCAAATTGTGAAAATAGAGCATTTCTGCTGTTATGTGAGAAGTGCTTTTGAAAAAGAATTAATGATCCAAGGGAAAGTATTGTATAAAAATTCCATAATTTTGTGACATTATTTTGTCTTACTAAAGCAACGTTTATAATTTCAGAATGCAATTGCCATGGACAAGCTAAAGATTGCTACTATGATCAGAATGTAGCAAACAGGAGCCAGAGTTTAAATATACAAGGAGAGTATATTGGTGGTGGTGTATGTATTGGCTGTGCTCACAATACAACTGGGATAAATTGTGAGACCTGCATTGATGAATACTTCAGACCGGAATGGGTACAGTAACAAAGATTTTTTTTTCCCGTTTGCTTGTTTCCCCTCAAATCTGACAATTCCTACATGGATAATGTTTCAGGTACATTTAAAACAATTTTCCATAGCAACACTATGGTGCCCGTGGAAGGCTACCCAGGAAATCCTGGGTAGGTGCCCAGGATAGGTGCCCCACCTACAAATAGATGCAAAACTAACATGCAAACTAACAAAAGTGGTTATCCATTTGTCATAATATTTTATTTATATAAATAGATGTAGATAGGAACATAAACATTTATTAGGTGGGTTTTTCCGGTTGTTCAAGCTTTTGTTTTGTTTGTTCTCAACAAAAATACGGGACTGGGTTAAAAACTTCATTTATGTTAACTTTTCCGTATTTTAAATTAGAGGTAACACACAAGACCGCATATAAGTGGCTCAATGGACTTGCCACATCCAGTGCATGTCAAGAAATTATGGGCACACGACTCACAATATTTTGTGCTTTGAAATCAATGGACAGCAATGTGAAGCTTTGCAAACTTTACTCATTTGAGTAAAACTCCATTCCTCATTTCTTCCTAGCCATCCATCCCTTTCACCAGATGCTAGTTATTTGTGGTTGGGGTTGGGGTTGGAATTTAATGCCCTACACCGAAGGAAGTTTGAAAGTGGGGAGTATTTAATCAGCTGCGAGGGTGCTGGGTCGGGCCTGAGTGCCTCTGCCTCAATTCAGCTTAAAGCAGGAATGCTCATGGAGAACTTTCCCACCCACAAACTAATAACGGCACTTAAACAGGAAATTAATGTTTATTTAAGGGCCTCATTATGTCACCCTTGGTATTCAACCATTAGCCTGCTAACCCTCAGAGCAAACCTTGTCATAGTTGCTTTCGGCTTCCAAGGGTGGGGGCTTTGGGGTCCTTCATTGTCAAGCACTGAGTGTATGAACAAAGGGTCCGGAATCCGGAAGGGTAGGAGTATCACTGAGAGGTACCCCACTCGCTCATTCTTCCGACCTCCCCACACACTCCCCACCCCACCACCCCCCCCCCCCCACCCCACCCCACCCCGCGATGGCCCGACGCCGACTTAAAGAACGGCGCGAACCACTCCGGCGTCAGGCCAACCTGAAGTTGCGGAATCCTCCGCACTTCTGGGGGCTAGGCCGGTGACGGACGAGTTGGCTCTGTGCCAGCCTGCGTCAAAGGGCCGGCGCGTGTTAGCGCATACGCAGAACCGCATGTGTGGTTCTGTGCATGCGCAGACTGACTGGCGTATTCTAGCGCATGTACAGGGCGGTGTCATCTCCGCGCCGGCCATGGTGGAGCCCTACAGGGGCCGGCGCAGAAGGAAGGAGTGCCCCCATGACACAGGCCCGCCCGCAGATCAGTGGGCTACGATCATGGGCCAGGCCACTGTGGGCCAGATCCCCCCGAGGACCGCACCAGCCAGGTCCCACCATGTGGGACCATGTCCAATTCACGCCAGCCGGAATGGCGAGAAAACAACGGCTGCTCGGCCCATTGAGGCCCAGAGAATTGCCGGGGGAGCCGCTACCAACAGCCCGGTGACTGGCTTGGCGTGATCCCCGCCGCCGCCCGGAAAGTGGCGCCAGAGAATACTGCAGCTGGCGTCGGAGCGGCGGTTGGGATTCACCCCCCCCCCCCCCCACCCAGGGGGTGGGGGGGGGGGGGGGGGGTGTTGGAAAATCACGCCCTCGTGTCTGCATGGGTTTCCCGCCCTCGTGTCTGTATGGGTTTCCTCCGGGTGCTCCGGTTTCCTCCCACAGTTCAAAGATGTGCTGGTTAGGTGGATTGGCCACGCTAATTTGCCCTTCGTGTCCAAGAAGGTTAGGAGGAGTTATTGGGTTATGGGGATAGGATGGAAGTGAGGGCTTAAGCAGGTCGGTGCAGACTCGATGGGCCGAATGGTCTCCTGCACTACATGTTATATATTCTATATTCTCTGAACCGCCTCCAATTAAATAATATATTTCCGAAAACTGCTCACAGTGCTCCAGATGTGGTCTCACAAGTACCTTTTCCAGTTACAGCAAGACTTCCCTGCTCTTGTAGTCCAACCTCCTGAAATAAGGGGCAACATTCCATTAGCCTGCCTAATTACGTGCTGCACCTGTGGGCTAGTTTTCTGTGTTTTATGCACAAGTTCCCCCAAGTCCCTTTATGTTGCAGCTTTCTGCAGTTATTCTCCATTTAAATAATATTCTGTTTAATTGTTCTCCCTTCCAAAATGAACAACTCACATTTCCCACTTTACACTCCATTTGCCGACATTTTGCTCACATACTTAACCTATCAATTGCTCTGAACAAACTGTTTGTATCTTTCTCGTAACTTGCTTTTCCATCTATTTTTGTGTTGTCTGCAAATTTGGCTACAGTACATACTTCCTCCAAGTCATTAATATATATTGTAAACAGTTGTGGTCCCAGCACTGATAACTCTGGAACCCCACTGATACATAGAATCATAGAATTTACAGTACAGAAGGAGGTCATTCAGCCCATCGAATCTACACCAGCCCTTGGAAAGAGCAACCTACTTAAGACCCACGCCTCCACCCTATTCGTCCTTTATCCCCGTAACCCAGTAATCCCACCTAACCTATTTTGGACATTAAGTGCAATTTAGAATGGCCAATCAACCTAACCTGAATGGCTTTGGACTGTGGGAGGAAACCGGAGCACCCGGAGGAAACCCACGCACACACGTGGAGAACGTGCAGACTCCACACAGACAGTGACCCAAACCGGGAATCGAACCTGGGACTCTGAAGCTGTGAAGCAACTGTGCTAACCACTATGCTATCATGCTGCGAGGTCGCCAACCTGAAAAAGGGCCCCTTATTTCCCCACTTGTTGTTACCTGTCCATTAGCCAATTCTCTATCCATGCCAATATACTACCTCCAACAGTGACCTGGGTCGGGATTCTCCCCTACCTGATGGGGTGGGCGGTCCCGGCGCCGAGGAGTAGCATGCACCACTCTGCCGTCGGGCCGCCCGGAAGGTGCGGAGGGGGGCTAGGCCGCCACCAGCAGGGTTGGTGCCACACCAACCGCCGCGGAAGGGGCTTGGCGCCGCTGCAACTGGCGCCGAAGGGCCTCCGCCGGCCGGCGCAAATTGGCGCGTGTGCGGGAGCGCCAGCGTAAGCTGGCGCCATCCCAGCGCCTGCGCAGGGGGGTTCGTCTCCGCACTGGCCATGGCGGAGGTCCACAGCAGCCGGTGTGGAGGGAAAGAGTGCCTCCAAGGCACAGGCCCGCTCGTGGATCGATGGGCCCCAATCACGGGCCAGGCCACCGTGGGGGCACCCGCCGGGCCCAGATTCCCCTGCGCCTCCCCGAGGACCCCAGAGGCCGCCCGCAGAGCCAGATTCCGCCGGTAAGTACCAGGTCTAATTTACGTCAGGGGGAACGGTCTAAAACGGGTGGCCACTCGGCCCATCGCGAGCTGGAGAATCGCCGGAAGGGACCGCTATCGGCGGCCGCAGACTGCGCGGCGCAATTCCTGCCCTTGCCAAAACCCCTGTGCCGGAGAATTCGGCAGCCGTCGGGGGCGGGAATCACGCCGCCTCCCGGCGAATCTCCGGCCCGGCGAGGGGTCGGAGAATCCGGCCCCTGGACTATTCACCGAGCATTTTAATTCCGTTAATTATATCAACCAGGAATGATACACTAACAATCTGTAGTGATGGTGACAAAATTATTAAATTGATATTAAAAGTCCACCTAGTTCGCTGATATCCTGTAGAGAAGCAAATTTAGGAATATGTCTTGAGACCCACAACAATGTGGCTGATTGTTAGCTGGCCGTTGAAATGGTCCAGCAAAGCACTCACTTGTTATGGATGGTTCTTAAATGCTGACCTTGCCAATGATGCCCACACCCCATGATTGAAAAATAAAAAGATTGGTGCTTCTCTCAACCTCTGAAAATGACAGGAGAATACAGTGTGGCATAAATGCCAGAGACGATACGATGGAACAGGTGTCCCCGATTACCTGCCACATGCCTGCCTGAATAACAGTACAAATTTACTGAGAACATAGAACATAGAACAGTACAGCACAGAACAGGCCCTTCGGCCCTCGATGTTGTGCCGAACAATGATCACCCCACTTAAACCCACATAACCCGTATGCCCGTAACCCAACAATCCCCCCATTAACCTTACACTACGGGCAATTTAGCATGGCCAATCCACCTAACCCGCACATCTTTGGACTGTGGGAGGAAACCGGAGCACCCGGAGGAAACCCATGCGCACACGGGGAGGACGTGCAGACTCCACACAGACAGTGACCCAGCCGGGAATCGAACCTGGGACCCTGGAGCTGTGAAGCATTGATGCTAACCACCATGCTACCGTGAGGCCCCAAAAGAAGGTGCCAGGTTTCCAGGTATTCCATTGTAACCAAGAGGATCAAATATGAAATGTGGCAGCTGCCAACTCTCATCCATTGCAAGTAAATACCACTTCCTCCAAAACCTTTTCGTTCAGCTAATTGGGTGCTAGAACAGTCAAAATTGGCACTGTGGTACAAAGTACAAATCACACAAATCATATTGCATAATATTATGGAAAAAATAAAGACTTCATTTTTTTTTGTGAAACGTTTTCTTTCACTTTTTTTTCCAGGTTTCCCCTTTTGAACCAAATCCATGTGCACCTTGCTTGTGCAATATAATTGGGTCCCTGTATAAAAAATGTATTAAGGATATCAAACACATTGAAGGAGGTAATGTCTTTATGAAACATATATCACATTTCTGTTCAGCAACACTGTGAAGTGCTTGGATTTTAATACAGCAAGTTCTCATTATCATTCTAGGTCTGCTTCCTGGGTCCTGCCACTGCAAGACTGGTTATGGTGGAGATAAATGTGACAAATGTGCATTTGGTTTCGCTGGCTATCCTAATTGCATTCCATGTCGCTGTAGAATTGATGGCAGCTTGAATGTTGATCCGTGCATTGGACCATGCACTTGCAAGGTAGCATCCTGTTTATCCATAACTAAAATCACTGCTTTAATTGGCATTCCATAGAATTATAGATTAATTGGGATAAAACATTAATTTATTTACAATGTTTACTGTATCAAAATGTGTTTTTGTTTCTCTTCAGTTGAACATGAGAAAAGTATGTACTATCCACCAAATCATTAAGAGTTGAATGTTAATAAAATGTAAGGATTAATGAGGAGTAAAAAATGTTTTCCGGGCTTCTGGGCCGCTCCTGGTAAAGGCTTATAATGAATCCAAGGAGCTGGGAGTGCTCCCCCCAACATTATCGCAGGCATCGATTTCCCTTATTCTGAAGCGGGATAAGGATCCAGAGAGCTGTGGATTGTATAGGCGGATCTCTCTTTTAAATGTGGATGCAAAATTGTTGGCAAAGATCTTGGCCACGCGCATAGAGGATTTTGTCCCGGAAGTGATAGGGGAGGACCAGATGGGATTTGTGAAGGAACATCACCAGATGTCCAACATGAGACAGCTCTTAAATGTGAAAATGATGCTAGCGAGGTTGAGGTGATGGTAGCCATGGATGCAGAAAAGGCCTTTGATCGGGTAGAGTGGAAGTACTTGTGGATTGTCCTGGGAAGGTTTGGGCTCGGACAGGGATTTGTTGACTCGGTCTGGCTGTTATATCAGGCACTTTGGCGAATGTATGGACCAACCGGGTCTGGGCAGAATATTTTAGTTTATGTAGGGGGATGAGACAGGGGTGTCCACTCTCCCCACTACTGTTTGCCCTGGCCATAGAGCTCTTGGCAATGGTGCTTAGGTCATCGAACAGTTGGTGGGGATAGTGAGAGGAGGGGTAGAGCATAGCGTTTCACTCTACGCGGACGACTTGCTCCTTTACATAGCAGACCGGTTGGGGGGGAATCACTGGGATCATGGAGATATTGGAGGAATTTGGTTGGTTCTCGGGCTACAAATTAAACATGGGTAAGAGTGTGGTGTTTGCAGATCTAGGCACGGGGGCAGGAGAGGAGACTGAGGGAGTTAACGTTTAAAGTGGTGGGAAGGAGTTTTAGGTACCTGGGGATTCAGGTGGCAAGGGACTGGGGTCAGCTCCATAAGTTAAATTTGGGCAGTGCGGTTGAGCAAATGAAAGGGGACTTCCGCAGGTGGTACATGCTCTCGCTGTCATTGGCGGAGAGGTTACAGACTGTGAAGGTGACAGTCCTCCCAAGATTGCTATGTTTGTTTCAATGTCTTCCAATTTTTATCCCCAAGGCATTTTTCAGCAAGATGAATGCGGTGATCTCGGTATTGTTTGGGCTGTTAAGGCCCCAAGGGTGAAGAAGATCCTTCCAGAATGAGGGCGTGGGGTGGGGGCGTGGCCCTTCCGAATTTGATTATTACTGGGCGGCGAATATATCGATGGTTAGAGAGTGGGTAGTGGGGAGGGGTCGATGTGGGAGCGAGTGGAGGCGGCATCTGTAAGGGTACGAGTTTGGAGGCTTTGGTAACGACACCTCTGCCATTGTCGATGGCTCGCCACTCCACAAGCCCAGTGGTGGTGGCAGCCCTGAAGGTGTGGGGGCAATGGAGGCAGCACATGAGACTGGAGTGGGTGTTGGTGTGGTCACCGATCTGTGACAATCACCAGTTCGCTCCAGGAGGGCTTGTTGGGGGCTTTAGGAGGTGGCAGTGGGCAGTGATTGAGTGATTTGGTGATCTCTTCATTGAAGAGGGTTTTCCGAGCCTGGAGAGATTAGAAAAAAAAAGACAAAATGATTTCAAAAGTATGAGCTTAGTTCCTAGATTTCCAATATTTTTGTTAGTTTGTCTGTTCAAAAAGGCAAGTTGAAGGGCATATTGCTCTTAAATTTGTTATTGTTTACTTGCTCATCTCAAATAAATTTGTTTCACCGTTTTAAGCTTAAAATAAATTTTGAAAATGTGATACAGTATTTGCCAAGGTGCAGCCTGAGGCAAAGGATAGGTTCAATGATTATAAGTGATTAACAAACAAAATTTCTTGTTCTGTTATCTGAGGCATGTTAGTAAAAGATACCTTCCTTCTCAAAGTTAAGATCATCTTGAAGAAACAGAGAGTTATATCTTGCCCATGAGAACGATTAAAGATGCAAAAAATTAGAATTAAAGAAAGATAGAAATAATCCAATTATCTAACAGGAGTGTGTCATAATATATACCAATATATCACGGTGCAGACTCACACAGATGGACACACACAGGGACCAATAAACATGTACAAACACCGCAGCCAATCACCAGTTAGAATACACACACTATAAAGGCAGAGGGCACCACGGTTCCCGCTCATTCTGGGTGCTGCCTCTGAGTGTAACAAGAACTCATCCAGCCCAGCACAGACTCACAACAAGTGCTGAGAGAATCAACTGGTTCGGACAAAGCTTAGGTCTCTAGTTCAAGTTAGCATTATTTAGACCCACAGTCATCGTGTGTTAGTTAGTTAGAAGTAGTAAATAAAATTGAGTTGAACCTTCATCTGTGTTGGAAGTGTCTGTTCATCTCTCCAGCCTACACAAGCCAACACATCAGAGTGTGGGGGGAGATGGATAAAAGTAGGGTGGAAGGAATTTAGGAGGTTCATACTTTTTTGCCTATAATAGCATAAGTGTTCCAAAGTAACATAAAGCTTGAGGTTTCAATGCTGAATTTTCTCGGTCCCGCAATTTTGAGCCTTTCATTAAAGATAAGGAATCCATTGAAAAGCGTGAAAACTCTTTGCTCTTCATCGTATTGTCTTAACGCCTGATTGCTTGGGACATATTCAGGCTAACCTTCTCAACAGTTTATTCGGACTTGTCTGCATTCTGTGGCCTTCAGCTGGGTGTCTCTGATCTCCTAGGGTTTGCTTGCAGGGGCCCATAGGGAATATGGAATTGATGAGGAGTATGCTTCCACCTCAGATGAGTGTCAAATGATGCCCTTAACCTGGTTGACTGGAGCACGCGACAGTGTTTCAGCTGTGATCGGACTTTTCCATAGCATGTACTCCATTGCAGAGTCAGAGTGCATGTCTTAGCGGGAAATGCTGTATTCTTGCTGGGGCCGTAGCAATTGCTTTAGAGTTGAGGGGAATGACCAGAAGTTTATGGTCCACATCAATCCTGAATTGCAAGCCCATTAAGTAATCAGAACTTATCACAGGCTCATGTCGCTGCCAGTACTTCTTTCAATTATTGCATAAATTCTTTCAGGTTTGGTAATGATAGAGAATCTTGGCTGGCACGGCAGCACAATGGTTAGTACTGCTGCCTCACAGTGCTAGGGATCTGGGTTTGATTCTGGATTTGGGTGACTGTGTGACATTTTCTCCGTGTCAATATGGGTTTCCTCCGGATGCTCTGGTTTCCTTCCACAGAACAATGATATGGTGGATTGGCCATACGAAAATTCCCCCCTCAGTGTCCAAAGATATGCAGGTTAGGTGGCTATGATCAATGTGTGGGGTTATGGGGTGGGGTCGGGGGAGTGGTCCTCGGTAGGTGCTCTTTCGGAGGGTTGGTGCAGACTCGATAGACCCAGTGGTCTCCTTCTGCATTGTTGGGATTCTGTGGAGTCTGAACTAGTTTTCTCCTGCCATCCTCTGGATCTGCAGCAAAACAGCTCCAAGCCCTGCTGCTGGCATAGCAGCCGCTACTATTGATTTTTTATAAATGTATTTTATTACAAGCATGTATCAAAACGGATTACAGCGAACAAAGATCCTGGGAAACATACTTCCCAACAATCAACTATACAGTCTGTACAGATTTTCCCCTTTTTCGCCCCCCTTCCCCCGTAACGAACAGCCCCTCAAACACATTCACAAACATCCCCACCTTTATCGAACTCCCCCGCTGAGCCCCTTAACTCATGCTTTATCTTCTATAACTGCAGGAAGTCATACAGGTCACCCAACCATGCTGCTACCCCCGGTGGCGATGCTGACCGTCACTCCAGTAAAATTCGCCGTCGTGCAATCAGAGAGGCCAAGGCCATGGCATCGGCCTACCCCGTCCCACCCCCCCCCCCCCCCCGTCCTACCCCCCCGTCCCACCCCTCTCCATGAGTTCCGGCTTCTCTGAGACCCCAAATATCGCCACCATAGGATCCGGGTCCACATCCTCCTCCTCCACTATCCTGGCTAAGATCGTGAACACTCCCGCCCAGAATCTTCACAATTTTTCACAACCCCAAAACATATGCGCGTGATTCGCTGGCCTCCGCCCACAACCCTCACACTCACCTGCTACCACATGAAAGAACCCACTCATTCTCGCCTGAGTCATATGCACCTTGTGCACCATCTTAAACTGTATCTGGCTCATCCTTGCACATGAGGAGGTCCCATTTACCCTACGCAGTGCCTCACTCCATGCTCCCCAATTGATCTCCCCTCCCAACTCCGCTTCCCATTTCTCCTTGATCTTCACCACCCACTCGCCTCCCTGCTCCCCCAGCCACTTGTATATATCCCCAATCTTTCCCTTCGACATCCGGGAGCAGCAGTCGCTCCAGCAGGGTGTATCCCGGCAACCTAGGGATCCCCCTGCAGACCTTCGAGCAAAGTCCCTAACCTGCAGATACCTGAAATCACTACCCCTCAGCAGCTCTGCCCTCTACCTTAGCTCCTCCAGACTTGCGATCCCTTACTCCAAATACAGATCCCTTACCTTGACCAGCCCCACTTCCCTCCACCTCCTGGATACACTATCCACCCCCCCCCCCCCCCCCCCCCCCCCCCCCCCCCCCCCGGCTCAAACTCATGATTCTCATACAGCGGCATTAGCACCGACATCCATTCCACCCTAAAATTCCTCCTCAACTGATTCCATATCTTCACTGTGGACCACACCACTGGGCTCCTTAAATACCTGCTTGGAGCCATTGGCAATGCTGCCATCACCACAGTCCTCAAACTATACCCCTTACAAATTTCCTCCTCCATCTTAACCCACTCTACCCCATCTCCTTCCCACCACTGTCGTGCCTTGTCCACATTCGCCGCCCAATAATAATGAAGCAAGTTCGGCAATGCCAATCCCCCTGCTGCCTCTGCCTCTGTAGCAGAGTTCTCCCTCGGCATCTTCCCCACCCATACAAAGTCAGAATTGATTGTGTCCACTTTCTGAAAAAAGGCCTTTTGTTACAAAGATCGGGAGAGCTTGAAAGATAAACAAGAACCTCAGCAGAATATTAATTTTCACCACTTGGACCCCTCACTGCTAGCGTTAAATGCAGTGTATCCCACCTCTTAAGATCATCCCTAGCCTCCTCCACGAGCTCATTTATGGAGCCCCGTACATTCCCTCGCTACCTGAATCCCCAAATACCTAAACCTATCCCTCGCTACTGTAAATGGCATCCCCCTAAATTAGCCCGCTGTCCCTGCTCATTCACCAGGAATAGCTTGCTTTTCCCTACGTTCATCTTGTACCCTGAGAACTGTCCAAACCTCCCCAGCAGGCCCATAATCCTTCCCATACTCTCTAGCGGATCTAAAACATACAGCAAGAGGTAATCGGCATAGAGTGAAACCCGATGCTCCCTCTGACCTCTCATAATCCCCTGTCACTCTGCTGACCCCCTGAGAGCCATCACCAATGGCTCTATGGCCAGCGCAAACAGCAGCAGTGACAGCAGGACCCCTGCCTCGTACCCCTGTGTAAGTCAAAGCTTTGTGAGCTCATATAATTCGTCCTCACCCTCACCTTGGTGCCACATACAGCAACAGTACCCATGCCACAAATCTCGGCCCAAACCCAAACCTTCCCAAAACCTCGAACAAGTACCGCCGCTCCACCGATGAAATGCCTTCTCTGCGTCCATGGACACAACCACTTCCGGTACCGGAGCCCCCGACGGATTCATCACCACATTCAACAGCTGTCTTCTGTTACTCGTGAGCTGCCTGCTTCACAAAGCCTGTTTGATCTTCTGCCACCACCCCGGGGACACAATCCTCCATCCTCCCCGCCAACAACTGAGCCAGTACTTTCACATCTGTGTTGTATAGTGATATGGACCTAGACGACCCATTTTCACCGGGTCCTTCCCCTTTTTCGGAATTAGTATGATTACCCCCTGCGTCATGGTCTCCGGCAATTCCCCCTTCTCCAGTGCTTCATTAAATGCCCCCAACAGATGTGGTGCCAGGTGTGTTTCAAATTCCTTATAGAATTCCGCTGGGTACCCATCCAGCCTATGGGCCTTCCCCGACTTCATACCCCTGATACTATCCAGCACCTCTCTCAGCCCCAGGGGCTCCTCCAACACCTGCCTCTTTGCCTCCTCCACTTGGGGAAATTCCAGCTTGTCCAGAAACCAGCCCATTTCCCCTCCTCTCCTCCCAGGTCCGCCTCATAAGATCCCTGGTAGCGCTGCTACTATTGTTGACAGCTTTGCGACATAATGTGCCAGCACGTTGAAAGAGACAAACAGTTCTTTAATCCTGTCTAAGGCTCAACTCCATAGGACTCTCAGGACATCTCTTAGTGGTCCATTGATGGTGGACAGGTGTGGAATGAATTTCCTCATCTGATTGTCTATGCCTTCAAATTAGGGTATATCAGCAAGACTCTTGGACTGTGGAAACTCTAATTGCCTTGGTCTTTTGAGGATCATCCCTTTATGGCAGATGATATGATTTAAAATGTCTAATGGTGGTCTTCCCAAATTTATACTTATCAGTGAGGTCTGCTTGTTCAAGCGCTTATAGAACTTCCTGAACTGTATGGTCATATTATTCTCAGTGAAACCAAGGTTAAGCAAATCATTCATCTTTTCCTTGGAGGATGTTGGACATAGTGCATTGATTTGATTTGATTTGATTTATTATTTTCACATGTATTAGTAAACAGTGAAAAGTATTGTTTCTTGCATGCTGTACAAACAATGCATACCATACATAGGGAAGGAAGGAGAGACTGCAGAATATAATGTTACAGTTATAGCAAGGTGTAGAGAAAAGATCAATACGAGGTAGGTCCATTCAAAAGTCTGATGGCAGTAGGGAAGAAGCTGTTCTTGGTACGTGACCTCAAGCTTTGGTATCTTTTTCCTGACGGAAGAAGTGGAAGAGAGTATGTCCGGGGTGTGTGGGGTTCTTAATTATGCTGGCTGCCTTTCTGAGGCAGCGGGAATTATAGAATTATAGACAGAGTCAATGGATGGGAGGCTGGTTTGCGTGATGGATTGGGCTACATTCACGCTCTTTTGTAGTTTCCTGTGGTCTTGGGCAGAGCAGGATCCATACCAAGCTGTGATACAACCAGCAAGAATGCTTTCTATCGTGCATCTGTGGAAGTTGGTGAGAGTCATAGGTGACATGCCAAATTTCCTTAATCTTCTGAGAAAGTAGTCATTGGTGAGCTTTCTTAACTGTAGTGTCAGCATGGGGGGACCAGGACAGGTAGTTGGTGATCTGGACACATAAAAACTTGAAGCTCTCGACCCTTTCTACTTCGTTCCCTGAAGTCGAATACAATCTCCTTTGTTTTGTTGACATTGAGGGAGAGATTATTGCCGTCGCACCAGTTCACCAGATTCTCTATCTCATTCCTGTACTCTGTCTCGTCATTGTTTGAAATCTGACCCACTACTATATCTGGTGCAGAGAATATGCCAAAGCAATATCGGTTAAACAAAACTGAAAAATGGATTGATAAAGGTGGTCAACACCCTTGATTCTTGGTCTAGGAGAATCTGCCAGAACCCACTGTTGGAATCCAGCTTAGTAAAAAGGGTACTCTTGGACAACTTCACCAGACTGTCAACAGATGATAGTGGGTGCACCTTTCTTTGAATGGCTTTATTTCGCTGTGTCAGGATTGTCATAACATACACCAGTATATCATGGTGCAGACACACACACTGATGGATATACAATAGGACCAATCAACATGCACAAACACCGCAGCCAATCACCAGTTAGAACACACTCACTATAAAGACAGAGGGCATCACTTTTCCTGCTCATTCAGGATGTAGCCTCTCAGAAGCACAAGAGCTTATCAGTTACAGTACAGACTCTCACCACGTGCTGAGTGATTCAACTGGTTAGGACAGGCACAGGTCTCTAGTTAATCTAGCATTGTGTAAACCCACAGTAATAGTATGTTTAGCAATTTATAAGAGTTAATAAAATAGTGTTGAACTATCTTCAGTGTTGGTGGCCTGTATGTGTTTCACGGATCCAGAGTGCCCAACACATCATGGTACCAGTAGTTGAGGGATGTTAGAACTTCCTCCCTGCTACCTGCCAGTGATCAGTCTTCCACTAGTCTACAGCCATCCTGCAACATGGACAGTGTCCGCCCGCCGCCGCTCCGCATTACCGGCAATCTGGGGTCCAACTGGAAGATCTTCAAACAGCGATTCCAGCTATACCTTGAGGCAATGGACCTGGAAGCTGCTTCAGATGCACAGAAGATTGCTCTCTTCCTCTCCACAGCCGGGGTCCACGCCATCCACATCTTTAATTCTCTCACCTTCGCCGATGGGGAAGATAAATCTAAGTTCAAGACGGTCCTCCTAAAGTTTGACAGCCACTGCGATGTTGAGGTGAACGAAAGCTTCGAGCGCTACATCTTTCAGCAGCGCTTACAGGGTAAGGACGAACCTTTCCAGTCCTTTATCACCCACCTCCGTGTCCTTAGGCAGTCCTGCAACTACGGGTCCACCTCTGACTCCATGATACGCGACCAGATCGTTTTCGGTATTCAGTTGGACCCCCTACGCCAGCAGCTTCTTAAGGTCAAGCAGCTCACCCTGTCAACTGCCATTGAGGCCTGCCTGTTCCACGAGCACGCCATCACGAGGCATTCCCACATCCAGGCGGCTGAAACGGCGTGGCAAGCTCCCCACGAGGCAGAATGGGTCCAAGTCATCAAATCGCTCCAGGGCCTAAACCCGGATGAAGGCGGCCATTTTGCACGCATTTAGCGGGCTTCCCCGCCTACGTCCACAGCGAATGGGGATCCTCATTCATTAGCGATGAGCTGCGCCAGTTCCTGCTCAACAGGGGCATTGCCTTGAGCAGGACGACCAGCTACAACCCCCGGGGAAACAGGCTAGTGGAGCAGGAGAATGGGACGGTCTGGAAGGCCGTCCAACTGGCCCGACGGTCCATAAATCTCCTGGCCTCCCGCTGGCAGGAGGTCTTTCCCGACGCCCTTCATTCCATTTGGTCGCTCCTGTGCACCGCGACTAATGAAACCCCCCATGAACGTCTCTTTGCCTTCCCCAGGAATTCCACCTCCGGGGTTTCGCTGCCGACATGGCTGGCAACTCCAGGACCCGTTCTCCTCTGTAGACACATTCGATTCCACAAGGCAGACCCGTTGGTTCAGAGGGTACAGTTACTTCACGCCAACCCGCAGTACGCCTACGTAGCGTGCCCGATGGCCGCCAAGACACAGTCTCCCTCAGGGGCCTGGCACCAGCTGGTTCCACACACACACCCTCCACCCGGCGCCACCCTCCCCTCCCCCGGCGCACCCCACCGGAGCCCCAGCTCCAGGACAACCCGTCCTCCCCCTGCTCACACCCGGGGATGAAGAGGATTTCAACACGCTCCAGGAGTCACCGAAAACCAAACTGACGCCGAAATCGCCGCCAGCACTGTGGCGCTTTCAACGACAGATCCAGGCTCCGGACCGCCTGAATTTGTAATATTACCTATGCTTTTAAAACACATATTTCTGTATATAGTTTTCCACCATCCCCGCCGGACTGAATTTTTTAACAGGGGGTGAATGTTGTAGTCACCACTGATGTATATATTGTACATAGAAGATGTCGGTGTTGGTGTTTTGTGGTAAGGCCCTGTACTACAGGTGTGGGGGTAGTTCCATGCTTGCTGGCTCTGCCCAGTAAGCAGAGTATACATACGTGTGCTCCCTATACAGCAGCCATTTCGCCAGCTGCTGTAGGAGGCCACACATCTTAGTGTGATAAACCCTCGATTGCATCCAACTCTCGTCTTTGTGTAATTGATCGTGCATCAACCACAAGTACTAGCCTATTGATACAAATCATTTAAGAAATCAATTGATTCACCCAACCTCTGGTTGAATTTTTCTCTTTTTGAAGCTAGATTCTTCTGAGGGCTGAAGTACTTATCGAAGGCCCCTATAACCTTGACACACAATGATGAGGTTTCGTTGATGTGCCAAGACATCATCAATTATGGCCCCCACTGCATATGCAAGTGTACAGACTTGATATTTCTGAGTTTTCCCGAGTAAATCAAAAGCTATTGAGTAATGTTTGAACTGTCTTTTCCAGAGCTCCCATGATTCTCCTTGTTGAAGACCCTCATTGTGTTAAATAGGCTGTGTAAAGGATAGTGGATGTTCAGTAGCTGTAGACAACTTGCGTGTCTCACTGCTCGCCCACCAGAGTACTTTTCCGTTTTGATATTTGTTGTTGTGAAGTGGATCTGGTCGTGGTCTTTACCCGTGGGTTATCAACCTCAGTTTCTTAAATTGTGGCCTCTAGTGCTGCCATCATATTTCATGGAGGTTTAACTATTTATTTAAACTATTTTCAAGATTACATAGGTACATGGGGCTGGATTCTCCGCCCCGCCACATTTCTGTTTCACCCTGCCTGCGGGATGCTCCGTTACGCCGACGAGTCAATGGAGTTTCCCATTGTGGGGCAGGCCCATGCCGACGGGAAACCCCCGGGCTGCCGGCACAATGGAGCATCCCGCCGGCGATGAATCCAGCCCATGGTTCCTAAGATCCAGTCTGTTCTGCGCCTTGTCCCTTGGAGCCTTTTGGTCATCTGACCCTTGATGACACACTTATATCATTAAATGGTCTCATTAACTTAACCATCAATCCATTCTTATACAGGATAAGACATACGATTCCATCCATGGAGTGTGTTCAGCATATTATTGTGTGCCCCACTTCAGTGATTGCTCAAGAATTTAAATAATTTGTTGGAGGCTTCTAGTGTTGGATCCGATGAGCTTTAAGCAATGGGTAATTTAGTTAATGTCACAAGCCAACTGTGCAGGTGTTTGTTAAATTCACGCAATAGCCAAAATTCTGCAAGTATAAGCCCTTCTCCAACAATCTCGGGCAGGATTCTTGGGAAACCGACGGGACGGGCAACTCTGGCGCGAAGGAGTGGCATGAACCACTCCGACGTCAGGCCACCCTGAAGGTGTGGAATCCTCCGCACATTCAGGGGCTAGGCCTGCGCCGGAGTGGTTTGCGCTGCGCCAGCTGGGGGGAAAGGGGCTTGGCCCCACGCCAACTGGCGCCGAAGGGCCTCCGCCAGCAGGCGCGAGGTGCCGCTTGCGCGGGAGCGTTAGCGTGTGCTGCCGTTATCCCAGCGCATGCACAGGGGGGTTCATCTCCGCGCCGGCCATCGCAGACCGTTACACCGGCCGGCGCGGAAGAATAGTGTGCACTCATGGCACATGCCCGCTCGTGGGCCAGGCCACCATGGGGGCACCCCCCGGGGCCAGATTCCCCCTTGCCCCCCCGAGGACCCGGAGGCTGCCCGCGGAGCCAGGTCCCGCTGGCAAGTACCTGTCGTAACATACGCCGACAGGACCCGCCGAAAAAGGGGAGCCACTTGGCCCATCGTGGGCCAGAGAATCGCTGAGGGGGGGGGGTGGCTGCCAACAGCCTCCTACCGGCGCAGCGCGAATCCTGCCCCTGCCAAATCCCCGGTGCCGGAGAATTTGGCAGCCGGCAGGTGGGTTGGAGATTCCCGCCCCATATCTCACCATCAATTTAATATTTGTAGTGTAATATAAGTAACAATTCAAAATTTTCTAGTGTCACTTATGTTATACTGTGATTTTTTTGGAAACAAACGCAATGATCTTAGATGGAATTGTCTCATTTTTTGTGGAACGATGTACACCTTCCGTTACATTAAAACATTTGTAAATTAATCATAAGCGTTAATATATTTTCTGTTTGATGCAATTTCCAGGCCAATGTTGAAGGACAAAATTGTGACCACTGCAAAACAGGATTCTTCAACTTGCAGTTAGAGAACTACTATGGCTGTGACCAGTGCTTCTGTTCAGGTGTATGCAGTGAATGTGAAGCCTCTCAATGGACCTACAATAAGGTAAGAGATATCAAGTGGCAAATAACCTTTGTTGAATGTTTATAGTTTACTGCTGGAGGGGATTTTTTTTTCAGTTTACACTAAAGGCAGAGAGCTTGTTCACCAACCATGCACCTTATTAACTTTCCATTCACTAAATTCATGGAAAATTATAGGTCGTGTGACAAAGGTTTCTTAATTTATATGGCTGGCAGTAATTGATCTTGGAGAAGTACCACTTTAATCTTCTCTCTCTGCTCATATCTGTGAAACATGCTTGAGAACCGGACCACTTTTCCAACTGGGTTTGTCCAATTAACTCCTGCAAATTGAGTGAACCCAATCGGAAACTCAACATTTATCAATGCTAATTCCTGCTCAGTCACCTGAATCTGCATTACTTTTCCTTCCTTCCCTCGGCTCAGAGCTCAGATTGACAAACTCACTCGTAACGAGAATCCTCAATGTACAGCATTGACGAGAGTACATGGAATTTGACATGCAGTATATGGACATGTAATACACAGATATGAACCGCAGAAGTTTAAGAAGGCAGCTCACTACAACCTCCTTAAGGACAATTAACGATAGGCAATTAATGCTTGCCTAGCCAGCGAAGCCCATCTCTCATAAATGAATTTAAGAGAATATGTCAGTTGAAAACATGATCTAAAATTCACCTGGTTAAAAATAACATTTGATTTCTCTCCTGTCCTTGCGAATTAATGATGTGGAGATGCCGGCGTTGGACTGGGGTGAGCACAGTAAGAAGTCTTACAACACCAGGTTAAAGTCCAACAGGTTTGTTTCAAACACGAGCTTTCGGAGCACGGCTCCATTCACCTGAAGAAGGAGCCGTGCTCCGAAAGCTCGTGTTTGAAACAAACCTGTTGGACTTTAACCTGGTGTTGTAAGACTTCTTACCTTGCGAATTAAGACATAGGATGCCTTGAATTCCCAGGAGGCTTCTTCCTCAAATGACACTTAGGGCAGAATTTTTCGGCTGTGCCTGCCAGGTGACCAGAAACTCCCACCCGAAGTCAACGGACCTTTACATGGTCTCCGTCCCAATGTCATGAGACAAGACTAAGGGAGTGTTAATGATGATGTTAAAGACTGAGGAAGGTGCTAATGGTCTCAAGGTCAGACAGCAGAGTGTACCAATGACAGAGCAAGGCTCAGTGCTCTGTGAAAGCAAAACATAAAAACAAGTTACACACTGGCCATGTGGGAGAGGGGGTTTGGAAAAAAAACCTAAGAAAAATAACCATGATGTGGAGATGCTGGCGTTGGACTGGGGTGAGCACAGTAAGAAGTCTTACAACACCAGGTTAAAGTCCAACACTAGCTTTCGGAGCACTGCTCCTTCCTCAGGTGAATCTGAATCCTGCTGATTCACCTGAGGAAGGAGCAGTGCTCTGAAAGCTAGTGTTTGAAACAAACATGTTGGACTTTAACCCGGTGTTGTAAGACTTCTTACTAAGAAAAATAAAACAAAGGTCAAAAGTGGAGGACAGAGTTTATGGTCTGAAGTTGTTGAACTCATTGTTATGCCCAGAAGGCTGAAAAGCACCTTGGCTCAGTTTGCAAGCATGATGCTGACCTCCCTGTTGCTTGCCATTTCAATTCACCATCCAGCTCTCATGCTCACATTTTTGTCCCTGGACCTGCTGCAATGTTCCAGTAAAGCCCAACACAAACTGAAGGACTAGTACCTCATCTTCTGATTGGGCATTTTACAGCCTTATAGACTTAACATTCTGAGTTCAACAACTTTGGACCGTGAACTCTCTCCTCCATTTTGATCATTTTATTTTTAATTTTTTCTTCCAACACAGTCCTTCCACAGAGCCTGACAATAATTTGTTCTTAGGCTTTGCATTCAGAGAACATTGATCCATGTTCTTGATACCCTTAACACACTCTGCTATCTGACCTTTTGGCCATTATTCGCACCTTCCTTAATCTTTAATACTATCATTAACAATCCTTGTGTTCATCACATCATTGTCAAATCTCTCCTGAGTTCCCATCTATCCCGACCTTCTGCTTTGCTCCCCTGCTCCGCTCCCTCTCTTAAACAGTATAAAACCCATCACTTTAGTTCTGAAGAAGAGTCACACCGACTTGAAACGTTAACTCTATTTCTCTTCTCCACAGATGTTGCCAGACCTTCTGTGTTTACCAAGATTTCTGGCTTTTAATTTAATATTTCATCATCTGTATTCCATAGCTTTTTATTATGAGTGGACTCATTTTTATCATGTGTCTTTCATAAAAAAACATAGAAAATAGAAGCAGAGGAGGTGGCCTGCTCCGCCATTCATTATGATAATGGCTGATCATCAAGATCAATACCCTGATCCCACCTCTAACAGCCCCCCCCCCCCCTCCCCCATATATAGAAAGTGGAAGCAGGAGTAAAATGCATGCTGGAAGTGAGATGGCTAGAAGAATTCGATCTTGATAAATAATGCTTTGTTCTCTCAACATTTGCTTTTTAGGTGACTAACATGTTTGATTGGTTCCTCACCGATTTGCAAGGAATTTCAAAAATTGTGCCCAAGCAGGAGACCTTGGATGGGCTACTGAAGGTGAACATTAATGAATATGAAGGCAGCAGGATTTTATCACGCCCATATTATTGGAGCGCGCCAAGTGCATATTTGGGCCACAAGGTATCTAATTTTCAAGACGTTCAATGAAATAAATTTAAATTGTTGATTTGCTGCAACTTTTAAATAATATTTCTTCTAAAGGTGGCATTGTGAATATTATTTGATTAATTCAGTGTGGTAGGGCTCAGTCAAGGTTACTGTGACAGTCTGACTGTACTGACCTTTAAATCTCCACTCTCTGGAACTTCCTTGAAATCTGTGGTTATCCAAACAATTCTAACATAATTTTCACTGCAAGCTAAGCCGTAAAACCTGCATAGACTGCACACAAATTGGCTTACTAAGTTTATGCGTTTGCGTGTGTGTGTATGCACCTATGCAAAACAAATTAAAGACTTAAATCACCTGTGCACTTCAAAACAAAATGGGGGGGAATGTTGCTCTAATTGCAATATGTTAAATACACACTTCTCAGCAATTCAACCTTTTGATTAGAGCTTTGGGATATTTGAGCAGTTTTTGTAATTCAGGTAAACAACTGATAATGTAGGATTATAGCTCTGCATTTGATTGTCTGCTGTTAAGGCAGTTCTCCATAGTCTTTAGCAGGTTACGGGCAACACTACTGCATGTGTGGTTGGTGGAAGCGTAGCAGATATGGCAAATCAGGTATGGTGGCTGATAATTACCTTGGCATGGCTTTCTTTATGCAGTATGACTGAAATCTTGACAGGCTGTGATTTGTATGTTTCCGAGGAAGAATGAACATTTGTGGATTTGTTCATGGATTGGATTAGATTGGATTGGATTTTTTTATTGTCACGTGTACCGAGGTACAGTGAAAAGTATTTTTCTGCGTGCAACTCAACCGATCATTAAGTACATGAAAAGAAAAGAAAATATATAATAGGGCAACACAAGATACACAATGTAATGACATAGACACCGGCATCGGGTGAAGCACACAGGGGTTTAGGAGTCTGGTAACAGCGGGGATGAAGCTGTTTTTGAGTCTGTTCGTGCGTGTTCTCAGACTTTTGTATCTCCTGCCCGATGGAAGAAGTTGGAAGAGTGAGTAAGCCGGGTGGGAGGAGTCTTTGATTATGCTACCCGCTTTCCCCAGGCAGCGGGAGGTGTAGATGGAATCAATGGATGGGTGGCAGGTTTGTGTGATGGACTGGACTGTGTTCACGACTCTCTGATGTTTCTTGCGGTCTTGGGCCGAGCAGTTGCCATACCAGGCTGTGATGCAGCCCGATAGGATGCTTTCTATGGTGCATCTGTAAAAGTTGGTAAGAGTAATGTGGACATGCCGAATTTGTTTAGTTTCCTGTTGTGCTGTCTTGGTTCTAACCTCGACGTGGGTGGACCAGGACAGAATTTTAGTGATGTGTACCCGTAGGAATTTGAAGCTGTTAACCATCTTCACCTCGGCCCCTGATGCTGACAGGGGGATGGAGAGTGCTTTGCTTCCTGAAGTCAGTTACCAGCTCTTTAGTTTTGCTGGCATTGAGGGATAGATTGCTGTCGCTGCACAGCTCCACTAGGTTCTCAATTTCCCTTCTGTATTCTGACTCGTCGTTATTTCAGATCCGGCCCACTATGGTCCTATCGTCAGCAAACTTCTAGATGGTGTTGGAATCGCATTTTGTCAGGCAGTCATATGTGGATAGGGAGTAAAAAAGGGGGCTAAGTATGCAGCCTTGAGGGGCCCCCGTATTGAGGACGATTGTGGAGGAGGTGTTGTTGTTTATTCTTGCTGATTGTGGTCTGTGGGTCAGAAAGTCGAGGATCCAGTTGCAGAGTGAGGGGCCAAGTCCTATGTTTTGGAGCTTTGATATGAGCTTGGCAGGGATTATAGTGTTGAAGGCGGAGCTGTAGTCAATAAATAGGAGTCTGATGTAGGACAAACAAAAGGGAAAATGCTGGAAAATCTCAGCAAGTCTGATGTAGGAGTCCTTGTTGCCAAGATGCTCTAGGGATGTCTGTAGGGCCAGGGAGGTGGCATCTTGTGGACCAGTTGCGGCGGTATACGAATTGCAGTGGATTAAGGCGTTCTGGGAATATGTCAATTAATACAATGGATGACATTAATTTGGAAGGCACATTTTTTGTTGATGTAGTCTCGAATGAAGGCAGGGCAAACACAGCCAAAAAGAATAAAATGGTGTCTCAAAGAACAAAAAGTGCTAAACGTTATACTCGAATGTTGACAATGGCCAAATGGATAGTTGCTTTGTTGATAAATCGATCCTTCATCACCGTGAAGTTAGGTACAGGAGTAAGAGCAAACCTCATAAGCATCGGTGATATCAAGACTGCAATTAAAACCGAGAATCTTGTTGAAGGACCATAATGGTCAGAAATTTGACATATTGGGAATGTGTGATTTGGACGTACAAGTAAAAAATATCCAGTGTTTAACTTACTGCCACTTCTCTTCCAGGAATGCCTACCGTGAAGAAGTACTGCTCTTCTCTCCGATTCTCTCCTTACAGATGCTGCCAGACCGACTGATATTTTCCAGCATTTCCTCTTTTGGTTTCAGATTCCAGCATCCACAGTAATTTGCTTTTAGTGAATGTACAGTACTTGCTACTTTCTTCAACTAGCTTGAGCTGCCAGAATCCTTACGGAATTGTCCATTGTCACTATTCCAGTATAACAAACGAACATCCTTAACAGTTGCTAAAGGTCGTGAGCGATGAAGGTGATGAAGCGTGTGTAGTATTGGAGCTGCTGAGAAGAGTGTATAGCACCTACAGTGCACTGAGCACACACAGTGGATCAGTGGAGTCCATTGTGCAGGCTTTTCCAGAAATATTCCAGGTTTTTACTTACACTTACAAGATTCAATTGAAAAAGGGTGCTCAACCGGTGATACATGCTCCGAGAAGCGTTCTGACACCATTAAGTGATCATATAAAGACAGAATTAGGCAGGATGAAACATCTTGGCATTATGAAAAAGATTGAAGAGCTGACAGATTGGGTCAATTTGATGCTTTGGGTTAGAAAAAAGGAAACATTGATCTTCGAATTTGTATGGATCCCAAAGATTTAAATGCGAATATAAAAAGGAACACTATCTGATACCTAAAAAAAGAGGTCACAAGTGAGATGTCTGATGCGAAATATTTCAGCAAACCTGATGCTTCGCAAGGATTCTGGCAGCTCAAGCTAGATGAAGAAAGTAGCAAGTAGTGTCCATTCAATAAAAGCAAATTACTGCAGATGCTGGAATCTGAAACCAAAAGAGAAAATGCTGGAAAATCTCAGCAGGTCTGGCAACATCGCTGAGGAGAGAATCAGAGAGAAGAGCAGTACTTCTTCACGGTAGGCATTCCTGGAAGAGAAGTGGCAGTGAGTTAAACACTGGATAAAAGCAAATTACTGCTTTTACAAAGGGTCATCTGGATTCGAAACATTAGCTCTTTTCTCTCCTTACGGATGCTGCCAGACCTGCTGAGATTTTCCAGCATTTTCTCTTCAGCTTACTGTACATTCAGTACTCCATTTGGCAGATATTGCTTTCTTCGTATGCCCTTTGGCATAATCTCATGTCAGAAATATTCCACAGATCGATGGAACATATTATTGAAGGCATTCAGGGTGTGTGAGTGTGGTGAATGTATAAATACTGTTAATTCACCAGTATACTGTATTACGTTATACTATGTTATTAACCCTGTGGGCTCCATTTATGGGCCACTGTGTGGCTTCACCCAAAGGGGAAGATGTTGGAGCATGTACGGGCTCCGCCCTTTAGAGGAAGTGTAAGAGCAGCAGACCTGCGGGACCGCCTTCAGTATTGTACCGGTCGCAGGCAGGCAAAGTTGTAAGTTGATTAAAACCACTATTTACTTCGACACGTGTCTTCGAGTGAATTGATGGTCGCATCAATTTAATCAACTTAAAGAAATACTATGGAGTCAGCCCTCGAACCTGACAGACTGGAGCTCGATCCACAGGCCGCGGAGGCGAAATAAATTTTTTCACATTGGCTTCAGTGTTTCAAGGCCTACCTTGCCACGTCGTCGACATCATCCGTCATGGATGAACAGAAATTGAGTCTCCTCCATGCACGGGTGAGCCATCACATTTCTGCCCAGCTTGCCGAAGCCACCTCCTATACAGAGGCCCTCGCAATACTCGAACGTATCTACGTGCGGCCTGTGAACGAGGTCTACGCGCGACATATCTTCACCACTCACCGCCAACGCCCCGGGTAGTCGCTAGATGAATATCTGCGCAACCTCAAAGCCCTCGCGCGCAACTGTAACTATCAGGCCGTTACGGCCACTCAGCACATGGAGCTCGCCGTCCGAGACGTTTACGTTGCGGGGTCAGATCGAAATATGTGCTCGAAAAAGAGGCCCAGGACCTGGGGGACACGGTAAAACTGGTGACCTCGCTGGAGGTCGCTTTTCAGAGTCTCACTGCGTTCCCGGCCACGTGACTCCCTTGTGGGCCCCCGACCAGAGACTATCCGAGGCCTGTGCCACGTGGCCGCCTGCTCATCATGGGTGGCTACCTTGCTATTTTTGCGGCCAGCCACAACACCCCCGGCAACACTGCTCAGCCCACAACGCGAACTGCAGAAGCTGCGGGCGAAAAGGACACTTCGCCAAGGTCTGCCTGGCCAAGCCTAAACACTCGAACTCACAGACCCGATCCACCGACTCTCAGGCCCACAGACCCCGTAATGTGGCAGCGTGCCTGCCGACTCCAACTCCGCACAACACGTGCGACTCATGGGGGCCGCCATCTTGGCCACCCTCCCCCACGGGGCCAGCCACGTGCGATCCATGGGGACCGCCATCTTTGGTGCCATCTTCCTAACCGCCCGCCATGCTTGATCAACGGGGGCTGCCATCTTGGTCACCATCTGCTACGCCACTCGACGCGTACGACCTGCACGGACAGTCATCGCGGGGCCGCCCCAGCACCACCGATATCATCGGCGATTACCCTCAACTCAGTGCAGTCACCTTGGACCAGTCGCGACCCAAGCACCTCAGGAGTTCCATGATGGCCGTCCGGGTTAACGAGTACGAGACACCTTGTCTGTTCAACTCCGGGAGCACCGGGAGTTTTATTCACCCGGATCTGGTAAGACGCTGCTCGCTCCCAATATTCCCGATGCAACAAACAATCTCCCTCGCCTCTGGGTCACACTCAGTACAAATCCAAGGGTGCACAACTGCAACCATAGCGATACAGGGCGCCGAGTATAATAATTTTCAATTGTATGTGCTCCCAGACCTCTGCGCCCCTCTCCTTTTAGGACTCGACTTTCAGTGCCATCTCAGGAGCCTAACACTTAATTTTGGCGGACCCCTGTCCCCGCTCACCAAATGCAGCCTTGCAACCCTAAAAGTCCACCCTCCTCCCCTCTTCGCTAACCTCACCGTGGACTGCAAGCCAGTAGCCACTCGAAGCAGGAGGTATAGTATGCAGGACAGGGCGTTTATTAGGTCTGAGGTCCAGCGTCTCTTGCGGGAAGGAGTCATAGAGGCCAGCAATAGCCCCTGGAGAGCTCAGGTGGTGGTGGTCAAGACCGGGGAAAAGTTCCGGATGGTGGTTGATTACAGCAAGACCATTAACCGGTTTACGCAACTTGATGTGTACCCTCTTCCCCGGATTGCAGACATGGTGAATCAGATTGCGCACTACCGTGTGGTCTCCACGGTGGATCTGAAGTCTGCATACCACCAGCTCCCAATCCGCCTGGAGGACCGCCACTACACGGTGTTTGAGGCAGACGGCCGCCTTTTTCATTTCCTCCGGGTCCCCTTTGGCGTCACGAACGGGGTTTCGATGTTCCAACGAGCGATGGACCGAATAGTGGACCAGTACGGGCTGCGGGCCACATTTCCGTATTCGGACAATGTCACCATCTGCGGCCATGATCAGCAGGACCACGACGCCAATCTCCACCGATTTCTCCAAACCACCCAAAAACTTAACCTCACTTATAACAAGGAGAAATGTGTTTTCCGCACAACCAGGCTAGCCATCCTTGGCTACGGCATGGAAAACGGGGTCCTAGGGCCCAACACTGACCGTATGCGCCACCTCCTACAACTCCCCCTCCTTCACTGTCCCAAGGCCCTCAATAATGGATTTTGTTCCTATTACGCCCAGTGGGTCCCCCAGTATGCGGACAGAGCCCGGCCACTATTTAAGGCCACCCTTTTCCCACTGGCAGCCGAGGCTCGGCAGGCCTTCAACTACATCAAGGCGGACATCGCCAAAGCCGCCATGTGTGCGGTGCACGAGTCTGTCCCCTTCCAGGTGGAGAGCGACCCTTCAGAGGTCGCTCTCGCCGCCACCCTTAACCAAGCAGGCAGGCCGGTAGCGTTCTTTTCACGCACCCTCACCACCTCTGAACTTCGACACTCCTTGGTCAAAAAAGAAGCCCAAGCCATCGTGGAAGCCGTGCGGCACTGGAGGCACTACCTCGCTGGTAGGAGGTTACCCTCGTCACCGACCAACCATCGGTTGCCTTCATGTTTGATAATACGCAGCTAGGGCAAGATCAAGAATGATAAGATCTTGAGGTGGAGGATCGAACTCGCCACCTTTAATTACGATATAGTATATCGTCCTGGGAAGCTCAATGAGCCCCCAGATGCCCTGTCCCACGGCACATGCGCCAGCGCGCAAGATGACCGACTACGGGCTATCCACGACGACCTCTGTCACCCGGGGGGTCACCCGACTCGCCCATTACATCAAGGCCCGCAACCTGCCCTTCTCCACCGAGGAGGTCAGAGCTGTAACCAGGGACTGCCAAATATGCGCGGAGTGTAAACCGCACTTCTATCGACCAGATAAGGCTCACCTGGTAAAGGCATCCCGGCCCTTTGTTCGCCTCAGTATTGATTTCAAAGGGCCCCTCCCCTCATATAATCACAATACCTATTTTCTCAACATTATAGACGAGTTCTCCCGTTTCCCATTTGCCATCCCATGCCCCAATATGACCCCCCCCACTGTTATCAGAGCCCTGCACAGTGCCTTCACCTTGCTTGGTTTCTCCAATTATGTCCACAGTGACAGGGGCTCGTCATTGTTTGTCTGCCGTAGGAGAGCTACCACAGGGGCCTCGCTTCTGTCCTGGCTGATGACACCAGGTCCTGTCCTCCTCCGGAAACATGTTCGGACCCATAAGACCGGCCCCCTGGTAGAGAGGGTCCAGCTCCTGCACTCGAACCCACATTATGCATACGTTGAACACCCCGATGGCCGGCAGGATACCATCTCCCGCCGAGACCTGACGCCCGCAGGCTCCTCCACCACTACCACTAATGTACCCCCCACACTATACCCTGCCCAACCCCCCATGTCCTGTGCTCCCACACCTATTTGGTTCCCGGGCTCCCTTCCACCTGGCACACCAGTCCGCAGGAATGAAGCTTCGGAAGAGCTGCCCCCGGTGCTTTGGCGGTCGCAACGTACGATCCGGGCGCCGGAACGACTGAATTTGTGAACCCGTCACCCCCACCGGACTTAATTTCTTTACAGGCGGTGAATGTGGTGAATGTATAAGTACTGTTAATTCACCAGTATACTGTATTGCGTTATACTATGTTATTAAACCTGTGGGCTCCATCTATGGGCCACTGTGTGGCTTCACCCAAAGGGGGAGATGTTGGAACATGTACGGGCTCCGCCCATGGCTCCGCCCTTTAGAGGAAGTATAAGAGCAGCAGACCTGCAGGACCACCTTCAGTATTGTACCGGTCGCAGGCAGGCAAAGTTGTAAGTTGATTAAAACCACTGTTTACTTCGACACATGCCTTTGAGCGAATTGATGGTCGCATCAGTGAGTATACATCGATAACATCATAATTTGGGGTTCCACCCAAGAGGAACCCAAAGACAGGTTAATTAGGGTACCACAAAATATTAGAAGAAATGGGCAATCACTCAATAAGGTTAAATGTCAGTTTGGTGTAAAGGAAAAAAAACGAACCTGGGAGGCAGATTATCTGTTCAAGGAATAGAGCCTGATGACATGAAGATATGAGCCATCATAAATATGTCTCGACCTACAGATAAAGAGCGAGCACTAAGAGTACAGGGCATGATCAACTTCATTGGAAAGGTCATAGCAAATCTCTCAGCAAAGACAGCGGGCGCGATTCTACGCTCCCACGCCGGGTGGGAGAATCGAGGGAGGGCCGCTCTGGCACCCCCTGCGATTCTCCCACCCCCCCAAAATGGCGTGTCGTGTCTTGCGACACGCTGCTCGGAGAATCACGGGTCACCATTTTTCATGGTGACCCGCGATTCTCCAGCCCGGATGGGCCGAGCGGCCTGCCGTTCCCGACCTGTTCTCGCAGGCGGCAACCACACCTGGTCGCTGCCGGCGTGAACATGGCGCCAAAGGTGAGTTTGTGGCTTGTGGGGGGCGGAGAAGGGAGCAAACACCATGGCCGTGCTCGGGAGGGGACTGGCCCGCGATCAGTGCCCACCGATCGTTGGGTCGGCGTCTCCAAGGGACGCACTCTTTCCCCTCCGCCGCCCCGCAAGATCAAGCCGCCATGTCTTGCGGGGCAGCGGAGGAGAAGATGGCAACCGCGCATGCGCGGGTTGACGTCGGCCAATCTGCGCATGCGCGGCTGACGTCATTAGACGCTGCCGGCCGCGTCATTCTTGGCGCGCCGGGATTTACGGAACGCCGCTCCTAGCCGGGGGGGGGGGGGGGAAGAGTAGGGGGACGAGGAGCGGCCTCCGACGCCGTCATGAAACACTCCGGGTTTCACGATGGCGTCGGGCGTTGTGGAGAATTCCACCCAGCATTTCTTAGAAAGTGAAGAAAGTGAACAACTTCACTTGGACTGAACAACATGAGCAAGAATGGTTAAGACTAAAGAAAGCTCTAACGACCACACCGGTATTAACATTTTTCAATCCAACAAAAAATACCAAGATTTCAACAGATGTAGCGAAGGATGGTCTAGGTGCAGTATTGGTGCAACAAGAAAATGGTCGTGATTGGAAACACGTCGTGATGCTTCAAGATCTATAAGAGAATCTGAATGTTGTTACGCATAAATGGTAAAAGGGGCTAGTGAACGGATCATCGACCGCTGCAGCTTCATGTCAACATGATTACGGAAACACTACCAGTGTCGGGTGCAAAGTCAAAACTGATTGTTTAAGAAACAGAAGGCTGAAGTATTACAAATGGTTGTACACAATGTCAACATGGATGGCTGAAAGGTTCATTTTCTAAATATCATCACACAGGATCAGAGCTAAGTGTAGCAAATGGTTTGTTACTGAGAGAATCTACAGTCTCTGCGCAAGGTGTTGCTACAAAAGATTCATGAAGGTCACCTTGTTATCATAGATATTATAGAATTTACAGTGCAGAAGAAGGCCATTCGGCCCATCGAGTCTGCACCGGCTCTTTGAAAGCGCACCCTACCCAAGGTCAACACCTCCACCCTATCCCCACAACCCAGCAACCCCACCCAACACTAAGGGCAATTTTGGACACTAAGGGCAATTTATCATGGCCAATCCACCTAACCTGCACATCTTTGTGACTGTGGGAGGAAACCGGAGCACCCGGAGGAAACCCACGCACACACGGGGAGGATGTACAGACTCCGCACAGACAGTGACCCAAGCCGGAATCGAACCTGGGACCCTGGAGCTTTGAAGCGATTGTGCTATCCACAATGCTACCGTGCTGCCCGTTATGCATGTCACATGTAATATTTACTAAAATAATGTATTATATGTTTTCTTTGAAATCTCAAAGAATGAGGATGTAGTGATATGCATTAACAATTGTAAGTGTAAATATGTATAGCCTCCAACCAGTAGGTGTCAGACAAGTAGTAGCACGTGACACTGTATCCTGGGGCAGAATCTTGAGGAGAAACCTGTGTGGTCAGCAGGGTTTGTATTAGTTCCAGTTTTATAGCATTAGTTTCCTACCCACAGTTTATTATACTGTAATCAAATTAACCAGTCTTGAACTAAATGTTCTTTAGTACGCCGACTCACTAATTGTCTCTGAACAAGAATATAACATACTTGGCACGTCATAACATTCAAGACTTTGGGCCAAGTACTGGCAACTGGGATTAGGTCGCCAAATTAGGTGCTTTTCATGCATTGGTGCAGACTCGATGGGCCGAAGGGCTTCTTCGGCACTATATTATTCTGTGAATCTGTGACTGTTGTCAGGCAGAAGACTGTCCCTGGCCAACCCACTGTTTTCCAGCCAACCAATAGAAGCAAATTTCTCCAAAGCTGGTTCCTAAGATCCACATGACGGCGAAGCATCTGGTTTCTCCTTTCCAACATACAAAACCTGGAATGCAACATCCTGACAAGCAGGCCACTTCAGCTTGTGTCTTCTGCTTAAAGTCACATTCTGATTAAAATCACAGTCTGATCATGGGTCCAAGGACCAAAAATAATAAAAAATAAAATAAAATAAATGAGAACAATGGAAATAACGGGAAGGATTCTTAGAAAAAAATGGCAGAGATAGACATGCACCATTATAGGACCGAAGAACAATTAATCATCCCAGAAATTCTTGCTTGGGTTCCTGGAGCAGCCTCTTCATGAGGGTTACCACTCTTTCAATGGAATTCCTCAAACACTGAGACTATGGCCCGCAGCCCCTCCAGGAACTCTTGACAGATCTTCATGTGCATCCTGCTGGACATCCTGCATCTGCTGCCTGATGGATGACTCCAGAAGCTCATTATCTGACTTGGGTTCAGCATTGTCATGTACTCTAGCAGTCATCCAACCTCTGACACCCTAGGGATTCTCTGCCTCTGCCAACTCACCAGGCGAGTGTGACTTGCCTTCATCACTGTGCTTTACCATCTGCTCAAATTTGCATATGCCCACCAACGTGCCTGTCTCTGTGCTGGTGCATGGTGCAAAGGGAGGATGTGGTGCGGGTGCATCTGGCTGCTCGTCATCCTCCGAGGTTAAGGAAGAATCATCATGGTCCTAGTGGGGTCATGTTAATGTCCCGACTGGGAGAGAAAGAAAACTGTCAGTACGGAAAAAGATTATGAAGTCAGAGTTTATGCATTCTGATTTCTGACCTCTCAGAATGGATATCTAGCTGAGCAAAGACCTCTGAATGGACCGGCAATGGGGATAACTGGATCTCATGTGTCAGTCTTACAACCGTTGCCCTACATCTCTCATATCCTCCATCAAGCTCTTCCCTGTCCACTGGGCTCTTGCCCTCACCGGGACCCCTGCCTCTCCATGACAGTTACCTGGCTCCATGTTCACAGACTATCTCCAGTGCTTGCCCCACTGCCTGACTTAATACAAGAAGATTTGAGACCCCACACCCATCCATCCTCGCTCCTGTGAATTGTGACTCCTCTTCTCCTGTAAGGACAAAAATGCTTTCATTAATCCCATTCTACATGCCAGAAAATCCCAACCTCCCCACCAATGATGCAGGATCAGATGCCCATCAGATTGCTGTACCTCATCCTTGTGTTTATGCCAGATATTGTCCATCGTAACAGATGATGTGCCACTTTACACTCTGCATTACACACCCATGAACACCAACAAGAGCTGCCATCCACAAAGACATCTCACCAAAACCTCAACTGGATTCAGTACTCATCCGAGCAGAGCACAGAAGGCCATTCAACCTTTTTCTCCACTTTGCCCAGGCCTTACATACGACGTCATGCCCACTGACCTGTCACCTCCAACTTGGCCTTCTTTGTCACACGAGGTGATCTCGTCTTATTGTCTCTCAGCAGCATGATATCTCATTGGACACTGCCTCCAGCAAAATCCACAGGCACTCATTGGAAATTTGAGCGGGGGTGGGGGGGGGGGAGGGGGGGGGGGGGGCGGAGGAGGAGGAGGGGGGAGGAGGGGGGGGAGGGGGGGGGGGGGAGGCGATTGGCTCCGAGCACTTCAATCCTGCTGGGATGGATTGTGGGTGCGGATGAAATCCTGCAGACAGTAACAGCTCAGCAACGGAAGTAATGAGTCAAACGATTAGATTTTCAGAACAGCTCCCTGACACTCTTGAACACTGACTACCAGCCTTCCATCTAAACCCCTGCGCACACCCTTATTGGTCTTGGTAGCCGCACTCACCAGCAGCGCTGAACCTGATTCAGTGTGCGTTTCATGCTATCCAGCAGTTAATTGACCTGCCATGATAAAATTGATGTAGGGAACTGATCGCAGGATTTCACATCCACTTCTGGTCCTGCCAATCACGCTTGCTTGACAGACTAAAAGTGGGGCAAGTGACTCTATCACTCTCCTGACTTGTGCCTTGTAGATAGTGGGCAGGCTTTGGGGAGCCAGAGGTGGATTACTGTCTGCAGAATTCCAACCTCTGACCTGCTGTTGCAGCCACTGTATTTATGTGGCTGGTCCAGTTCAGTTTCTGGTTAATTGTAAACCCCCAGGATGTTGATAATGGAGGACACAGTGATAGTGATATTATTGAATGTCAAGGGGAGATGATTTAAGACTCTTTTGTTGGAAATGAACATTGCCTGGCACCTGTGTGGCACACTTACTTGCCACTTATCAGCACAAGCCTGAATGCTCTCCACATGGGCATGGACTGCTTCAGTATCTGAGGAGGCACAATAGTGCTGAACACTGTGCAATCATCGCTGAACATCCCCTCTTCTAATCTTTTGGGAGGGAAGGTCATTGATGAAGCAACTGAAGATAGTTTGGTCTAGGACACTACCCTGAGGAGCTCCTGCAGTGATGCTCTGGGACTGCGATGATTAACTCAAACAACCAGAACCATTATCCTTTGTGCCAGGTATGGTTCCAACCAGGGAAGCGATTTTCCCTTGATTCCCATTGACTCAACTTTTTCTTGGGCTCCATGATACCACAATTGGCCAAATGCTGCCTTGATGTTTGGATTTGGACTTGCTTATTGTCACATCTACCGAGGAACAGTGAAAGGTATTGTTCTGCGTACAGCTCAGACAGATCATTCTGTACATGAAAAGAAAATACATAGGGCAAACATAAAATATACAATGTAAATACATGGACACAGGTATCGGGTGAAGCATACAGGAGTGTAGTACTAGATTTGTGAAGAGATCAGGTCAGTCCATAAGAGGGTCATTTAGGAGTCCAGTAACAGCGGGGAAGAAACTAATTTTAAATCTGTTAGTCCGTGTTCTCAGACTTTTGTATTTCCTGCCCGATGGAAGAAGTTGGAAGAGTGAATAAGCCAGGTGGAAGGGGTCTTTGATTATGCTGCCCGCTTTCCCAAGGCAGCGGGAGGTGTCGATAGAGTCAATGGATGGGAGGTGGGATCGCCTGATGAACTGCGCTGTGTTCACGACTCTCTGAAGTTTCTTATGGTCTTGGGCCAAGCAGCTGCCATACCGGGCTGTGATACAGCCAGATAGGAAGCTTTCTATGGTGCATCAGTAAAAGTTGGTAAGAGTCAATGTTGGCATTCTGTATTTCTTTAGTCAAGGGAGGTCAGTAATGTTCAGAAGATTGAGAGGTTACTTCATCAGAACACCTAAGATTCTGAGGGTGCTTAACAGGGTGGATGCTGAGAGGATGTTTCCTCTTGTGGGTGAATCTAGAATTAGCGGACACAATTTTTAAAAAGGGCAGCAAGTGGTTTGCACTGCTGCCTCCCAGCACTACAGACCCAGGTTCAACTCCTGTCTTTGGTGACTGTATGGAGTTTGCGAGTTTCCATGGAGTTTCCATGTCTGCGAAAAGTCTGAGAACACGCAGGAGCAGATTAAAATCAGCTTCTTCCCCACTCTTGCCAGACTCCTAAACCACCCGCTCATGGACTGATCTGATCTCTTCACACGTCTTCTCTACTGAGTAGTACTATACTCCTGTATGCTTCACACAATGCCAGTGTCTATGTATTTACATCATGTATTTACATTGTCTATGTTTGCCCTATGTTTTTTTCATGTATGGAATGATCTGTCTGAACTGTACGCAGAACAATACTTTCACTGTACCTCGGTACACATGACAAACAAATCCAGAATCCATGTCTCCATAGGATTCCTCCGGGTACTCCGGTTTCCTCCCACAGTCCAAAGATATGCATGTTAGGTTAATTGGTCATGCTAAATTACCCCTTAGTGTCCAGGGATATGTAGGTTAGGTAGGCTTACGGGAATAGGGTGGGGAGTGGGCTATGGTTAGGGTGCTTTGTCAGAGGTTTGATGCAGACTTGAAGGGCTGAATGGTCTCATTCTTCACTGTAGGAATTCTATGATTCTATGGCTGGATTTTATGGCTTTATGGGGTCTCACCTGCTGGCTGGAGAGCTGATGTGAGACCTGCATTGCCTCCTTTGGGAAGACCTACTGCTACTCAGACACTTAAGTAGCCAACAGCGGCTCTTTCCTGAGATCATGGACACCCTGTGCGGAGGTGCTGCCTACCGAAAGCTTGTGGCCACTCAGAGGTTGGCAGCTTCAGCAACACTAATGGAGAGACCATAGCTACTGCTGGGACCTCACCTAATAGAGGTCCAAAATTAAGGAGTGACCCAAGCCATAGGTAACTAATGGCAGTTGGGGTTTTTGTGTGGTGTCGGGGTCACAGGGAGATGGATTTGGGTAGGTTGCAGCAAGGGTGGCTCTCAGTGGGCTCGTCCCTCTTCCAATTATCATGTTCCTTGATCAGGCACTTCGTGCCTTTAAATGAATGATACCCCTTGAGAGATCGCACACACTTCATCATGCCTCATGTCGACAGCACCATCCACCAAGGGACGAAACATTAATTGGTCATTAATTATCAACTTACAGGCGTCAATGGCAGTAGGGCAGGTGGCCTGACCATGGGCTTTCCTATCCCTGAGTTAATTCTGATAGAGGTGGGAAAACGGTGAGGTTCAGCCATGTTGCCATCCCACCTAATTAAATACCTTTCCCACCTCCAAACACGCCACAAGAGGGGGCACAGAATTACACCCATGGGGTCTTCCATTTAGGACAGAGATGAGAAGAAATTTCTTCTCTCAAAGGGTTATTTGTCTTTGGAATTATTTTCCACAGAGACCATTGGAGTCTGGGTCAGTAAATATATTTAAGCCTGAGATGTGGAGATTTTTGATTGAGAAGTGAATCAAGTTATGGGGGATAGGCAAGAGAGCAGATGATCCATAATCATATTGAATGGCAGAGCAGGCTCAAGGTCAAAATGGCCTACTCCTGCTCCTATGTCTTATGATCTTATGATAACAATAGCTAGCACGACAGCCTAACCTGCCTACTATTCCTTTGTCGATGTTCTGATTCTTTGACAAAGCTCAATATCAGATTCTCATTGAGAAAAGCATTGCAGGCAAAAAATGAACATCACTATTTGTATAAAATCCTATTTAATCCAAACTCCAGTGGGAAAGAAATTAAATGGTGACGTATCTAAAATATATTTCCTGTAACATTACTGTATTCTTTACCAATATAATTGAAATTACCTTACATCTCTGGATGCTTAATTTATATTATATTAATTGTAATCAAAATATTGCTGAAAAGGGAGACATGTTTTCAAAGCTTTTCATGTCGCACTCATTAGGACAAACACAAGAATGCTAAATTTCAAACAATCACGACAATTTATAGTACAGGAGAAAAGGCTGTTGTTTGGCAAGTTGACCCTGATTGGCTGAGGCTTTGCTATTGGGAAAGCAAGAGGATACTCTGGGCTCCCCAAGCTGCCGTGTAAATCAACTCAGAGTCGGCTTGCCCATAAATCAGCTGCCTTTTCTCTTGTATTATAGATTGTATGATCATCTGAAATTTGGCATTCTTGCATTTGTTCCTGATGGATCCCAGACAAAATCTCTGGCAACATATCTCTCTTATCAGCAATAATTATATTCGGCACTGCAAAGCAATAGTTTCGCAGCAGAGTGTTCTCTTGTGCACAAAATTTGGGGTCTGTCATTTAGGATAGTCCTGTTCATACTTCAGTATTTAAACTAAATGCCTGACGATTAAGATCTTTTACATGCTAGAAACAGATGCATGGCATAAATGAGAAGATATTCTGTAAAATGGTTTAACCTCATTGTAAAATCTGTCCAATAAATCCATGGTGAAAAGTCAATAGTGAATCCATGATTTTAATTTCAATGTGTCCGCAATGCATTGATCTGGAAATGGAAATGAGTATGTGGAAAACATCACAAAAAATTTGAAAGATTTTCCCAGATAACTAAGCCAATAACATTTTCATGTTCTAATTATTATGGCAATAACAACTAATTAGCCATTTATTGAACGTATTATATCAAGTAATGTTATCTAGTTTACACGTCATTTACTTTTCCGAGTCACATTAATAATTTAATGTTTTTTTTCCCCAGAAAAAGTGTAACGCATTTGAGCATCTATATTTTCACATTATTGTATTAAAAAATGATATATTGGCTACTTAACTGTGTGTCATTAAATCATACAGCATGATGGTTTATAATCAAAAATAAAAATTAACTCTATTCATGTGGGGATAGCACTGCAGCATTAATGATTTGCTCTTTGGATGATACTTCACAAAGGAGCAAGGAATTTGTTTGCAAGTATTGCTATTCTTATATGAAAGTATTGATTTTTCATTCACAGTCATATGCCATATAAACTTTTGTTAAAGTTTATAAATTAGCTTAAAATTGTAAGTGCATTGATTGAGAGCAAACCAATTCTTAGTGAATAAGACCACAGCAATTATGTATGTATATATCTAAAATATATACTGTCTCCTGGATGAGTAGTGACCTATTATCAGTAAGAGACTATTATGATGATAAATAACCTATCTTTCAAGATTCTAGCTGAATACACACTCCAGTGGTTTCACTCAAACCTAGAACATTAGCTATCATCTTTAGATTGACGAGAATGACAGCTGTGTGTGGCATGTCTGCATGGATAGATACAGACATTTACTTTTACCTGACTGAAAATATTTAATGCAATCCACTTGAAAAGTGAAAAGTGTCCCTTTCCAAAGTAACTCCCAACAAATCATGTCACTAAACATTATTTGCACAGAAACCTAAAGGAGAGTTCACTGAGCTTCTGATTGGCTACTGAGTTGAAACTGAACTTAAGTCCTGCTGTCCTGTAAAAGGACGTTTTGTCTGTACATACAGCCTCCATCATTTGCACACAAGTAGTGTCACAAGTAGCACCCTATATCAGGCAAATGGGGTTAACCATTTGACATTTCTACTGAAGTCAATTGCAGCTGCAAGCTGCTGCTTATAACTTACAAGCCTTGGCTATTTCCTGCACGGAATCTTCCTTTTAACTGACTCCAGCTTTAATAACTGCAGGATTTTATCCCTTTCGCCAATTTCTAGGCACAGCTTGAAAGTTTGTTTTCCTTGTTCTGCTGGTTTCCTTTCTCACTGCACTCCTCTGTTCATTTGGATTGAAGGTCAAGCTCCCATGGGAGAGTCAATGGGGAGCATCTTGTAGAAGCACAAAATGAAAAAGCAGAGACGGCTCAAAGGTCAATCGATGGGCTGACAGAAAGATTAATAAAATTCAGTAAGAGCCTCTCTTATAAATGCTCACATCTTTACCATGCAGGCCCTGGGCTTCTCCTATTTGGGCAGACCAGCAGACTAGATAGATATAAGTGCTTTAATGTTCTTTCTGAATCTGTTTCCATGTAATTAATGGATATGTTGAAAGAGAAGAAGGTGACGACTGCTGGTGCCGCAGTTATCTGATGAATAATTCTCAATGGGGGCAGCCATGTGCACACATCTGTGCATGGGTACTCTGGCTATGCTATGCTAGCTGTTGCATCTCCAACAGGGTCAGTATGGCCGACTCCAGAGGCATTGGCCTGCCCTCCCACAGTTCTCCGATTGTCAGTGGCCTTGGGTATAGCTGGGCTGTGGTCACCAGCTTGTGAACCTGAACCTAATCAGGAGTGCAGAATCACTGATGTGAGAGTATCTGCGCCCATAGAGGGTGCATGGGAATGAATGAGGGTGATACTGCATGATTGAATGGCGGAGCAGACTCGATGGGCTGAGTGGCCTCATTCTGCTCCTGTGTCTTATGGTCGAAGGCCCCCTCCTCCTCAGACATGGGCTGCAGGGCCCTGCCTCAGTATTCAACCAACCTTCTGGAATGTAGAAACCTGCACGAGAGAACACAAAGAGTTTGGATACTCCCATTCTTTCCTGTTCTGAATCTCCATCTGTTTACCTGCCAGCTTGATGGCTTCACCCTCGCTAGGTGCCAGCATGTGAATGTCAGCCATTTCCCCACTGGTCTTGGCTCTCTCCTTATCATTATGGGTCTTCTTCTTCTGTAGGCAGGAGGAGGAAAAATTCTGAGTTTGCACAACACGGGCGCTGGCCTCCCTCTGGCCTATAATGAAGGAGCACAAATGTCTCCCTCATGCACCATCTCTCAGGGTTTGGAGCTGGTAAACAAAGATAGATTACCACCTGATGTCCAGATACAGTCATGCATCATCAGGTGGTTGGTGCCTGTATTCCACCTTCCCAATGCTTGGCTGGTCATTCCCCTCCCTTGTAGCACTCCAACCTGCATTGCCAAATACAAGCACCAATGAAGGGAGCAGTAAGAGACTCCAGGCAACTCGTACCCTTCTCACCTTGCAACTGTTACGTTGAGCTCGTCCCAGGTAATGAGCATTGGTGGTGGAAGAGATTATTGAGCTGTTTGCAGCATTGAACCCAGGACAGGGCAGGGTTTGGAGTATGATACCCACAGCTGCTGACCTCCACTGCTATCTCTGTCCAGATTTCCTTTGTCAGGAGGGTCTCCTTTTGATATCCTTTGGGAAGAGAAGCCCCGGCCTATTTGATGCAGTCTGGAAGAGAACCTGCAGAGAGGCATTGTTAAAGACTGTGTCACCATTTGCTTTCCTCGAAGGAGCTCTTGTGTTATCCTCACTGTCTACTTGACTCCTGGCGGAGCCACAGTCTTTGCACTTATTTTCTGTCCCGACTCGTGAAGATGCAGTTGGGAACGCATCCCTGCTGACCACGATAGACTGACGGCCATTCAACGTTCCAAAAAGTATTAATTTGCTTGGGACTGGACTTCCACCCCACACCTGGGAAGAAGTCCCAATGCAGAGAGCTGCTGGCCAAATTGACTAGTTGCCAGTATTGTTATCCTAGCAGTGCCAGTGGCAGGGGTGTCCAGGACTGGACTTCAGCTCACCTGTAGTTCTGGATTGAGGACTGGGATGTCCAGTCCTGGCTTCTCCAGCTCAGAAATGGCCCTTGGAATGGGCATGCATCTATCCCTGGGGGAGGAAAATGCAATTGAGGCTGAAAGGTCCACAAAGCTATAATGGCCACTTTCTTCACATTCTTCTGGCTACTGAATAAAAGGCAGTAAAACAGTGATTTGTAATAATAATAATCTTTATTATTGTCACAAGTAGGCTTACATTAACACTGCAATGATGTTACTGTGAAAATCCCCGAGTCGCCACACTCCGGCGCCTGTTCGGGTACACTGAGGGAGAATTCAGAATGTCCAATTCACCTCACGTCTTTCAGGACTTGTGTGAGGAAATCGCAGGACCTGGAGGAAACACACGCAGACATGGGGAGAACGTACAGAGTCCGCATGGACAGTGACCCAAGCCGTGAATCGATCCTGGGACCCTGGCGCTGTGAAGCAACAGTGCTAACCACTGTACTGCCGTGCCACCCATCGGATGCATTACACTTCCAATTTCTTTTTAAAAATAAATTTAGAGTATCCAATTCATTTTTTTTTCAATGATGGGGCAATTTAGCGTGGCCAATCCACCTAACCTGCACATCTTTGGGTTGTGGGGGGTGAAACCCACGCAAACACGGGGAGAATGTGCAAACTCCACACAGACAGTGAACCAGAGCCGGGATTGAACCTGGGACCTTGGCGTCGTGAGGCAGCAATGCTAACCACTGAGCCACTGTGCTGCCTTCACTTCCAATTTCTTGCATGAATTTATGTTATAAGTATTTTGTCTTATGTATCACCGTTGTCAGTCTTTTGTAACGAACGTATTGAAAATTAAGTCAACAAAAATAAATACTTATAAAATGATGAATGTAAGGAATTTCATGCTTCCTTTCTAGACTAATGGAAATGCTTGTAATTTAATTGCTTTTCATAACAATAAGTAGTAAAGACTAAACAACTAATTGAATTGTCAACCATGGTAACTCAACAAAGATATTAATAGTTGTGTTGCCTGCCTGCATCCTGTTTGTGGAAGTTTACAATGCTTGGAAAAACATATTTTCTTTGGAATTTTTCATTAAGAATTTAATTTCCAGTTTGCCTTATAATTTTCTATCTTGCTGCATCAACATCCTGATAAAATCTTGTAGTCATCTCCCAACTAAGAATGCACAGACTTTAACGTTTTGTTTTACACTGCAGAATTATGCAAGTGAAATGGGTGACCTGATAATGTCCACTTTGACATTTCCTATTTCAGATAAAGTAGATAAAAAATTTTGGCTCATGATTAACATTTAACATTGCCATAAATCATAATGTAATTTTCCCAGAGGACATATTTGATGGTTTTAAGCTAATTTATCTCATACATTAGTAAGTAGAAATTGTGTTTTATGTACAATACTGCATTGAATTTAACTTTGTGGCAATATTCTCTATTTTTTAAATCCTCTCCTTAAGGCATCCTCACTGCAGTACTTCCTTTTGCTACCTTGTCCACATGCTCAGACTTCATGTTTGATCCTTTATAATGATTGTTGCTAGGCTACCTGGTTGGGACTCATCTGAACAATGCCTGGGGCTACCTCCAGAGTCCAAGATGGAGGCCACCCACAAGCTCTACCTATTTGCTGCCTCTGTGGTGTCAGGTTGATTGTCCAGCTTTGAATATGTTGCTTTTTCCTCTAGTTAAACATTGGAAAGGCTGAAGTCACCATCTCGACTTCTCCCACCTTTTACTGAATCCAACCCCATCCCAGGTTACCAACTCAGGTTAGGTTCACCCGAGCTACTCAAAGATTTTCCAAACCATTACCCCCAAAGTAAGTTTCTGACTTCATCACAAAGACAGCCCATTACCACTCCCAGCCCAGTCCACATGCTCCTGAAATGCTGATGCATGCCTTTGTTACCTCTGGACTTGCTGGATGCCCTACCATCCTTCACCCTGCCAAAACTTCAGCTCATCCAAAACATGACCAAAATGATGCACCAAAAGGGTGCACATCACCAAAAATCTATCCTGGTCCACTCATGTCGACGCTATCACCAAGAAAGCACAACAGCGCCTTTACTTCCTCAGGAAACTAAGGAAATTTGGCATGTCCACATTAACCCTTACCAACTTTTACAGATGCACTATAGAGAGCATCCTCTCGGGCTGCATCACAGCCTGATATGGCAACTGCTCGGCCCAGGACCGCAAGGAACTTCAGAGAGTCGTGAATACCGCCCAGTCCATCACACGAACCTGCCTCCCATCCATTGATTCCATCTACACCTCCCGCTGCCGGGGGAAAGCAGGCAGCATAATCAAGGATCCCTCCCACCCGGCTTACTCACTTTTCCAACTTCTTCCATCGGGCAGGAGATTCAGAAGTCTGAGAACACGGACGAACAGACTCAAAAACAGCTTCTTCCCCACTGTCACCAGACTCCTAAATGACCCTTTTATGGACTGTCCTCATTAACACTACACCCTGTCTGCTTCATCCGATGCCAATGCTTATGTAGTTACATTGTATATCTTGTGTTGCCCTATTATGTATTCTCATGTATTTTCTTGAATTCTGTTCAATTCCCTTTTCTTCCCATGTACTGAATGATCTGTTGAGCTGCTTGCAGAAAAATACTTTTCACTGTACCTCGGTACACGTGACAATAAACAAATCCAATCCAATCTAATCCAACATAGCTGACCACAGCCTGACCCACAGAATCTCGTTCATCCATCACCCTTAATCTTACTGTCATACATTTGTTCCCAGTCCATCAGCATCTAAAAGTTAAAATTCTCATTCAAATCCACAAAATCACCCCATATCTTTAATAGCTTTTCTTCCACTATTCCCCAAACTCTCTGCTGCTCTGACTTATGCTTCTTCTACAAATCCCCCCCCCCCCCCCACTCCCATTTTCTTTAACCACGGCCACTCCTCTGTCAATTGTCTGGTTCCAATGCTCAATACTTTCGCTTCTCTACCACCCCATCCATCTAGCCATATGGAAGGAAAAATGATATGTGTCCTAGTGACAATCACATTTCAATGCAGAATTCTATCTTCTTTACCTGTACCTACTTGTGTTATCCTTGAGCTTTTTTTTTTCAAATCATATAATTTACTCAACTTCTTTTTAAACAAGATAAGAAGTAACACAGCAGGGGATGTGTGTGTGCCCATGTGTGTGTCAGTGCATGTGCATGTGTGTTGGGTAGGCTGGGATGGGGGGTGGTGAGGTGGAAGTTATCTTTCATATTTCATGGCTGTGGCTTGTTAATGTATACTTCCCCATCCTTTTGTTTGCATTTAGTCAGAGATAGATGATTTTTGTTTTCAGTTTGGCATAATGAAATGATTACCTTTGTTAACCAAAAACATCAACTGAACATCTATTATTAAATAGAGTATTAGTAATCTTCAAATTGATAACTTGTCTAAAAGCCATGTCCCATGTGTAAAATATTTGTTGATAATTCAGAAATTACAATATGATGGTGAAGTCTTGTTAATGATGGTGCTGTCAAAGTTATCATAAGGCACATTAGTTCACATAGTTCAGTTCAAGATCTTTACACTATCTGCTTTATAACAATACGCGGTATCATTAAATCGCACATAATTTAGCGAAGTTATAGCTGTATATGTAAATGCTTCTTGCGACTGACATAAGAAAAATGACAGTAATTTAAAGGTTAACATGGATTTTATTTTCAGATTTTGAAATGGCCTATGAGACTATCTCAAGTGCATGTTTTAATCAGTACAAGAGAGAACTTTCTAAAGATATATTATTGTTCTTCTCTGACTCCAGCTGACAGCACATGGAGGGAAATTGATTTTCATCATCTCTGCTGACTCCACAGGACAGCTGTCACACAATCAAAAGTCTCAAATCTTCTTTGAGGTTGGTGTTTATAATTCACTTTGTTTGTATTTTCCAAATTAGAGACTGATTCTTTTTTATAAAATCTTATTTATTGTTAAATTACGCAAAGAAAAAGTGGATCAGTTATTATCAAGTACTTATTACAAACGTGTGTGAAATAAATATTTCAGAAACTTTAGGGAAGCTATAATTTGCAATTAATTTCATTTGTAGTTGAGGACATGTAAAAATCCTTATTTTATTTCCTCATAAAATCATTCTTCAATCATGATCGGAGCTCATTTCGACTATCCCAGCCTTGAATCAATATTCATATATACGAGGTATTGACCCATTCACACTGAGACATATTGGCCTCTCTTCATTAACCATAATGAAAAGTAAATGTGAATTTAACACTCTCATCTCCAAGTCAGAAGCCTCCTGTTGGGGAGTTGAGAACCTAAGCTGCTATCAATTCAGTGCAGTACAGGAGTGCTTGGATGTGTATTGTTGGAGGTGCCATCTTTTGGATGAGATAATAAACTTGCTTATTTTACAGATTTCTCTCCCTAGTCTCTCACGATGGCAAACATGTTGTAAATTGTCCAGGCCACATTTTTTAAATACTCCCTCCTTTTCAAGTGACAATGTCATATTGTACGTCCAAGTGACAAAGCCATGTCAAAGCAACATTCAATCTTATTTACATGCTTTTATTCATGTTAGCTTTCTAAGATGCCGTAGCACTATTGGAAGAAGATAGGGTCTCTCTCCCAATGTCCTGACCAATGTTTATCTCTTAACAAATACTGAAGAAACAGTTATAGGGACATGCACTGAAGTGTGCAAAACATATTGGGATGTCCCAAGATGCGAAAGGGCGAGATAAAAGCAAGTTATTCCTTTCTGTAATTATGTGATTGTTACCCTGTTATGATTATTCATATTTCTCTAAAAGAGTAATTCAACATATATAGAGAAAGAAAACATGCTGAATTTACAATATTTACTTCTTGATGTGCTCATCCAGATTTTACAAGCAAACTAAAACGTGCCCCATTCTCTTGATGGAAGTGTAGTATTCAATTGTTTGGTGTTTGTATTTGTGTGTCTTTTGCCACTTTCTTTTTCTCTGTGCTATTATTCAAGCTTGTGGTGTGGTTAGAGAAACAGAAACTAAACAGAATGCAAGCAGCAGCTTGAGAGAGCTGGCATTTTAAAGAGCATTTGCAAATAAACGTCCAGCACACAGAACATTGTGTGTCATCTCTGCATATCTCCAAGGCACAAAACATAAACAGTTGCCGATGAAGATTGAGATAAGTTTGAATTTTATGGCTCCAGCACCTTTCCTTTACTCACCATCCAAACTGTGGGATCAATGGATTTTCGGGTATAAGACTTACCTTGTGCTTACTATGACAATGGACATCCTGTATACAGCAGCAACCTGCAAGAAGGTAATACTCGTACATTAGCTATGAGCAAAAGGCCAGTAAATATTCGAGCAACTCATATAAGCTATATATACATTTGATACAATGGTGTGTGATGAATTTCAGACATATTGGGCGGGATTCAGAGGGGCTGGGCCAGAGAATCGCCGGGACGGGTGCGAATCACGCCACGCCGGTCTGCCGATTCGCTGGAGAGCAGAAAATCAGCGCCATTGGCACTGGCGCGGTCGGGGGCTGTTCTACAGCCCCCCCCCCCCCCCCCGGCGGTTCCCGGCCCGCAATGGGCTGAACAGCCACGCGAAAAAAGCCAAGTCCTGCCGCCGCCGGCGTGGATGCATCCAGGGGTTGCCTGGTGTAGGGGGAGGGGGATCCGACACTGAGGGGGCCTCCACTGTGGCCTGTCCCACGATCAGGGCCTACCGATTGGAGGGCCAGCCTCTCAGTCTGGGGGCCTCTTTTATTCTGCGCCAGCCCTGTAGCCCTACTCCATGTTGCGTCGGGGCCGGCATGGAGAAGGGAGCCACCGCGCATGCGTGTGCAATCGCGCCGGTCCCACTGCGCATGCGCGCGTTGGAGCCGGTCCCACTGCGCATGCTCGGACCCAGCAGCGCCCATCTGATGCCGGGATCGGCAGCTGGAGCTCCAGTGCCGTGCTGGCCCCCTGTAGTGTTCAGAATTAATGCTCCTGAGGCCATGTTGACGCCATCAAGAAACGCGACGGTGTTTATGACGGCGTCAACACTTAGCCTCAGGATCACAGAATCCCCCCCCACTGTATTATTGCTATATGTTGCAGTAAGCGTTAAAAGCCTGGATTAGAGTGTGTTGGACTGCTGCAGTTGGGTTTTTCAAAATAAATCCTAGTTTGAAAAGTTGGGAGTCAGGAGTGCATTTAACCATCGTAAAAGGCTTGGGTTAATGAAATTTTGTTTTGATTAATGGGATTCCCTGTGACGTTAATTATATTTCAGCTTGGTGAGATTATGGGCTGGATTCTCCGCTGTCGGGATTCTCCGTTGCACCAGCAGCCCGGGGATTTCCCGATGGCTTGGGGATGTCCACAATGGGAAACCCCTTTGGCCTGCTGGCGCGATGGAGAATGCCGGGGCCACGCCGCGCCAGGGAAGGATAACCGTGCCCATCGTCATTGCTGGGTGGAAATAAGGAAACAGGCATTTTGAGAAAGCAGTTCATGAATAAAGCTGTGCCCAAACATCAAACAGTTTGCACACATTGCAGTTCAGTTAAAATAAATTCACTTTAAAGCATTGTAGACTTGGCTGAGAACAAGGGGGAGCTCAAACAAGCTGCAAAACAGCTTCTGAAGACATACAGCCAGAATTTCTTTAAAGTTTCAGTTAAATCACGCCCATTGTACATTTGATATTACATCAAACGCAGTGATGTCTCAGTTGCCCAACAGTTCTCCTGCGCTTGGAGGAAAAAATGAATTCTATTTCGTTTTTGTATGTGGTCTTATAAAGGAAGAATAGGAAGTAAGAAAAGTATTCATGCATTCTCTCATTCACATCAGAGCACAGCTAGCAGGGGCCATTTCCATTGTGCATAGTAGCTTTTAGAAATACTCCACCATCTCTGCATATTTAGGAAATAATTTGTGATGAATGTTTGTCGTACCAAGGAAGGATGCTAACTCTTTCATGTTAGATGGGGTCAGAATTGCAGTAATAGCTTTGACATTTTCACATGTACGCTTTACTCCACTCTGGAACCTAGAATATATTTAATTTTAATTTTGTAAGACTGTGAGGAAAGGATATCTCGTTCCAGAAGTAATTACATGACGAATTAGGGATATGGTAGATTAGAACAAAACTTTATCACTAACACAGTATTAAAATCTTTAACATCGCACCAGAGAATAACCTAGAATTACCTGGTAAACAATACTACTCAATGCAAGTCGAGGAGACACAGCCGGAGTGAGGCACATCCAGAGTGGGAAGTTGGAACTTGGTAATTTGATGCAGTGAGGTAATCAGGAAAGGGAGAGAACCAGGGAGCATCTGAGACCCTTGGTGAGTTCTCCTAGTGAGCCAGAGAAGACACAACCAGAGTGAGGCACACCCAAGAGTGAGTTTGGGAATTCAAAGATGGGTGGGAATTTGAAGCTCGGCGGGGTGGAGGTGCTTTTCACTCCTGGTAAGTAGTTTTTCTTTTCATTGTATAATTTATTTATTTTTTCTTTCGTTTTTTGAATTGTAGTTGTATAAGTTTACCGAAGGTTGAAGACATGGCAGGAGATCCCAGACCTGTGTCATGCTCCTCGTGTGCGATGTGGGAGCTCAGGGACACATCCACTGTCCCTGGCTCCTTCACGTGCAAGAAGTGTGTTCAGTTGCAACTTCTGTTAGACCGCTGGAAGGCTCTGGAGCTGCGGATGGACTCACTTTGGAGCATCCGCGTTTCTGAGGACGTTGTGGATAGCATGTTTAGTGAGTTGATCACACCGCAGGTGAATGTTACTGAGGTAGATAGAAAATAGGTGACCAAAAGACAGAGCAAGAGCAGGAAGGCAGTGCAGGTGTCCCCTGCAGTCTAAACCCTGGGCAAAACAGATATACCACTTTGGATACTGTTGGGGGAGATGGCTCACCAGGGGAATGCAGCAACAGCAAGGTTCATGGCACCGTGGCTGGCTCTGCTGCGCAGCAGGGCAGGAAGAAGAATGGCAGGGCTATAGTGATAGGGGACTCAATCGTAAGGGGAATAGATAGGCGGTTCTGCAAATGAAATCGACACTCCAGGATGCTATGTTGCCTCCCTGGTGCAAGGGTCAAGGATGTCTCAGAGCGGCTGTGTGACATTCTGTGGGGGGCAGGGGAGGGTGAACAGCCAGCTGTCGTGGTGCACATAGGCACCAACGATATAGGTAAAAAACGGAACAAGGTCCTACAAGCTGAATTCAGGGAGTTAGGAGTTAAACTAAAAAGTAGAACCTCAAAGGTAGTAATCTCGGGATTGCTACCAGTGCCACAAGCTAATCAGAGTATGGATGTCAGGATAGATAGGATGAATGTGTGGCTCAAGCGATGGTGCAAGAGGGAGGGAATCAAATTCCTGGGGCATTGGAACCGGTTCTGGGGGAGGTGGGACCAGTACAAACCGGACGGTCTGTACCTGGGCAGGACTGGAACCGAATCCTGGGGGGGGGGGGGGGGGGGGGGGGGTTCCTAGAGCTTAAACTAATGTGGAGGGTTTAAACTAATGTGACAAGGGGTTGGGAACCGATGCAGGAAGTTCGAAGGTAGTAAAACAGGGACAGAAGCAAAAGGAAGTAAGGGGGAAAGTGTAAGGCAGAGAAGCCACATCAAAAATCAAAAAGGGCGGCAGTACAAGGTACAGTAACTGAGGGGAGCTCAGTGAATAGGCCCAGTAATACTAAAAGGAATAAAACGGGAAGTAAAAACATTAATGGTAAACAACTCGGCAGGTCGTTACATGAAGATATGGGTTCAACGACAAGAAAAATTAGGAGAAAAGTTAAGAGGAAATATAACTTAGGAGAGGTTACTGATCGAGTGTTAAGATTCAAAACATAGGTAAAAAAGCCAACATAAGTGTACTTTACCTAAATGCTCGTAGTATTCGGAATAAGGTAAATGAGTTGATGGCGCAAATCATCATGAATGACTATGATTTAGTGGCCATTACTGAAACATGGTTAAAGCATGGTCATGACTGGGAGTTAAATATGCGAGTGTATCAAACTATTTAGAAGGACAGAGTGGATGGTAAGGGAGGTGGTGTTGCTCTGTTATTTAAGGATGACATTCGGGCAATAGTAAGGGATGACATCGGTGCTATGGAGGATAAGGTTGAACCCATTTGGGTGGAAATCAGAAATAGTAAGGCGAAAAGGTCACTGATAGGAGTAGCCTATAGGCCAGCAAATAGTAATATTATGGTGAGGCTGGCAATAAACAAAGAAATAATGGATGCATGTAGAAATGGTACAGCAGTTATCATGGGGGATTTTAATCTACATGTCAATTGGTTTAACCAGGTTGTTCAAGACAGCCTTGAGGAGAAGTTTACAGATAGTTTCCTAGAACAGTATGTAATGGAACGTACGAGGGAACAAGCGGTCCTAGATCTTGTCCTGTGTAATGAGACAGGATTGATTCATGATCTCATAGTTAGGGATCCTATCGGAAGGAGCGATCACAACATGGTGGAATTTAAAATACAGATGTAGGGTGAGAAGGTAAAATCAAATACTCGTGTTTTGTGCTTAAACAAAGGAGATTACAATGGGATGAGAGAAAAGCTAACTAAGGTAGACTGGGAGCAAAGACTTCATGGTGGAACAATTGAGGAACAGTGGAGAACCTTCCAAGCGATTTTTCACAGTGCTCAGCAAAGGTTTCTACCAATAAAAAGGAAGGACGGTAGAAAGAGGGAAAATCGACCGTGGATATCTAAGGAAATAAGGGAGAGTATCAAATTGAAGGAAAAAGCATACAAAGTGGCAAAGATAAGTGGGAGACTAGAGGACTGAGAAATCTTTAGGGGGCAACAGAAAGCTACTAAAAAAGCTATAAAGAAGAGTAAGATAGCTTATGAGAGTAAACTTGCTCAGAATATAGAAACAGTTAGTAAAAGTTTCTCCAAATATATAAAACAAAAAAGAGTGGCTAAGGTAAATATTGGTCCTTCAGAGGATGAGAAGGGAGTTTTAATAATGGGAGATGAGGAAATGGCTGAGGAACTGAACAGGTTTCTTGGGTCGATCTTCACAGTGGAAGACACAAATAACATGCCAGTGACTGATAGAAATGAGGCTATGACGGGTGAGGACCTTGAGAGGATTGTTATCACTAAGGAGGTAGTGATGGGCAAGCTAATGGGGCTAAAGGTATACAAGTCTCCTGGCCCTAATGGAATGCATCCCAGAGTGCTAAAGGATATGGCTCGGGAAATTGCAAATGCAGTAGTGATAATTTACCAAAACTCACTTGACTCTGGGGTGGTGCCGGTGGATTGGAAATCAGCAAACGTGACACCACTGTTTAAAAAAGGAGGTAGGCAGAGAGCGGGTAATTATAGGCCAGTGAGCTTAACTTCGGTGGTAGGGAAGATGCCGGAATCTATCGTCAAGGAAGAAATAGCGAGGCATCTGGATAGAAATTGTCCCATTGGGCAGACGCAGCATGGGTTCATAAAGGGCAGGTCGTGCCTAACTAATTTAGTGGAATTTTCTGAGGACATTACCAGTGCAGTAGATAACGGGGAGCCAATAGATGTGGTATATCTGGATTTCCAGAAAGCCTTTGACAAGGTGCCACACAAAAGGTTGCTGCATAAGATAAAGATGCATGGCATTAAGGGTAAAGTAGTAGCATGGATAGAGGATTGGTTAATTAATAGAAAGCTAAGAGTTGGGATTAATGGGTGTTTCTCTGGTTGGCAATCAGTAGCTAGTCCTGTCCCTCAGGGATCCGTGTTGGGCCCACAATTGTTCACAATTTACATAGATGATTTGGAGTTGGGGACCCAGGGCAATGTGTCCAAGTTTGCAGACGACACTAAGATTAGCGGTAAAGTGAAAAGTACAGAGGATACTGGAAGTCTTCAGAGGGATTTGGATAGGCTAAGTGAATGGGCTAGGGTCTGGCAGATGGAATACAATATTGACAAATGTCAGGTTATCCATTTTGGTGGGAATAACAGCAAACGGGATAATTACTGAATGATAAAATATTAAAACATGCTGCTTGCAGAGAGACCTGGGTGTGCTAGTGCATGAGTCGCAAAAAGTTGGTTTACAGGTGCAACAGGTGATTAAGAAGGCAAATTGAATTTTGTCCTTCATTGCTAGAGGGATGGGGTTTAAGACTAGGGAGGTTATGCTGCAATTGTATAAGGTGTTAGTGAGGCCACACCTGGAGTCTTGTGTTCAGTTTTGGTCTCCTTACTTGAGAAAGGACGTACTGGCACTGGAGGGCGTGCAGAGGAGATTCACTAGGTTAATCCCAGATCTGAAGGGGTTGGATTACGAGGAGAGGTTGAGTAGACTTGGACTGTACTTGTTGGAATTTAGAAGGATAAGGGGGGATCTAATAGAAACATGAAATAATGAAGGGAATAGATAGGATAGATGCGGGCAGGTTGTTTCCACTGGCGGGTGAAAGCAGAACATAGCCTCAAAATAAGGGGAAGTAGATTTAGGACTGAGTTTAGGAGGAACTTCTTCACCCAAAGGCTTGTGAATCTATGGAATTCCTTGCCCAGTGAAACAGTGGAGGCTCCTTCTTTAAATGTTTTTAAGATAAAGATAGATAGTTTTTTGAAGAATAAAGGGATTAAGGGTTATGGTGTTCGGGCCAGAAAGTGGAGCTGAGTCCACAAAAGAATGGCGGAGCAGGCTCGAGGGGCAAGATGGCCTCCACCTGCTCCTAGTTCTTATGTTCTTATGTTCTAATACAACTGCTATCTTTATTCCCACTTCAATAAGGGGAAAGAGCACCTCAGCTCTCAATCCACTTTAACTACCAATGGCAAATAGGAGTACTTGCTTTACAGAGATGTTCTTTGAGAGAGAGATATCTTTATACTACTTTCAAGGAACGGTTTAATAGATTTAAAGGAAACATTTTTAAGTGCCTTTTTGGGCACGATTGGCAGCGAATTTCTCAATGGCCGGGTTGGCAAGATTGCGCCCTTGTTTAATGGCACTTAGTGCCGGAAATGTGCCCCCACGAGTTTCCTTCCATTACTGGCTGTCTCACCATCTGATTGACCTGACTCGTGTCTCAGCGTCTTGCTGCTAAGAGGACACTGCATTTAAACGCTCCCTCACCATTCACTCCCAGTCAATACACAGCATGGCAGCTTGCAGACCGGCTCCTCACATTGGGGATGGGGACCTCACAAGGCCGCACAACACTGTTGATGCAAGACGGGACATCCTGTTCTTCCGAGGGGGTCAGAGGACTAGCAGCAGGGTCACCAATACCACTGGGAGACAGTGACAGCTGCTATCAGTTCGGGCAGCATGACCAAAAGAACCAGCGTCCAATGTCAGAAGAAGACCAACGACCTCTACCGAGCTGAAAGGGTAAGTTGCCACCTCTCTCCTGTCATCAGTTCCATGTACCCACCCCCCCCCCTCAAATTCTCAGTCCCCACCACCCCCACAAATCACTGGCACCCTTCGACATCTGGGGCGGAATTCGCCGACCCCCCGCAGGGTCGGGGAATCGCCCGGGGCCGGCATAAATTCCGCCCCCGCCGTGGCCGGAATTCTCTGCCACCCGGGAATCGGCGGGAGCGGGAATCACGGCCCGCCGATCGGCGTGCCCCCCATGCCGAGCTGCGTGCCCCCCACGGCGATTCTCCGGCCCGTGATGGGCCGAAGTCCCGCCGCTGACAGGCCAATCCCGCCGATGTGGTTTAAACCACCTCTGTGCCATTGGGATTGGCGGCGCAAGCGGGACCCCGGGGTCCTGGTGGGATGCGGGTCGATCAGATCCCCGGGGTGCCCCCACGGTGGCCTGGCCCGCGATCAGGGCCGATCGGCGGGCGGACCAGTGCCGTGGGGGTACACTTTTTCTGCCGCCACGGCCTCCACCATGACAGAGGCGGAAGAGACCTGCTCCACCGCGCATGGGCCGGTGGTGGCATCAGCGGCCGCTGACGCTCCGGTGCATGCGCGGACCAGTGAAGGTTTCGGCCAGTCCCGACGCCGGGCGGCGTTGCGCCAAAGGCCATTGCCGCCAGTTTTGGCGGCATCGGCGAAGCCGGAGCCACTCCAGCGCGGGCCTAGCCCCTAAAGGTGCGGAGAATTCCGCACTTTTGTTGAGGCCCGACGCCGGAGTGGTTGGCGCTACTCTGTTACGCCGGGACCCCCCGCCCCGCCGGGTAGGGGAGAATTTCACCCCTGATCTTCATGCTCTTCAGAATCCACTGGCACCCACCAGCACAACCCCTTTATGTCTAGGTGCAGTGCCCACATATATAGACACCCCCCCCATTGACCTAACAAGCGTGTGGCCAATAGCAGCATGTATTGCACCTTGTGCGTGAAGGTGTTGTTTCGATAAATTTGATTGTGAAAAAGTCTGAAGGCCAGCAATAGATTGCAGCATGGAAGAGTTCATTAGAAACTGGGTACCGTGTACACTCAGTCCAAAATCTGTTTGTGTCCTGCACCATTACAGGTGGCCCCTTGGTCAACGAAACCATGCCATCAACTCAGATGTAGATATTTGGGAAAAGTGTAAATAGCTGCTAGCCATCACTGTCTTCTGCTTGTTGTTCATGATCTGCACATTATATGGCTAAAAATCGCTACAATGGACTTCCAGTGCTGGCCATGGAGTAAGTGGTCGCACATTTTTGGCTCCCGCTCAAGGTGGATTTTTTCGGTCCTTCCACACCCGAATGTTGTGGTATTTGAGGTATTTGTACAAGTGCGCAGAGAAGATAATACTCCTCTGGTGACGACAGTGTACGGATCAGCGGACGAGAAGTGCCACATGAAAGAAAGAGCAGCTGGAACAGGAAAGCTTTTGTGGTGTGACACAGCTGAAGATGGCGGAAGGCAAGGGGACAGCGCTGCCCACCCAGTGGTCGATGGAGCAGCTGGTGGAGTTTTTAAATGGCAAATTCCAGCAGCAGAGGAAAGAGGTCTTAGAGGATTTCGCCAAAGTGGTTAGGGTGGTGACTGAGCGAGTGGAGCAAAGACAGGAGGCTCAGGGCCTGGCGATCCACAAAGTGGAGTAGTTGGTGGTGGAGCACGTGGATTGACTGAACTCACTGGGGTAGGGCATGGTAATGGTGATGAGCAACCAGAAGATGCTGAGAGAGAAGCTGGGGGACCTCGAGAACCACTCCAGGAGGCAGATTTTGAGAGTTGTTGGGGACACCTGAAGACATTGAAGGAGCGGAGGCTGCCAAGTTTGTGGCGAGCATTCTGGAGAAGCTGATGGAGGAGGGGGCCCTTGACTGGTCTCTCAAGGTGGACTGAACACTCAGAGCGCTGAGGAGGAGGCGACAGGGCGGGAACCGCCAAATGCGATAGTGGTGAGTCTGGTTCCTGGATAAAGAAAAGATCCTGAGGTGGGTGAGGCAGACCAAGAAATGTACCTGGGAGGGGAGTGAGCTGTGGATTTACCAGGACCTGGGTGCAGAGCTAGCCAAGTGGAAGGCCGGGTACAATTGGATAAAGGCTGCCGTCTACAAGAATGAGGTGAAGTTCAGCGTCTTGAAGTCACAGCCGGCATGCTGTGGGAGGCACTTAAGACGGTAATTAGGGGGGAATTTATTTCATTCTAGGCGCATAGGGAGAGGGTGGAATGTGAGGAAGGGGCGAGGTTAGTAGAGTAGATTCTGAGGGTGGATGGGAGGTACTGGTGACGTCGGAGCAGGGGTTGTTAAAGGGGAGGAAGAGGCTCCTTTCATAGAATCATAGAATTTACAGTGCAGATGGAGGCCATTCAGCCTATCAAGTCTACATCGGCTTTCTGAGGGCCAGAGGGGTAGTGTATGAGTGGGAAAGGCGAGCAGGAGGCTGACCCATCAGCTGAGGAAACGGGTAGGGAGATTGGTAGGGTGAGGGATGAGAGGGGTAGAGTGGTGACGGACCCAACAGCAGTGACTGGGGCATTTGAGGCCTTCTATAGGACGCTGTAAGAGTCGGAGCCTCCGGCTGGGGAGGAGGGGATGCAGCGGTTCCTGAACGGGTTGGAGTGCCCTTAGGTGGAGAAGGTGCAAGGGCTGGGGGCCCTGTTTTGGTTGTGGGAGGTGTTGGACGACCTGGGTGCGATGCAGGCAGGGAAGGCTCCAGGGCCGGACGGGTTCCCAGTAGAGTTTTATCAGAAGTTTGGTGAGGAGCTGGGACCGTTATTACTGAGGATGTGCAATGAGGCAAGGGATAGGGGTGAGTTTACCCTTACTTTGTTGCAGATGTCTATCTTCCTGATCTTAATGAAAGATAAGGGGCGGAATTCTCCGCTCCCCACGCGGCGTGGGAGGGCATCCCTACATTTTTTACGCCCCCCTGGTGCCACCAGTGATTCTCCCCCCCGGCTCGGAAAAATTGGCGCTCGCCATTTTTCACGGCGAATGGCAATTCTCCGAGCCCGATGGGCCAAGCGGCCGGCCCTTCACACCCGTTTCACCACGGCAGCAACCACACCTGGTCGCTGCATTCGTGAAACGGGCGCCAGATGCCCGTTTGGGGCATCTAGGGGCCCGATTTAGACGGGAGCACCGCGACTGTGCTCGGGAGAGGACAGGCCCGCGATCGGTGCCCACCGATCGTCGGGCCAGCGTCCACAAAGGATGCACTCTTTCCCCTCCGCCGCCCTGCAAGATCAAACCGGCATGTCTTGCCGGGCGGTGGTGGAGAAAGACGGCACCGCACATGCGCGGGTTCGTGCCATCTGCGCGATGAAGTCATCCGCGCATGCGCGGATTGGAACCGGCAACCCGCGCATGCGCGGATGACTTCATATTCTCGGTGCGACGAGGTCACGGCCGGGAAAGACGGAGGCCCGCTCCTAGTCCCCCAGGTGGGGGTGAATTAGGTGCGGGGAGTGGGCTCCGAGGCTGTCGTGAGTCTCGGCCGAGTTCACGACGGCCTTCACGAATTCGGCCCCCTGCGGCGAATTCCGCCCAAGGGCCCTGAGCAGTGTGGGTCGTACCACCTAAAATCGCCGCTGAACGTTGGTGCGAAGGTTGTGGCATCGCGAATTGAAGACTGTGTGCCGAGGGTGATAGGGGAGGACCAGACGGGATTTGTGAAGGAGAGGCAGTTGTCGGCGAATGTGCGCAGGCTGCTTAATGTAATTATGATGCCTTCTGAGAGGCAGGAGGTCGAAGTAATAATCATAATTCTAATCTATTATTGTTAGATGTAGACCTACATTAACACTGCAATGAAGTTGCTGTGACAAGCCCCTAGTTGCCACACACCGGCGCCTGTTCAGGTACACAGAGGGAGAATTCAGAATGTCCAAATTACCTAACAGCACGTCTTTCGGGACTTGTGGGAGGAAACCATTGCACCTGGAGGAAACTGACGCAGCCACAGGGAGAACGTGGTGGCAATAGACACGGAGAAGGTCCTTGATTGAATGGAGCGGGCTTATTTGCTGGGGTGGTTCGGGTTTGAGCACGGGTTTGTGGATTGAGTTTGGCTGTTATACAGGCCACAGGTGGCGAGAGTTTGGATGAACCAGATAAGTTTGTGGTACTTCAGGTTACATTGTGGGATGAACCAGGGGTGCCCACCTGTTGCTGTTCGCCTTGGTGATAGAGCCGTTGGCAATGGCACTTAGGGGGTCAAGGAGCTCCACGGTGTTGTCGGTGTGTAGCCAGTGTCAGCAGCATTTTGGGCTGGAGGGCATGTCATTATGCCAAGATGTGACAACCATAAGTTTGTGCCAGCGGGACTGGATACAAGATTCTGGGGCTGGTGACAGGTAGGGATAGAGTACTTTAGGGATTTGTTCTTGGAGGCAAGTTCACGGGGCTGGAGGAGTTGGAAGAATTGTATGAGTTGCCCGTGGAGAACTGCAGATGAGAGATTCCGTGAGAGAGTTGTGCCGTTCTTTCTGGGGCCGCCATCTCCGGTGTTGCAGGACAAGTTCTTGTCGGAGGACGATCTAGGGGAGGGAAGGCTGACGGATATTTAAAAGGAATTGATGGAGAGAGAGGCCCCGCGACAGAGGAGATTAAGCGCAAATGGGAAGAGGAGCTGGGAGGGGACGTGCGGCTGAGACATGGTTAGAGGCCTTGAGGACGGTGAATGCACCCTCGTCGTTAGCGAGGTTGAGCCTCATGCAGTTTAAGGTGATGTATAGGGCTCGCATGACAATGATAAGGATGAGACGGTTCTTTGTGGACCTGGAAGACAGTTGTGGGCGGTATGCAGGTGGAGGGGTTTGCATGAATCACGTCCACATGTTTGGGCATGTCCAAAACTGAAGGGTTCTGGCAGGGGTTCTCTGTTGTTACGTCCAAGGGTCTGGGTGTGGGGTGGCCATGAATCTGGAGGTGGTGTCATTTGGTGTGTCAGAAGATGCTGGACTCCAGGTGGGGCGAGGGGCCGATGCATTGACCTTTACTTCCCTGATCGCCCGGAGACAGATTTTGGTATGTTGGCGGAATTCGGAAAGTGGGGTATGGGTGAGAGACCAAGCAGAATTCTAGTGGTTGGAGAGGGTCAAGTTTGCGTTGTGGGTGTCAGCAGAGGCGTCACCCAGAGGTGGAAACCATTCATTAATTTATTCAAGGAGGGTTGAGAGGTTAGCGGGCAGGGGGAGTTGGAGATTGGGGGAGGAATAAGGGGGTAAATTGTGAAGGCGGGATATGGTGGGGTGTTGGTATCGGGGGGTTGGAGATTTATGGGGCAGGATTCTCCGCCGGCGGGATGCTCCATTATGCCGGCGCTCAGGGGGTTTCCCGACAGTGTGGGGCTGCCCCACAACGGGAAACCCCATTGGCCGGCCAGCGTAATGGAGAATCCCGCCGGCGGGTCGGGGCAGAAATATGGTGCGGAGGGGCGGAGAATCCAGCCCATAGTTTTTGGTCAGGTTGCTGCTTAGGTCCTTGCATATTTTTGTGTATATATGTAAAAAGCCTTGAATAAAAATATTTTGAAAAAAGAAAATAGCTTGCAACAAATTCCATTCCCACCATTTTATTCATTGACATTCCAGACAAGTTGTTTACAAAATGGAGTTTGCCAGAGAATATCACAACAGACAATGGACCACTGTTTGTTTTCAGTCAGTTCACGGAGTTCCTGCAAGCTGCAGAATTCACCATCATTTGACATCACAATACAGCCCACAATTGAATGGTGGTATTGAATAATTCAGCAGTGTGATAAAGGACAGTCTGAGCATTAGTATTTTGGAAGCGAATATCTCTGAACTATCCATTCATACCCTACTTTGCACATATTGATCCTGACACTGGCAGGACCTATGGTTAGAAGTGACTTTTGCACAGTGACGGTGCCAACCATTCTGGAGTCCTAACCATTATCCAATGAAAGTGTCAGGCCGAATTCAGAAGAAATCGCAAAGCACAAGGTCAAGTAAAAGTTTACTTTGACAAGCAAACGAGCGAAAGGAATCACAATTTAAAGTTGGAGATTGGGTTTGCATCCAAAGGCCAAATTGTGACAACAAACTCGGACCATCTCTCTCAAGATCAACTCAAAATCGCTTAGTACCAACATTTATTTCAATCAAGAACAGAAGACATCAGAAAAGCAATTCTGCCAGCAACAATCAACATTTATTTGTTGGGTGCCAAAACAAAGTGGGACGTGAACTTGAAAGTAAATAGGGCAGGAGATTTTGACATTTCCTTTGCGACTGCGGTGTTGATCATTTGTCTCGTCGAGCTGATGACACAGAAACACAATTCATAGATCATAGATCTCAGCGATGTCATCAGTGACCTTTGTATCTCAAAGACTATTTTTGTACCTGGAGAAAACAGACACACTGAACTCTTTAAGAAATGACTCGACATATGTTTGTAGCTTTTAATGCTTTGATTTAAAATAAGGTCCTTTAGTTTCAGCTCCTTGATTTGGCTGCCCAAAAGGCAGATCTGAACCAGAGCGCCACGATCTCTACTGTGGATGGGATGGGTGGAGCAATCCACCCCAATTGGAACAGGAATTGAACCCATGTTGTTGACACCAATCTAATGCACACTGGCCACCCAGCCAACTGAGCCAATCTGCACCCCAAGGAGTCCAAATCATTGTGGCAACGTTCACTTTTACATGCATGTTGTAACCTAGAGTTATGGGTAGTGACTTCAATTTCTTTCCATCACTTGGCTGACCAGGAATCGCTCCCATTCTTAGGGCTGGATTCTTCTGCCCCACCTGCTGCAAGATCGCCACGGGCGGAACGCGGACAATATAAAGGGCAGGACCTCGGGCAGGAATTCCCAGTCGCCTGGCGGGCTCAGCCGGAGAATTACTGTCTGCTAATGGTGAATGTTGGAGTGATCTACAAGTCGATGCTCACTCTGTTTGGCCACATTAAGAACACAACATCCTTGGTCTGGAGTCTGCCCCTTCTGGGACACAACACACTGTGCCACAAGAACTCCCTCCTTTAGTTTACAAGGGGGAAATGATGTTTGTTCAATTGTTCGTTTTTGATTATGTGTGTCTGTTGCCTCTTCACTGTTCTGTGCAACATTAATCAAGCCAGTGGTGTTCAGAGAAACAGAACCTGAACTGAATGCAAGCAGCAGCAAACTGGAAGCATAAGAGAGTAGATATTTTAAGAAGTATTGGTAAATAAAACATCTGCACGCAGAATGTGGTGTGCCATCTTTGCATATAAAGCTGGTCATTGAGATAAAACTGGGATTTTGATCAAGACCTTTTAGGCAGCGTAGTTGGTGCTCTTCACCCTACCTTCTCAGGCCAACTGAGGATGGAAATAATGCTGACTTTATCAACAATATTTACACCCCGAGAATGAATTTTATAAAATTAGTTCCCATTGCTCAACCAGACATAACTGAATGTTTTCTACAATATATTGTTGATTAAGAATAAATTAGTAAATTCAAAAACTTGCCTTGAATGCAATAGATGTCAGATGGCATGATAGTCGGAGTCTCAGAGTGGAATCAGAGCAGGCTGCAGGAAAATGTGTCCAGAAGGATGATGGGGTTGCATGATTGCCACGCTTTGGGAAAGCTGCTCAACCAGGATGGATAAGCTGAGTGTGGACAATTTGGGTTCAACTTCCTATTGTATATCCTTCATAAAGTACAACCCACCTAAAACTATGTTGTCTTTATCCTAGCTTGTACACTCTCCTTGCTGGCTTGCATTATCTCCTGGTCCCTCAGCATCTCAGATTTAAAATTCCCATTTTAGCACTGCTACCTCACAGTGCCAGGGACTCAGGTTCAATTCCAGCCCTGTGTGGAGTTTGCACGTTCTCCCTGTGTTTGTGTTGGTTTCCTCTGGATGCGCCAGTTTCCTCCCACAGTCCAAAGATTTGGAGGTTAGGTGGAGTGGTCATGCTAAATTGCCTTAGTGTCCAACGGTTAGGTGGATTTGCGGGGGAGTGGGCCTAGGTAGGGTGCTTTTCAGAGAGTCGATCCAGACACGATGGGCCAAATGACACTGTAGGGTTTCTATGAACTTCGGTGATCCTCATATTTGAACCGCTATGCCCATGCTGCAGTATATCTTGGCAACCTCCAGCCCTCCATCCAGAATTCTGTTTCTCTGACTCTGACCTTTTGTATTTTGTTATGGGCCAGGGCTTAGAACTCCAAAGTGTATTATGAAGTTCACCTGACCTACAACCTTTCTGTTGAATTTGGCAAGGATGAGCACAAAACTGCAGGTGTGATTCATCAGACTTCCTGGACATTTTAATCAAAACTGGGTTTATTCTAAGAATGTAGTTAACATATATATATATATATATAAACACAGCAAGAACTTTTATCAATTACAAACATAAAAGACACCACACAGCTACAGTAATCTACAAAAATACATAAACCAAAGCCCATTTTCAAGGGTGTGTCCCAGCACACTGTATTCTCACTTGAATGGGACTGGCCAGCAGATTCAGACTCCTTCTGGAAATCAACTATATCTTTAAAGTTACCAAGGCCGTTCACCAGAACCAATGGGCTTTTTACTGGAATAGCTTTTAAAATCAAAACAGGGAAAAACACTTATTTCTCCTTCTATAGTCCAAAGCAGTCAAGTTGCAACTGAAACCCTAAAAAAATCCTCTCACCTGACAGCCACAGCCCAATGTGCTACAAGTCACTTGGTAACAGATGAAACCTTTCTTAAAGTGACACTCACATGACAATATCCGCCCTTCCCTTCAGACTGTCCCTTCTCAGCTTCACACCCTGGAATTCCCACCCAAACCCCTCCACCTCTTAATTTCCATCTCCTTCCCTTTAACGCCTCCTTAAAACACACACTATGATGAACTACCTTCTAAATATTCATTGTTGAAGCACAATGGGACATTTTTCTGGATTAAAGTTGCTAGATAAGTACAAGTTGGTGTTCTGTTATCAAGGGAGGTTTTGCTGGATTACCAAGCCAGGTATAATATATACCTTTCAGGTCAATAGCAAAAATATTTTAAGCAAAGAATTGGATTAGGGCAACATTTTCTGGCAGATTTTGTGATATGCTAACTCTTGTCTTTCTCTTTGTTTGTTAGGGTAATGGCATTCTCATAACTAATGCTGTCGAAGGAATTACGCTTGATCCATTGTCAAAGCAAACCAAAATGATAGTTTTACGACCAGAGAACTTTGTGATACATCCCACACTGTCACCTGTAAGCAGGAAGGACTTCATGACTGTTTTGGCAAACATTACACGTCTTCTAATAAGGGCCACCTATAGCTACGACCAGACTGCCATCTATAGGTAAAAATTATTGCAGTAGATTTTCTTTGCATTTACAGAAGATAATATGTTTATTGAAATTCAAGACCTCAGCCCTCTTGTTGTACTTGGGTCTATTAACTGAAACATTTAATAATTGAATTTTATGTTGGCACGGATATAGAAAGAGCGAAGACTTGACTGCCAATGAGAATCGTTCAGTTAACCATTGCTCTTTTGCTCTATATTTGGGCTGGAATGTTCCAGCCCTGTTGGAGGGCTTGCAGTGGTCCAGCCAAAAGATCATTGACTTTTGGGGTGATCAGACGATCCTGGCGACAGGCGGGGCTGGAAAATCTCACCCTTTAAATATCCTGCAGTATACAGGTTAGAGGAGATTGTCCCTGTGACAAGCTACTGGCCTCATGCACTAAAAGAAAATAGCAAAATTTTCTTCAACTCCTCTCTTTATGTGATTGTAAGCATATGTATGGATTGTGATATGCTGAACCCAATAACATCCATAACGGACAGCCAATTATACCATTTCCTATTATTCATTTGCTAATTGGGAATACTCACTCAGGAGATAGTTTACCAAAATTGAAATGACAGACGAGTTGCTTTGTTTTTGATTTATAGAACATAGAACATAGAACAGTACAGCACAGCACAGAACAGGCCCTTCGGCCCTCAATGTTGTGCCGAGCCATGATCACCCTACTCAAACCCACGTATCCACCCTATACCCGTAACCCAACAACCCCCCCTTAACCTTACTTTTATTAGGACACTACGGGCAATTTAGCATGGCCAGTCCACCTAACCTGCACATCTTTGGACTGTGGGAGGAAACCGGAGCACCCGGAGGAAACCCACGCACACAGGGGGAGGACGTGCAGACTCCACACAGACAGTGACCCAGCCGGGAATCGAACCTGGGACCCTGGAGCTGTGAAGCATTTATGCTAACCACCATGCTACCCTGCTGCCCCTAATTTCTTTACTTGCCCATTACAAATAAAAGCACAATATTAATTTTCTCCAGTTATTGGCTGAAAGAATCACATTTTCCACTGATGAATCCACTTATGAAGAAGTCATATATGATTTGCTTGTGCCACAAGGAGGAGTGCTGTGAAATGTGCGACAGTTAATTTGCCATTATTTTTGAGTTACGTTGAAGAAATTTGTCTGAAGTAAATAACTAACCATGCTGTGCCGGTACACTCTTAGTCATGCATTTCAGAGTTTTTTAAAATAAATTTAAAATACCCAATTGTTTTTCCAATTAAGGGCCAATTTAGCGTGGCCAATCCACCTACCCTGCACATCTTTTGGGTTGCGGGGGTGAAACCCACGCAGACACGTGGAGAATGTGCAAACTTCTCACGGACAGTGACCCAGAGCCGGGATTCGAACCCGGGTCCTCAGCGCCGTAGGCAGCAATGCTAACCACTGTGCCACTGTGCTGCCCCTGCATTTCAGAGTTGGTGAATTATTTAAAAAGCAAGAGAAAGTCTAGAGAGAGTGTGTTACTTAAACTATTACTGCTTTTCAGAAACAAGAATCTATTTCTGATGTTTCTGTAATTTGCCTGTTGAAATGATGAATCTCAAATTCAGGTCTTCACCTGTACAAACTAACCTCAATCTGATGATGTCAAATGCAGGGAGTGTCACAAAGTGCCTCTATTATAAGCAATGGGGGTTGGGTGTTCACAGTGGACGGTTGTGAAGTCATTATGCTGCAGGCTATAATACGATTTTCCCAGATGTAGTGTGGATTCCTGTGCTCATAGTTTAAAAACAACCCTCAGGCTGGTTTAAAGTAATGCACCTCCATTCCTACAATTTACAGTAAAACTGCTCCAGGATGCATGAACGTTCTCTGTAACTGACACCACCAAAGGGAGGCAGCTCTGTCTTAAAAGTTTCCATTTTGATAACAAAGTAACAATCGATTCACAAACAAATCTTGTCAAGGGGTCAATTACTTCGACACACCTGACTGCAAACTTAGAAATTCCACAGGAAATCTTTTGCCCTGACAAAGCGGCAGGAACTAAAAATGCTGCATAAAAATATTTTAGATAGCGAGCACTGAATTTTCATCTGGGTGCAGAAAGGTATGGTATGCTTAAATGGCTGCATTTGTTTTTTTCTTTGGAGGAAATCCGGTTTTCCTCTGCATTCTCGGTCGCTCGCTCTTTTCCTCTGGCTTTTTTGAAAATCAGGACTGCCTAGCATACACATACCCTCGCTGAGGTCAGGTTCTCCATTTTAAAAAAGGACTGAAAATTGGATTTCTACCCGATTAACATTGTGCTTTGGGGTTTCAAAAGTCCATCAAAAGCACAGCAGGTTTGATAGTTTGTGAAGAAAATGGAACGGCTGATGATGAGCCAGGGACATCCTGAAAGGTAAGTATAAAGTGTTTTCAAGCTTTCAAGTATCAGTGTTAAGGGCTTCATTGCAATACAGATGTGTTTTTAATGCAGTGATTCATCATGGAGATCTATCCTTTAAAAGTAAGTTGGCCCTTACATTTACCAGATTTGTACATATTTTCACATGCATTTCAGTGCTTTTCCAAAGGAGAAAGCACCATAATGCAATTAAAAATGTTACAGAATATCATGTCAACTTGTGCTGTCATATTTTGTTACTGCGATTTAAATAGCTTTGATTGAATCTTTAAAGAACTGGTTCCATACCATTTCATCCTGGTTTTGACACAGAGTAACATCTTCACATGAAAATGATCTAACCACCTAAACACGTACATTGATTGACTGGCACTCTGGTTTAAATTGAAATGAGCACCTGCTCTTCTTTTCTTCCCAGCTAATAATCTATTGTTTGGAGAACAATGTTGATTATGAATGCTTGGCTGAGTTTCAACTGTTAATCTATTCCAGCACAGTTAGTGTTCCATTCATTTGAGAATGTATGCCAGTTCAAGAAGTTGGAATAACAAATTGTCTCTTTGATATAGATTCTGACTTATTCACAAATTCATAGAATTGCAAATATTACAACTTATTCTTAACATGTCAGAATACATTTTTTACATGTCAGAATATATTTTTCTTATCAGTGAAATGGAGATTTTTAATACATGGTGAGAGGTTTTGGGCGGGTTCTAACGACTCGGGTTGCGACCTGGCCGGTAAATCTTGCAAGAGGCCACTCGTAGGATTTACCCTGCTTGCCATGCCTTACGAAATCTAACGGAATCTTGTGAGACATCGCGATCTGGATCCCACCCATAATGGGCCACCTAAATTTGCATTTAAGTGTGTAGTTAGATGTGTCTCCGCCAGAATTAACCAACCTCCGGGATCTAACAAGCCAGGCGTCATTTAGCACTGATCTCCATAGGTGGGGACCAGACAGAATGGCACTGGCACAGTCCCAGGTGATCGGAGACCCCAGGAAGTTGGGCTCTGGGCAGGGTGGCACCCTGGCACTGTTAATGCCACTCGGGCACCTTGACACTGCCAGATTGGCACCCTGGCAGTGCTACCTGGATGCCAACGTGGCACTGCCAGAGTATCCAGTCAGCACTGCCAGGGTGCCAGGCTGGCAGAACCAAGGTGGCATTTTGCCCACATTGTGATCAGGCACAGGATTGCCCTGCCCTTATAAGGTGGGATGCGGTGGGGGAATCAAGGATGCCCCAACAGATAAGTTGGGGCATTGGGGGTCTGGAGGCTGTGTTGTGGTAATGAAAATATCAGGGTGCCATTTTTCAATGACTATTAAAATTTTTAATTTTCAATCTTGCCCAAGAGGGCTTCTTCAGTGGCATGGCTGCTGCAGACTGCTGATTTTCCAATTAAGGTGACACCATCATACAAGGATGATATGATCCTGATTTGCCTTCATGCCTGGGACACTCTCAACCTAATGATACTCTGATAAGGGCAGCATTGTAGCATAGTGGTTAGCACTGTGGCTTCACAGTGCCAAGGTCCCAGGTTTGATTCCCCGCTGGGTCACTGTCTGTGTGGATTCTGCACGTTGTTCCTGTGTCTTTGTGGGTTTCCTCCCACAGCCCAAAGACGTGCAGGTTAGGTCTATTGGCCATGCTAAATTGCCCCTTCGTGTCCAAAAAGGTTAGGAGGGGTTATTGCGTTCAGGGGATAGGGCGGAAGTGAAGGCTTAAGTGGGTCGGTGCTGACCGGATGGGCTGATTGGCCTCTTTCTGCACTATTTGTACTATGTTCTATGTAATATGCAGGACTTTACATTGGGTGAAATTCTCCGCAACCCACCACTGGTAGTGGAGTTCCCAATGCAGCGGAAGATCATGTGTTGGGGAAAAAACAGGATCGGCGCTGCTTGGGCCCCCCCTTTTGCTGATGGCGGGGTTGTGGTTTGCACCCATGGGCCAGCGGGAGGATGGAGGCCAGGCATCATCTTGGCCAGGAATCACTACAAGTATTTCCCAGCGAGGGCCTGACGTGGTGGACCTTGCTGTTAGCCAAGGTTGTCTATGTGAATGTCTATCTGAGGGCCAGTCTCCGCCGTCAAAATGCAAGACATGTCCACTCCACCCCAACAGAACCCCCACAATTCCAGCTGAGACTTCCTAGATCAGGGGTGGGCAAACTTTTCCGTGCAAGGGCCACATTCAGAAATTCACAATTCACAAAGGGCCGCATAGTATATTAAGTAAAATAATTACTTCACCCGGTTATGATTGTGGGCGCCTCATATAGAACATAGAACAGTACAGCACAGAACAGGCCCTTCGGCCCTCGACGTTGTGCCAAGCAATGATCACCCTACTCAAGTCAACGTATCCACCCTATACCAGTAAGTAACCCAACAGCCCCCCCATCCATTAACCTTTAAAAAAAAATTAAAAAAAAAAAAAAAAAAATTTAAAAAAAAAAATTTATTTTTTTTTTTTTAATGACTTGGTGGGCCGCAGAAATACCTTTGGCGGGCCGCATGCGGCCCGCGGGCCGTAGTTTGCCCACCCCTGCCCTAGATAAAGAGACCCTCCTAATTAGGGAAACCTCCACAGAGACCCCCTAAATAAGGAGACCCCTCACAGACCCCCAGAATAGAGATCTCTGTCAGGAAGCCCCCCCCACCCCCCCCCCCCCAGAAAAGAGGTTGCTGCCAGGAAGCTAGAGAGCAGTCCAGACAAAGGCAGTGAAAATATTAGTGTTGTAGCACTTACCTGCTGGCTCAGACAGAGGACGGCCACGTGTCAATTCCTGGAGAGAGAAAGCAGTGGCCTGTGTTTAAATCTTTCAGACCCTTGAGCTGCAAGCCATTCATCAATTTCCCTCACTGGGCTGATTGACAGCCTCCACACATACACACAGCTGTGAGCCTTGCTTCATTCATCTTCCTTCATGGTTGAGTGACTTTGAAGTGCTCTCACCACAATGTTTACAAACGTCAACCACTTCAAAGAGAGTTAAGTGCATTCCAATCCCCTTCATGCTTGTGTGATTTTAAAGTGCTCAGCTGGAAATTGACAGCAATGAACTCTTAGGGGGTCTCTGTGGGGGAGGCCCTTCTCTTTAAGGGGTCTCTGGGGGGATGGGTCGGGTCACCCCCGCACTTGAGGGAAGGTCAGAGAGCCAGAAAATCCGTGGGGGTGGGGGGCTGATATACAATGGGGGGGGGGGGGGGTAGGTTGCAACCATGGGATCTCACTAACTGGCCGCCTGCTCAAAATGGCAGCCTAATAGCAGGAATCCCTCATCCCTTGCATGGCGAAGGATAGTGAATCGCTTCCTGATCTGGGAGCACAAATCACATGCAATTGACCTCTAGAGGGAGAAAACAGCCAACCAAATAGAGACTCTCACCCATTTCCTTTCATTTTAAATTCTTTTCACTGTTGTCCTCCCCACTTCCCCAATTTTACCCATTTCATTCATTAGCTGTGAGTCACTTTTGGATTTCCTGAGGATGTGAGAGGTGCGATATAAATTGGTTTTCATTTTATTAATTAGACAAATTTCATTAGATTTTCCACTTCAAGTGCTATGCTATTAGACCTGCTGTCTGTGCTTTGGATAAATTGTTATCTGAAAATTAAATTTATTTTAATTACTTTAACCTGGAAATAAAAATTGTGAGAATAGAGCTGCGATGTTCCATGAAATAGTAGTTGCATTTGTTGGGGGACATTTTCTGATACTGGACTATGATATAAATTATAGGTGGCTCTGTAATTACATTTGTGCTCCTATATTACTTTTGAATAGTTCTGATGAGACAAAAGGTACTCGTTGGCTTAGATGCCTGTGTAGAAGAGGCAATTTGTAGAAATAGATAGTGTATACACAATGCTTGTTAATATCAGAAAGGACACAAATGGCTGTTAGCTATTAAAGCAATACTAAAGACACAAAATGGCCGAACTAGCCATTTTCCTGAACGATAGTTACAAACTATATAAACTACCTCATGATAACCAAGCGTGGATACTTCTAGGGAGTATCTCAACAGCTGCTGATAACAGCTTCACAGAACAAGGAATGCAGTGTGTCCATAATAGATCAAGGTGCCCAGCTGTAGACAGGACATATCCTTGTGTTAGTTTTGAATGACTTCTGTATGAAGTTAGGGGCGGGTAAGACAACACCCACTTTAACCATATATGTGATAACTGGGATGCTAAGAAAATTGATTGACTGCATGGAATGAATTGTGACCCAAATATAGTTGAATGATTGTATGTAAAGGAGAATACAACTAATTACGCCCCTTGAATCTGTATATTAACTCGTGTGAGCCTTAGCTCAAGTGAGAAAGCATGCTGGCAGAAAGGCTGCGGAGCCCCAGGCCTTTCTCCCAGAATTCTGATATAATGAACTGCTTCTTTACTCATCCTCAGGCCTTCATGTGAATATTTTCACCTCTAACACATTCATACAGCAGTGATGCTTTGAAAGATCTTAACATATTTGGACCATTTTGAGACAATTTTAAAGAGGAGTTGGGAGAGGTACTTGAAGATAAGTAACTTACGGTGTGAAAAGTAGGAGCAGGCCATGATGGCATGAAGCACAGATGCTCTTTCAAAGAACAAGCAAAGGCGTAACGGGCTGAATGACCTGCTCCATATGATTCCATAAGCTTGATAAGTTGTAAGTTGCACTGAAAGCAACGGTGTATGTTCTCAGCAAAGGTGCCCTTCTGACAATGCCACTATTTCTAATTAAAACAGAAGTTGCTGGAAGACCCAGTTTCTGAACTGTTTCATGACAATTAACTCACAACAAATCCACTGGGCAGAAATGTAATTAGAAATTCTCGTCTGTGATTACTCGAATGGATTTAAATTTAATTATGTTTTATGAAGAGGATATATTTTTGTTCTGTCTTTGCCTGAACAGGTTGAACTCTGTTATACTCCAGACGGCTAATCCAAATTCATTAGGCCAACAGACAGCTACAAGCGTTGAGATTTGTCGCTGCTCCCCTGAGTACACTGGCACATCTTGTGAAGTAAGTAACAATCGCAGAGTCAAGATTTTGCTGTCAGTAAATTTCTCAAGTCTCCAAAGTCTCATCTTTTGTCATCAATATGGCAAAATGATAAGCAGATAAATCAGTTCACAACTTCCAACATCCATCAGCAAGGATGAATTAAATAGTTGGAAAAACCTACAGGGCCTTTTCACCTCCACGCCCAAATTCTCGTTGAATACAGTGTCCAGAAGAATCCCCAAATTCTGTATTCCCTCTGCTTTTTGCCCCACCCCTCCAACCCCCCACCCCACCCCACCACCACTATTGACTCCCGCTATGACCTGGTCCCTGGTCTGACAATATTTAAATTTAAAAATTTTCATCCTTATTTTCAAATCTTTTCATGGTCTCAAGCTTCCCTTTCTTGAGATCTCCTCCAGCCCCACAACCCTCCAATATGTCTGCAGTTATCCAGTTCTGGGCTCTTGTGCATCCACTCTCAGCACTGTGCCTTCAGCTGCCTGAGGCCCTAGGCTCAGAATTCTCGCCCTCCACCTAAGAGTCTTGGGACATTTTGCGATATAGGAGCAACCGTATAAATGCAAGTTGTTATTGTTCCAGGTCAATCTGTAACTCGTGTGGCCTCGCTGTGGGTCTTGCATGTCTCAGAATGCTCCCAAACTGTATTCTCTGCTTGACACAATGTTAATTGGTTCCATGAGATACTGCTGCTGAGTTACAAAGTATATTTGTTGACAGACCCTGTGAGGTCCAGATTCTTAAGTTTAACGAAAGAGGGTTACACATTGAATGCTTCCAGTTCCTTGGTGTGGACACTCACAGGCGCAAAAGTAAACCATAGAATGCTGGCCATGACAGCTTCACATGACAAGACATTATTTGGAATGCTGTAATACCTATGTGTGCTTCAGGATGTCCGGTGGATGTGGCAGATGTTATAAAAATTGAAGTTCTTTTACTTCTTTGCTGCCCTCCATTGATCAGAAGGTGGAATCTCCTTAGACTATACTTAATTTTAAGCTGTCGTTACTATAGCTTCATTTTGAGTTGTCTCAACGTCATTCATGTAATCCATATGTTTCTTATTTTACCTTGCCTAAAACTGTACTTTGCACTTGTCCGCATTAAATTTCATCCACCCTGTACTTGGAGGCTGTGTAGATTGCATAGATGGCAGAACGAAGTTGCAAGAGGCCACAAAAAATTAAACATGTTTGTAACCTAGAAAGACAAACTGCAATTTTTTGGGAATATGGCGAATGACGAGGATCTCTGGAGGAACATAGGAATTTTGATTCCCAGGGATTTTGTTCCCAGATACACAAATTATGACCAGTAACTCCAGGAGACTGGAGCACATATTTCATAATGATATGAATAAAAACAGAACATGCTGGAAATATGCAGCAAGTCTGGCAGCATCTGTGGAGGGAGGAACATAGTTAATAGGTTGGATTCGCTGTTCTCCCCGCCGCGTGCTTCTCGGTGGCGCGCGGTTCGCTGGCGGCAATATTCTATCTTCCCACTGCTTATCAATGGGATTTCCTATCGAAGCCACCCCACACCACTGGGAAACCCGTGGGCGGATGTGTTCTGCCAGCAGGAAAAGAGAATCCCAAGGACCAGAGAATTCTGGCCAATGTTTCAGGTTGATCATTGGCCAGAAACATTAACTCTGTTTCTCTCTCCTCAGATGCTGCCAGATCTGCTGGTTGTTTCCAACATTTCCTGTTTTTATATCAGATTTCCAGCATCAGCAGTCGTAGTATTTTCATTTTGTGGAACTGGTATTTCAATTGAACAAGGTCTTAATGAAATGAATGAAATGAAATCAGAGCTCATCAGGAGTACTGCGCTCAGCTTTAGGCTGAGGTTAAAGTGGACTCAGAAGAGACACTGCCCAGATTCACCAGGGAGATACCAGGGCTTAAAGAATTAAATTGAGGGCAGGTTGAATAAACTTGATTTGTATTCCCTCAGATTTAGAAGGGGGAGGAATTATTTAGTTGACTAAAGGATTTGATAGAGTCGATGAAAAGAAGCTATCTCCTCTTGTGGGAATCCAGATCAAAGTGGAACAATCTTAAAATGAGAACCAGACCATTCATAATGACATGAATGTGGCAGAATGTGACTGAGCAGCCATCAGAGCTCAGTTTTTCCACATAGGATTGTCATCTTGAAATTTTTCTCCAAATGATTGTGGATGTTGAGAAAATTGAGCTTTTCAGCACAGAGAGATTTTTACTAGGTAAGGCTACTAAAGTCTCTAGATCGAAAGCAGATAAATGGAGCTGAAGTATAGATCAATTCTGAACAAAAGGAATGACAGAGGAGGAGTAGAACTCGCATGAGTAAGTTGGCGCACTCTGACCAGCCACACACCTATTCTTATTCACCAACCTTTTGGGAAGGCACATTGATGAGGTCCGTGGCTTAATATCGTCTACACCTGACGTGGCAAATATTGGGCATTTTTGACACTTGCCCAAATCCCACACCCCGTTAAATTCCTGCCTTTAGTATATGTATTAGCTCTGACACAGAATGTCATTTCACCTCCATAAGATTAATAATGTCTGTTTTAATTTATCCTTTGCCAGATACTATGGTTCTAGAAAATGCCTTGACATTGTGATGGTACAGTTAACCCCTGTGTGAGAAAGCAAAGAAAAGGTTTACTATTGCCTGTACCTTCATAGACAAACTTAGCTTATTCAGCTCACATGTTGATGCAGCTACTTATTTTTCACTCCAAGCGTTTGGTAATATCTCATTCCGTTATTGAAAGAACATTTTTTTTTACAGTACTTTCAAAGCTTCTGATTTGCTAAGAGAAACAGGGCCAATCGTGATTTGTTTTCTGCATGTACCAGCTGCAGTGGGTTGTGTTTCTTTATTACACGAGAAGCAATTAACTATGTTGCTACACATGGAAGAATTTATTATTTCATTTGACATGTCTTAGTTCAGGGTAGCCATACAGGAGTATATTTGCAGTCAAATTGAATCATCAGACATTGTCTTCACAGTATTATTGGTGAGAATTGTAAAATGTAATCAAGTTTATGTAGCATTAGAAGTTTGACATCTTTCAATAATGGGTACAAGATAGCTCATCTGGAAAAACAACTCACCGTTTTGTTGTAATGCGGCCCCTTTAAGGGGACCACATGACCAGTTGGGATTAATCGCATGGGAGCACGCACACCCCGGCCAATGGAGTGTTTGCTTGGGGCCCTGAGTGCAGGACCCCGGGCAGTGCAGACCAAGGAGCCGAAATGTTAAGACATGTTGTGTAATGTTCAGTGCTTGTTACTTAACTGCCTTTGCCTTTCATCAATAAACCCCTTTGTTAACTACTGGAAGCTCCAGTGTATGTGTCGAGCCACCACATTGGTGATGAGTAAAAGTTTTTGATTCTAGAGAAATAATTGCGGGGGGGGGGGGGTGGGAAAGAGAGGTGCCTTTGTTTACCCTACTGTTTGTGGCTTATGTGTCAGGAAGTCAAGGACCCAGTTGCAGAGTGAGGAGCCACATCCTAGGTTTTGGAGTTTGAATATGAGCTTGGCTGGGATTATGGTATTGATGGCAGAGCTGTAGTCAATGAATAGGAGTCTTACGTAGAAGGCATTGTTCTCGAGATGCTCCAGGAATGAGTGTAGGGCCATGGAGTAGAGTCAGCTGTGGACCGGATGTGGCGGTATGCAAATTTCAGTGCATCAAGGCATTCTGGGAGTATGGAGTTGATGTGTCTCATGTCCAACTTCTCAAAGCGCTTCATAATGATAAATGTTAAGGCCACCGGACAGTAGTCATTGAGACACGTTGCCTGGTTCTTCCTTGGCATCAGCAAACCTGTAGATGGAGAGATGGAGTTGGAGCTGAATTTTGCCACGCAATCGTATGTGTATAGGGAGTATAGTAGGGGGCTAAGTATGTAGCCTTGTTGTTCACTGATTATTGAGGACTAGCGAGGTGGAGCTGTCATAGTTTACCCTTACTGTTTGTGCTCAGCAACCGGTAAGCTGGTGGTCAACTTGAAGCAGGTGGGAACTTCGGAACGGAGTAGTGAGAGGTTGAAGATGTCCACGAACACACTCGCCAGTTGGTCCATGCAGGATCTGAGCGCACTACCAGGGACTCCGTCAGGAACTGTTGCTTTCCGTTGGTTCACTTTCTAGAATATATATCTGACTTCTGACGCTGTGATGGAGATGTAAGTGTGGGTGTGTCCAAGGCTGTTGGGGCATTTGACAACAGTTCGTTGATTTCCTACTCGAAACAAGCACAGAATGCATTGGGTTCATCGGGGATGGGTGCACTGCTGCCAGAGATTCTACTCTGCCTTTCCTTGTAGCCCGTTATGTTGTTTAAGCCTTGCCACAATCTGTGAGAGTCCATGTGATTAGACTGTGACTCCAGCTAAGTCTGGTATTGTCAATTGGAATCTCTGATGGCTTTGCAGATGTCGTACCTAGATTTCTTATATTGGTCAGGGTTGCCTGTCTTGAACACCTCAGACCTGGACTTCAGTAGGGAATGAATCTCCCGATTAAACCATGGTTTCCAGTTGGGGAACATATGCACTACCTTCTTTGTCACACAACCTTCTACGTATTTACTGATGAAGTCTTTGACGATGGTGGCATATTCGTTTAAGTTGGCCACTGAGTTCTTGAAGCATACAAACCCTATCCAATGGGGAGTTTGCTTGGGGCACTGGGAGCAGTACCCCAGGCAGTGTGGACCACGGAGCCATAGTGTTAAGATCTGTTGTGTTGTGTTCTGTGCCTGTTACTTAACTGCCTTTTCCTTTCATCAATAAACCCCTGGAAGCCTCCAGTGTTTGTCTCGAACCAGCACATGTTCCTTTGCTGATTATCATAAAAATCTGATCCATTGTCATCAAAGTAACACAGAGGAAGCTTTGCCCTGTATTTATTTATTGGTATACCCGATCTTACTCACCAGCATTCCTCACCTTAATCAACACAAAATTCAGATTCATATCTTACAATTCTATTCTGTATTATCATAAATGAAAGAGGACAAGGTTAAAAAAAAATTAGACTTCACATGTCATGAAATCTATTCAAATACAAGAAGCATATTTTGTACCAGTGAAAATGTTCCTTCACTAAATAATAGATATTTTCCTTTTGACAGTCCTGTGCACCTGGATACAGACGAGTAAATGGCACCCTCTATGGAGGAATCTGTGTACCTTGTGTTTGTCATGGCCATTCTAACTATTGTGATGATGTTACTGGGGAATGTCTGGTAAGTGTTAATTAATACAATATATTTATCCGTCTGGTGGATGAGAATATATCTGTCTGGATTATATGTCTATGACTTGTGTAATATTTGGGGTGATATTTTTTATTCTGAAATACAGCTGCACCATTCACAAGCCTACTTGAGTGGAAATGTTGATCGCACCATCTGTTTCTCATGATATTTGTTGTTGGAGTCATTTAATGCCTCATGTTACCAAAAAAACAACTTACTTAATGGGAAATCTCATCTTCTGCTATCATGATACTCTCATTTTCCTTGTTTTATATATTTTCCATCTTGATGTTCAAAACATCTGCTTTTAACTCTGAAAATGTGACAGTAGAATATCGAATGCAGTCAAACAACATATAACAGGGAAATTCTCTTTTAATCAGTGTATGCAGTAAAGGAGGTCTTTGGTTTTGTATATGTTTAAAAGTTGTATAAAAATCAGCATCATAATGAATTGGCTTTGCACGCTTCACTGGTGGGTTGACCTAGTAATTTATACAGCCTTAGAGTATCATAAAGCAGTGGCCCCAAACATCTGCATTTATTGCTCATCACTTATCGCCTTAACTTCATCATGATTCCTCCAGTGGATAGTTTCTATGTGGCCAGCAAATCCCTGATTAAAGCTTCTGATAATGAAACAAAGGAAAAGGATGAGGTTGAGGGTGTGCTGCAGGAACTCCCTTGCGCACCCAACCTCTTTCGGGTCCCAGGCTATTGTTGTTGCTGGTGTGTTTGATGAGATCAAGCATCCTGGCTAACAAACTCATAGTTTTAGGAGCCACCAGATGTTCAAGATAAGAATCAATGCCTGAATCCCTCAGCTATTTTGGGGTGTTTCTCTTTGCCAAGGCCACACTTAGAGTCATTTCCAGCAGGAACGGCTGCTCACAGATTGGGACACCATTTTGATTGGCAGCCCGATCTATCCCCTCCACCCCTGCTTCAAGCCTCTCTGCTTTATTGCCCCCCCTACTTACACCCACCAACCTTGGTGATACCCCTGTATGCCCCCCCCTCTCTCTCCCCCCCCCCCCCCCCCCCCCCACCACCCCCGGCGCACCCCTGCTAATTAGCAAGGCCCCAGGACTCGTCCCCTGCCAGTACCATTCTGGCACTTGGGTACCACTGCACTGCCAGCCTGGCAGTGCCAATGTGCCCAAGTGCCAGAGGAGTGGCAGGGCACCACTCTGCCTGTCCCCGACCACCCGGGGATCTTAAATGGCTTGCAAAACCCCCTAGGTACCATTACGCTGGTCCACGTTTGTGTGACCAGTACTAAATGGCACCCTGGCGCAGTTTCACAGACAAGGCCGTTGAGCCCTGGACGTAGGGTGAATTTAAATATGCTCATTTAGATATGCAGATCCAGATCTCACCCAGTGAGAGTGAGATCCAGATTGCGCTGGGCGCGTGAATCGGGTGACTTGTGATTGACCCGGAGTCTGGCTCAGAACCTAATTTGGGGCTCTCACACGATTTACCCATTGCGTCTAGTTCCACATTAGCTGCCCGTTGGTCACAATGGGGTCGCTGAATCGCACCCCGGATCTCTGTCTCAGCACTCCAGTTTAAACCTTGATGGACTATCAATTACGACGACACGAGAGTAGAGGGTAATCGAGGCTTTATTAAGCAGAGATGTGTGGCCTCCTGCAGCTGCTACCAGAATGGGAGCAGCACGGTGTGCACACACATTTATACTCCACCAACTGGGCGGAGCCAGCAGGCAGGGATCTACCACCGCACCTGTAGTACAGGAGCCTTATCGTATTACCTCTATTATACAATCAGTGGTGACTACCACAAACCTCTGCCACAATAAATAAATTTTGCTATGCAGATGATTGTGGAACTGTAGTTAAAACATCAATGGAAGTATTCATCCTTGAACCATATGATTTGGATCATGGGATCTTTGACTTTAGGGTGAGCAATTTAAGGAGTTTTGGAGCAAGCCATTTAAACCAGCTCAATCACAAATGAATAAAATATGTTACTGAGTAATTTGAATAGATGATTTTGAAGACTTGAGGGATTAGTGAAAAATCAGCATGTAGCTGATTATATCCATAGACTTTGTCTACACCTCCCATTGTCTTGGGAAAATGGGCAGCATAATCAAAGACCCCTCCACACTGCTTACTCACTCTTCCAACTTCTTCCATCGGGCAGTAGATACAAAAGTCTGAGAACACGCACAAACAGACTCAAAAACAGGTTCTTCCCCACTGTTACCAGATTTCTAAACCATCCTCTTATGGACTGATCTGATCTCTTCACACATCTTCTCTACTGAGTAGTACTACACCCCTGTATGCTTCACCCGATGCCTGTGTCTCTGTATTTTCTTTCCATGTACGAAATAATCTGAGCTGTATGCAGAACAATACTTTTCACTGTACTCGGTACACGTGACAATAAACAAATTCAAATCCAAATCAGGCCTGGGGAAATATGCAAACCCGTTTACTTGGTTATTATAATCTAAATAAATAATCAGTTGGGAACTCTGAACTAATGAAGTGCAGAATGTGTTTGATATGTCAAGAAAAACTTCTGAGTCTTGACTGTGAATATCACACTGAACTGGGGAAAAGTGTCGTCCCGGGCTGAATTGTTCTCTGGGAATTGGTGCCCTGTCCCGCAGCAAACATCGGGGTGGCCCTGCCTGTGATTGGCTTGCTTCTCATCCACTTAATCAACATTGTGCCACGATTTGGGAAGAAGTCCCAACTCTGAGTTCTGCTGGTAAATCAAGTGGCTGCAGTTCTCTAACCCCAGCAGTGCCCCGGGTCAGATGGCCACCACTGGAATTGCATGCAATCCCTGAGGAAACTAGGGATTAGATTTCAGGTAAATTTGGGGTCCCGCTGGGGCCAAGCTGGCTGGGTGAGGGCTAGAGGGGGAAGGAAAACCCCACAGATGGAGGGGTAGGATGGTGGGCGGGGGGCTGTTGAGATGCATGGTGATGCCGTAAGGTTGCACTTTTCCCTTGCCTGCCTCCAAAACATGCAATTAAAGCCACTGGACTGGATGTGTGGAACAAGCCTTTCCTATCAGTGGTTAAATACTAGTGGCAGCAACAGGAGGCTCATTAATTGACCATTTTGGGACCTTAATTGGACATGGATCACTGGGCCTCCCAACTGCTTTTCACTGCTAAGGGGGTGGGTGAGAGGTGGGCGTGCAATGGGGGCTGCTGCTGTAAAACCCAGGCCTGGATTTTCACCAAGTCGCATTGACTGTGGAACCCTGTTGGGCCCCAATTCCAGGATTCCTGCTCCCATTCCTGGGCTGTGTGATTTTTAGGAGTGCCTTTAAAGGGTGCGGCTGGCAACAGTCAAAATGGCCACCTCCATTGCAGAGATAGGCACCTCCTACCTGTCTGCAATTCTCATAGAGTCGAGCGAGGTTTTTAAAGAGTTGTGGTTCATTCCATTAGAAGAGTTGTGAACTCAAGTCTGCATGAAGTGACTTCTTATAAGGCAAGTTCAGAAGGTCCCACTCATGCCCCATTGGCAAATTCTGCCTTTCCACCCACCCCTCTTTGTCCCCTCGCACCCCCTATGTCAAATATTGTTCTTCTGCCCATCCCATGGCCTCTCATATTTCCGTATACCAAGTTCTGCCCTTCCATCCATCCTCTATATTCCCTTTTAACTTCTCTATACCAAGCTATAACAATGCATCTCCATTGACCTACTGTACACCTTCTAAAATCTGTGGGCTTTTATGGTGTAAAATAAAGTAGGAAAAATAAACCCTTGGGGGGGAAAAAAGGTAATTCCTTGAGAAGTTTCTCCAATTGGAAAAAAAGTCCAGTAAAAGTGTAAGTCATCCAGGCCCTTTGAAGTTTGAAAAACCAAAAATCCTTTACACAACTTAACTTATGTAAATAAACATTTTGAAATTGACCGCAGAGATAGAGATCCTGAGCTGTCAATCAAACAATGTTCCTCTGGGGAGCAGATGGTCTCGTATTATAATATCTGCCTGGGCTGCCCGCCAAGATTACATAATGAGGTTTACCCGACTGCCCCACTTGGTTCCCCACTCAAACCTGCCCTGAAGTGCACATACAAGTAGTCTGTTTTCATTTCATGATTTCAATTACGTGGAATGGCAACATGCACAATCAAAATCATTGCACTTCACCCAACATTCACAAATGTGCACATAGCATAAGGATTCCAAAAAGTATGTGAACCGTTGTCACATTTCCTCTCCCTAATAAAGGAACTGCGATGCCTTCGCCCGCTACAATGGCTGAGGTTAGCAAACTCATGGGATAAGCTCAGCTTTTCACTGAGCTATCAGAGGAATCAGGATAAAGTTGTTTTGACGTCACTAACATTTTTCGAAGTTTATAGCATACTAGAATTATACATAAATATTACACTAAGACTATGGCATTATAATGAATCTTCAGACGAGATTTTTCAAAATTTGCATTTGATTCCATCTCTGCACACCAAGAAGAATTTATTTAAATTGCATTTTTGATCAAATTAGCAAGTATGAATATTTTTCTTAGCTAAATATTAAAATATTTTGTTATTCACACTAATCAAATTAGTGGAACTTTGAACTTGAGTTTGTCAGTGGCTCTGTACATAATCCCAAATGTACTGACATCAGATCCATAACAATGAGGATGAACTTGCATCCAACTGATTTTCTTTCCTTTATTCTGAACACATCTGTGCCTTGCATACCATATGCCACGTTTACTATTATCATTAATTCAAAGACAATGGGCGAAATTCTCAGTTTGGGAGACTCAGGCCAGAATTCTCCAGCTGCAGTGATTCACTTTACCCCCAGAAGCGCACACTCGCCTGTGGGTTTCTCAGTGATGTTCGGTATTTTAATTTTGAAAAACATTTTATTCAGGCATTTATAATTTTATAATAATAACAGTAAACAGTACAAATACAAACATAGACATAGTTCAAAGATGGCCTCCTTCCCTCGCAAGTCCCACCTCCTCTAAACAACAACCTAAACCCCCCACACCACCTCTGCTGACAGTTTTCTCCAAAAAAGTCGGCAAACGGCTGCCACCTCCGGCCTCACTCCCTCACAAGACCCACCTCCTCTAAACGATAATCTAACTCCACCCCCCCCCCCCCCCCCCCCCCCCTGCTGACAATTAGTTTTGTCTAAAGAAGTCAACAAAGGGTTGCCACCTCCGGACGAACCCTCGCATTAACCCTCTCAGGGCGAACTTTATTTTCTCAAGTCTGAGAAACCCAGCCACGTCACTGAGCCAGATCTCTGAATTCGGGAGCTTCGAATCCCTCCTAGCTAACAATATCCGTCTCCGACTACCGAGGAGGTAAAGGCCAAGATGTCAGCCTCTCTCAGCCCCTGGTCTCCCGGATCTTCCAACACTCTGAAAATCACCACCTCTGGGACTCGGCACCACCTTTGGACCCACGGTGAAGAATCACTGAAACGACTACACGATGACATCAATAAGTTCCATCCCACCATCAGACTCACCATGGACTACTCTCCAAAATCAGTTGCATTCTTGGACACACTCATCTCCATCAAGGACGGTCACCTCAGCACTTCGCTTTACCGCAAGCCCACAGACAAGCCCTCCGTATACACAGGATCTGCTCAGACGAGGAGGAGCGTAACAGACATCTACAGATGCTGAAAGATGCCCTCGTACGAACGGGATATGGCGCTCGACTCATCGATCGACAGTTCCAGATCGACAGCAAACAAACGCACCAACCTCGTCAGAAGACAAACACGGGACACAACCGACAGAGTACCCTTCGTCGTCCAGTATTTTCCTGGAGCGGAGAAACTACAACATCTTCTTCGCAGCCATCAACACATCATCGATGAAGATGATCATCTTGCCAAAGACATCCCCACACCCCCACTACTTGCCTTCAAACAACCGCGCAACCTCAAACAAACCATTGTTTGCAGAAAACTACCCAGCCTTCAGAATAACGACCACAACACCACACAACCCTGCGAGGGCAATCTCTGCAAGACATGCCAGATCACCGACATGGATACCACCATTACACATGAGAACACCACCTACCAGGTAGTGGTACATACTCGTGCGACTCGGCCAATGTTGTCTACCTCATACGCTGCAGGAAAGGATGTCCTGAAGCGTGGTACATAGGCGAGACCATGCAGACGCTGCGACAACGAATGAACGGGCATCGTGCGACAATCACCAGGCAGGAATGTTCCCTTCCAGTCTGGGAACACTTCAGCAGTCAAGGGCATTCAGCCTCTGATCTCCGGGTAGGCGTTCTCCAAGACTGTCTTCAGGACACGCGACAACGCAGAATTGCCGAGCAAAAACTTATAGCTAAGTTCCGCACGCATGAGTGCGGCCTCAACCGGGATCTTGGATTCATGTCGCATTACATTCATCCCTCACCATCTGGCCTGGACTTGCAAAATCCTACCAACTGTCCTGGCTTGAGAAAATTCACACCTCTTTAACCTGGGATCACCCCTATCTCTGTATCTGTAAAGATTTGATTACCCGCAAATGTTTGCATTCCAAGCATTGTCTGGCATCTTTGACTTTGACTATATATATGTTTCTGGAACATATCTCTCCATTCACCTGAGGAAGGAGCAGTGCTCCGAAAGCTAGTGTTTGAAACAAACCTGTTGGACTTTAACCTGGTGCTGTAAGACTTCTTACTGTGCCCATCCCAGTCCAACGCCGGCATCTCCACAACATCTCTTGGGTTGTGGGTGTACAGACCACGCAGACACGGGGAGAATGTGCAACTGCACACGGACAGGAGCCGGGATTGAACCTGGGTCCTCAGCACCATGATGCAGTGCTGCTAACCACTATGCCACCCTGCCACCCTTGTGTTGGGTGGTCACAATAGAATCCCACAGCCAGCGAATAGCTGCTGAGAAATACAAGGCTGGGGGATCAGAGAATCCTACTGTAAATGTTGACGCCGGGACTGAATTGCATGTGGTTCGCATTCCCGTGGGGGTGCTATTTATAGAGCAATTCAGGACATGCTAATGGGCCAGTACACTGCCCATGTGAATCGAAGAACAATTCCCATTCCCACCAGTGTCGGATTCGCTGGGGCAAGAATTGGTGCTGGAGAGCTTGACATGCTGGAGCTGCTTATAAGCACTCCACTCCCTACACATTTCAGCTACAAAGATGGCTGCATGAAGAGAAGCACCATGCTTTGCAGAAGTGGAGACTGACCGAGTGTTGGATGCGGTGGAGGAGAGGCAGGACACCCTCTTCCCCAGGGTGGGCAGGAGGCTACCATCCATGGCCATCAACTGGGCTTGAGTAGAGGTATCTGAGGCTCTCAGCACGGTGACCCTCACCAGACGGACTGGCACGCTACACCGCAAGAAGATGAACAACCTCCATTAGGCAGCTTGGGTGAGTCATCTTCTCTGTGCCCCGATCATCACTTCTGTCCCTCACATCACACCCCCACTTCCACAGAGGCCAATCACCTGCCTACATTTCCCTCACACCCCACCCTGCACCAAACCCCAACACCTCTTGTCCAGGTGGCTTGCGCATACATGCCACCAGCTGCAGATCCCGTGTAACTTGCCTCCATGTGTCTCAGCATGTCCTTTATGTGTTCCTTCGGAAAATAACTGAAGAGAATGGGAGAAGAGGAGAGAGGACAATTGGGACCTCTGGGCTCTCACCTCTGCCGAGCAGGGGGTGATGGCATTGCCCGGGATGGTCCAGGAGATGGCTATCTCCGAGCTGGAGGTTGGCATGTGACAAACAATTGAGCCCTTATGCAAAATGATGCCTCTATAGCACGTGAGTCGCTCTTCTCCTGAGACCTCTCCTTCCGACTATCTCACCATCTGTCTGATCACCAGCAGACCATGCTGGCCCGCCTCCCCCAGCCACAACCTCAGCTCATCCCTTGGGATCAATCTGGGGATGACACTGACCACTCAGCACTGCGTTCACCTGACCATCATTGCAGAGACGATCATTTCGGTGAGGCATTTTAGTGAAGAGGCTCCTGGGTCACCATCTGGTGATTATGTCACACAGGCTCCAGTACCTTAGGCGGAGGTAAGAATTCCCAAGAGAGTGGACCGTTGCCCAATCCCAGGAACCAGCTGTAGTCTGGAGATGGATTGCACTTCTGGAAAGTATGATCCCATCACTGATGGAGATGTAGGCGCAGAGCCATGATCTACAGGAGATGGTGTCTGCAACTTTGCAGTGCCTGTAGGTGCAGTTGAAGGAGTCAAACTGCCTTTGGCTGTAGGAGAACATAAGAACATAAGAACTAGGAGCAGGTGGAGACCATCTGGCCCCTTGAGCCTGCTCTGCCATTCAACAAGATCACGGCTGATCTTTTGTGGACTCAGCTCCACTTTCCGTCCTGACACTCTTAATGCCTTTATTCTTCAAAAAGCCATCTATCTTTATCTTAAAAACATTTAATGAAGGAGCCTCAACTGCTTCACTGGGCAAGGAATTCCATAGACGGTGCCAACAATCCATGGTACCAAGGCCAACACTGAATGTGCTTGGGTCAAAAAGGCTTGGGGCACATTATGCCGTTGATGGCTGAGTCTCGGTACAGGGGAGCCCAGTCGCAGGCAGTCATGTACCGGGCCCACATTGGCATTGCTGTGGCACTCCAGAGTTTGGCCCAGCCACAAAGGGTCATGGCTGAAGACATCGAGAACATTGTCAGCCAATGTTGACTGACCCGGGCCAGTCACAGAGGGACATGACCCAGTCTCTGTGCTCCATGGTTGAGGGCATCGAGACTTTTATAAAGGCATGGGGAGTCCATGGCGAGTTGCAGAGGCATTTATTAACACAACATTATATACATGAGGCCAGGCTACAGATTTCCAGGTTCTCTCTCCTTTCCGTCAGCCTCACTGGCTGACGTTTTATTCCAGTGCTTGGAAGCTACCTCTTGCACTCCCAATGAGCGCAGGGAAACAAACATAAACAATCATCCTCAATTGGATGTGTCGCGTGCAGGTTATTACACTCTTCCCCCCCCCCCCCCCCCCCCCCCCCGAAAACCTATGAAGGATGACGGTGAGGAGGAGTCGACAAAATCAAAAAGTTGAAAGAAACACCCGAGGACCAAACCTGCATAGCATCTGCGGCGGTCAGAAGACAGGGAAGGAAAAGAAAGTGTCCCAGTTGCAGCTGGAAACCATATAATGGACGGGCAGGAGTTGACAGCATCTACCCAGCCAGCAATTACGTCTGGCCCAGGTCACACACGGGAGGGAAGTTGCCAACAGACAAACCTTGGACGACGTGCCACTTGGCATCTAACGCACCACACAAAGGCGTGAATCGCTGCGGCGTTCTTTGCAAATCTCACTGGGACCACGCGGGGAGAGGGCCCGACAATGTTCCACCCAACATCCTGAGCTCTCCCAACAGTGTTAGCGTGGAAGATCAGATCTATGTCACACATTGAAATGCCAAGGAGCTGTTGCCCTGAAATGCTTCCTGTACTCCTTTCAGAACCAGATAAAACTCTGTTGCAGTAATAAAAAAAAAGCATGGTCCAGCGCACTCCGGCCCAGGGTCGCCCGTGTGGAACGTGCCAGATAACTCTACAGCAATGGTGTCTGCTACAGGCTGAGCAGTCGGACAGGAATTCTCTTCAATACCCACAACACGAGGGTCACCGCATTTGTGCACAAATTGCCTGCTTCAACAGAAGCGCAGAATCCTTCAGCGGCGCCAGCCAAAAACACCCGCAGTCGCATCACAACTATCAGCCTTGGGATGCAATATGACAGTCATGTACCCTGCAGACTCATCGGTCACGGAACATTGCAGTCAACAGAACACCACACTCACAACTCCGCAATGATCTTAAAATCCATCAAAAAACTTGACAACGGACTAATGTACTCCCCAGAAGTCCACTCCGCCACACCGAACCAGGGGCGGGCTTCTCCGACACCCCGCCGGGTCAGAGAATTGCCAGGGGGTGGTGTGAATCCTGCCCCCGCCGGCTGCCGAATTCTCCGGCACTGGGATTTGGCGGAGGCGGGAATTTCCCCGTGCCGGCCAGGGGCCGTTGGTAACGGCTGCCTCGACGATTCTCCGGCCCGCAATGGGCCGAGTTGCTGCCCGTTTTCAGCCAGTCCCGCCGGCGTATGTTACGACAGCTACTTAGCGGCGGGACCTGGCTCCGCGGGCAGTCTCCAGGGTTCTCGGGAGTGGGGGGTTGCGCGGGGATACCTGGCCCCTGGGGGTGCCCCCATGGTGGCCAGGCCCGTGATCGAGACCCACCGATCCGCAGGCGGGAACGTGCCGCAGGGGCACTCTATTCCTCCGCGCCGGCTGGTGTAATGGTCCGCCATGGCCGGCGTAGAGATGAAACCCCCCTGCGCATGCGCTGGGATGATGACGCTCCTGTGCATGCACCAACTTGCACCGGCCGGCGGAGGCCCTTCCGTGCCAGCCGGCACGGCGCAAACCACTCCAGAGCCAGCCTAACCTCTGAAGATGCGGAGGTTTCCGCACCTTTGAGGTGGCCCAACGCCGGAGTGGTTCACGCCACTCCTTCACGCCTGGAGTTGCCCGCCCCGCCGGTTTCCGAAGAGTCCCGCCCCAGCATTGCAGAATAACGATAGATGGACTTCTGACCAACACATCGCACCACGAACTGAATAAAATGGACAGATAACATCACATCCGGTATCGCCGGATACATAAGGCCATGTACCTCTCCAAACAAATATACGTGCAAGTGAGGCCGGCAACAAAACATTGGCCCAGTGCTCATTTTCCAAGTCATTACTGTCTCCAAAAAAGCACCATGGACCCACTGCACACCAATTCCAGACGTCTGCACTGTAGTCAAAAACATCCATCTCGGTGATGGGTCAGCTGGGTCTGGGGGTTTCTAGAGGGTTGACCTGGGTGGGCTTCCTGAGGCTCTGTGAACATTTACAGGACACTGTGAACAGTCAGCAGAGTGAGCAGCCAAGGGCCTGTAACTTGTACCAAATGGGTGCATTTAAAACAAATACTGCAGCAATGGCAGTCTGAGGAAGGCCACCCGATCCTGAGGGGGTACCTCAAATCCACGGAACTGTCAGCAAATTGCTCCCCCACTACTTCCCAGGCCCTGGCAGCCTGCAAGCGGTACAATTTTCACATTTTTTCAAATTTTGCTTACCTTCTCTCTCCCCCTCAGTAGCCATGGTCACCAGTCCAAGTTTGTAAATACGAGCAGTAAACCTTGCCGGCACAACTTCAATGCGCTAATCATGTTTAAATGAATGCATGTACCAGTTTTGCATGCCGCTGCTGGAGAGAGGCACAAATCTCATTAATGCCACCAGCCAGGGACGGGAGCATGTCTCCCGAATCGTTGCAGGGCGCGGACCTTGATTTTACCCGGATGCCCGATTCCCCGCCCGATTGCGGTTCACGTTTGTGGCGTCGAGAGTCGGAGAATTTCGCCTAGTTTGTTTTGTATCCTGTCTGACAAGGCATGACGCTTAACACAACTTTTAACATTTTATTATTTAAATAGTGCTTCATGGATTGCAACTTGTGTGGTTTGGATGATGAAATTAGCTATAATATTATGGTGCTTTCTTTATTGTAATAATTGGTAATACAATTTGTTCCTCTCTTAAGGGAGTGTTATATCTTTATGCCACAGGTTACCTCTAATTAATGAAGGACATGCCACATAAATGACTGCACATAGGTCACACATTTATGGAAGATTTTGATAATATTAATCAACCTACACATTTTAATGCAATATGATGTGCTCTGTATCCTTATGAGAAAGTAAAAGATGCAACCTGCAGCACAAATGATAGGAAACCAAAATGAGTGCTTTGAAGTCTGAGAAAAAATGTGTCTAATTTCATTCAAATTTGAAATTGTTATGCTTGTTGGAATGTTTTTCATTACTTGGAAGTTGCCTGAAATTGTAAATTAAATCGCTGTGCATTTTCAGCTAATTGTCTAATCAGTATTCAAAAGCATGTGTAAGATAGTTAGCACTATGAAAAAAAAATGAAAATCGCTTATTGTCACGAGTAGGCTTCAATTAAGTTACTGTGAAAAGCCCCTAGTCGCCACATTCCAGCACCTGTCCGGGGAGGCTGGTACGGGAATTGAACCGTGCTGCTGGCCTGCTTGGTCTGCTTTAAAAGCCAGCGATTTAGCCTGGTGAGCTAAACCAGCCCCTATCCATATGATGGTATGATTGGAGACTTGTTGGCTCAGCTTTGCTGAGATCCAAATCTCAGGTTTGCTGCAACTGGGCAGCACGGTAGCACAAGTGGCTAGCACTGTGGCTTCACAGCGCCAGGGTCCCAGGTTCGATTCCCTGCTGGGTCACTGTCTGTGCAGAGTCTGCACGTTCTCCCCGTGTCTGCATGGGTTTCCTCCGGGTGCTCCAGTTTCCTCCCACAGTCCGAAGGTTGGCCATGATAAATTGCCCTTAGTGACCAAAAAGGTTCGAAGGGGTTATGGGTTACAGGGATGTGTGGAAATGGGGGCTTAAGTGGGTCAGTGCAGACACGATGGGTCAAATGGCCTCCTTTTGCACTGTATGTTCTATGTTTTATGTTCAGTGTAGGCCTGATGCCTTACAGCAGGGTGACTGGAAGGCTTTTACATACATCCTTGTAGCTGGCTCTAAATATAATTGTGTCTGAGTACTGATCGCCCAGTGAGAGGATGAAAAAGTCAGTGTTTCTACTCTCAAACCAATATTTAGTAAGTGTATCCTTTGTATCAGGCAATCATTGGAGTTTTCTGAGGATCAAAAGATGCTCATATCAAATTCTTTCTTCGCTATTTTGACAGTGACATTAATATGGTTATTTTAAATGGGTTGATGCTTCCATCGAAATAGCATACAAAGAAATTGATGCAAATATATTAAATATTTTCATAATTACATTGTGCACAGTAATCTCCAGGCTTCTATGTTAAATTATAACAAACTCTGAAATGGTGTCAGCTTGTTATCTTTGGAGAGAGACAATGAAGTTACTTCTAAGGTAGCTAATGAAGCTGAGATGTCAGAATTAATGTGTTCATTCAGAAAAAAGTAATTTAGTAGCAAAGGACACCATGGAGTGACAGTTTGTTGTGCTGATAACTCATCTATGTATAATCGAATTGAAAGTAATTTGCTGAAACACAAAAAAAAATTGTCTTTGATCAAGAATGTTCGTAAAGAAATATTATTTATTCTAGAATTGCCAACATGATACCACTGGCCCATTTTGTGCTAAATGTTGGCCTGGCTTTTATGGAGACCCAACTCGTGGAACGGCCAGTGATTGTCATCCCTGCAGTTGCCCATTACTAATTTCTACAAATAAGTAAGTAAGATGTGAATTCATCTGTATTTGTAGAATTAGGAAATTAACTTAACATATTAAAGGTGGAAGCTTATGGAGGCAATGGGGATTCTGGTTCCATATCTTTTCGGGAGGACTTCACATCTTGTTCCACATGACCTGCGGTCGGTAGGCCTTATCTGGCAGTTCTTTTGAATAGGAGAGCCACCAGGTGGGCAATGGCTGCTGCTGGGACTGCACCCACCTGAGGCCTAGGATTGTCACTGGATCCCAGGACAAAGGTGACTGGTCATTGGGTTGTGGGTGCAGGGAGGGGTGGGGGGGGGGGAGGAATTCATTAGGAATTTGGGTTCAGAAATGGGATCCAAGATGTAGCAGGCAATTTAGGGGTTAAACAAACTAAGAGAAAAGACTGCTGGCAGCAAAGTCAGAGTGATACACCCGAGTTATCTTGTCTCATTAAAATGTAACCTTGTTAGTGGGAACACACAGGATGCCTAGATCCAGCCAGAATAATCGACTTAAGATCCATTGTCATTTGGGATAGCCTTCCCTGAACAACCATTAGCTCATCTGAGTACCTATTTGTCCATCAATGGAAGGTTAGTTACATATCAAATGGCATAGCTCCGTTCTTTTGTATAAACAAGAGTGGGCAATCAGCAAAGATATCAATAATAGGTCCACGTCTGGAAACTAGAGAACCTTTGTTTGAAGGGCTGGAGGAGCTTAGAGAGAGAGAAAGAGGGGAAATACTGTTTTGAAAGTAAAAGAGAGAAGCCTTTGGAAATCGACCAGAGATATCATGAAAGTTGCCACCGAGACAGGCTTTGGAAAAAGGGTTTCGAACAAATGTCCCTAACAGAAGAAAATTAGCTTCAATTATTGCCTTTTCCATTTTATGTAAGTGGAATGAGAGCTGCATGTTCATGTAAAGTGTTGTTTAATGGGAAATATGGTGTTAAGGTTAAGCAACCGCATGTGTTTTGTTAGTGTTAGAGCTGAAGTAAAAGTTTAAATCTTGTTTTCTTTTCTTTTGTTTTAATAAAGTTTGTTTATAAAATAATCAAACCCTGTTTCTATATTTTGACTTTTGGAACAAATTTTTCTGCACCACAGAAAAGTTATGACATCTGGTTCAGCCTCTTAGCAAATTTAATGACCTCCCTGGTCAATTTTCAAAGCCTTTTCTGTAACTGTTCAAAACAGCATTTCCCCTCTCTTTCTCTCTAAGCCCCACCCAGCCCCTTCAACAAATGTTCTCTGGGGTTTCCAAACTTGAACTATTATCATTATTTTCGCTGATTGCCCACCCCCGTTTAAACAAAAGAACCAAACTATGCCATTTATATGCAACTAACCTTCCATTAACAGACAAATAGGTAATCAGATTGTGTGATGGGACAATGGCTGTTCAAACAATTTTGGCATGAATGACAATGGATCGAAAGTATATCATCCTGCTGAACCGGAGCATCCTGTGTATTCCTACTAACGAAGTTAAGTTTGAATGGGCCAAGGTAACTCAGGTTGTGGGCGTATCCCTCTCAATCTACTGCTAGCACTCTTTCCCTCAGTTTGTTTAACTCCTAAATTGCCTGCTGCATCTTGGACCCCATTTCTGGACAAGTTACTAATATCTCATTATCAGAACAAAATACAAATTGCTTCTGATGAAACATCATCGGCCTGAAATGTTAACTCCCAGCATTTTCTGTTTTCATTTCATAGAATCATAGAATCACTACAGTGCAGAAGGAGCTCATCAGTCTGCACTGACCCTCTGAATGAGCACACTACATAGGTCCAGGCCCCCATAACCCCACCTACATTTTTGGACACCAAGAGGCGATTTAGCATGGCCAATCCATCTCACTTGCACGTCTTTGGACTGGTTACAAATTTTCAGCATTTGCAGTGTTCTACTTTTGTCATAATTCGCTTCCCATTCTCCCCCGGAAATGCCCACCTCCAAGAAGTTCTGCTCTTCGATCGGATTTCATTTGTCTTCTTTTTATTGTTCGCCTTCATTGCATTCCACTCAGCTTCTTTCCCGTGCCTCTATTCAATTCCGGGCTTTCACTTCTGAGAAGCAATAATGGATACTGTCTTTGTAACCTAGCTGAGAATCATAGTTTGATGCAAAATAATTTTTTTCATACAATAGGTTCAGGCAAATATATATATAAATAACAATATCAAGTGCCAGAAAAATATAATTAAACTTTTATCTATTTTGATAATCTCCTAAATTGCCACATAATCTAATTGTGCTGAAGTATTTGAAGATGCAAAATGAGGAAAACTATATAGGCTGGGTATCACACAGCTCCCTGCAGTGTAAATATGGCAACTACTTTTTGGGGAGATTTAAAAAAAAAAAATCTATTTTCCAAAGTGATTAAAACTCTCAGAGGATGCTTTAATGCTTTCTTTGTTGTTGCCTGATTCATTATTCCCTGTCCCCATCTTAATACCATTCACATTCCCAACCTGACAAGCACATAGACAATGAATCACTTATTTAAAAAGTACAGACAGTCTTAATTTTTTAAAAATCTAATTGGTATTGAGTATTGAACAAAGCCTGACAAAGTCAAGACTCATGGCTCCAGTTCCGACATGTACTTGCTGCATTTCATGCAAGAAAAAATAAGTTTCATTCAGTACCCTCTTAAAGAAGCACCTCACAGGATACTCATTTAATTAAAAGCAAAACACGGCGGGCGGATGTTTATATCTGAAATAAAACAGTAAATACTGGAGAAATTCAGCAGATCTGGCAGCATCTGTGGAGAAAGAAATAGAGTCACTGTTTCAAGTCTAATGACCCTTCTAAAGGATACGGATTTATGATTTTGACAGAGTTTTAGACAGTCGTGGGATTTTAATGCCAATGCAGTAGCAAAACTTTCAGAATATAATTTTATAAAGCTGGGCTCAGACCAGTGGTTACCAACCTGTGGGAGTGATCCGTGCAAATACTGTAGGTGGTCTGTGAAAAAAAATATATTACATGTACTTCATGTGTATCATAATCAATGTTACATTATTTGCAATTCTAGAAACACTGAAAGCCCTGATCCCAATTGAGCACACAAGCTCTGCCACTCCCTGAAGTGGGAGTACGATGAGCATGCCATGCACAGCTCTGTAGCGTGTCTTGGGAAGCCCCAGCACTGCCTTTGATCTCTCACCCTTCTATGTATGAGGTATATAAGTCTCCAGACCTGCCTTTAATATCTCACGTCAACCTCTTGGCCTAAACCAGAGAATTACAATTTTTCGATGAGCTCTTTGGTCCCCACATGATTGCTCGCGACAATCTTCTTTACACCCCCCACCCCCCCCGCCCTCCCAATCAACCACCTTCCTATGAGAGTCTGTGCATCCCATCTCTATTTTGCTACCCGACCGCCACCCAGAACCACCTCCTACTATTCCAGAGTCTGTGTGCATCCCTACCTATCATACATTTCGGTTTCTATCCACCCAATCGGTGCCTGTGAACCAGTCTTCCAAATCAGACTCCAGCTTCCCTATCCTCGGTCTCCCCTCTGCTTTCCATCGTCCTCACACCATCCAACCCCACCATGGTCCCTCATGTCTTTGACATCCGCCCCTCCCCCACCCCGATGGCAATGCTGGTCTTTTTTTCGGAGTTCAGCCTCGCCTGAGGCCCGCAGTACACCCTGAGTGCTATCCTCCAGGACTATGGAGGCACCCAGCATAAACAGACCAACCGTACAAGCTGTCAACCCATCACATTGGTATTAGTGAAAAATCAGAGCAGCGCTGTTGAAGGTCGCCTTTGAAAGTTGCACATGCCTTAAAGCCCTGTGCGATATGAGTGTGGGCAGCTCCATGTCACTTATATGAATGAAATTTGGATTGATCTCATTTTTCGCTGGTGCATCACTTAATTGGAAGGGGAAACAATAATTCTGGTGAGTAGCGATTATAATGAGCATTTGTGAAAGGATAACGCATAGAAATGGTGTTTGCGCCATAGATCAGCAGGAAACTCGACCCACCATCAGGTTGCCCTGAAAGTGGTAAGGGGGTAAATTCTGAATTGATTCTCCCCCCCCCCCCCCCCCCCCCCCCCCCCCACCCCCCCTTTCCCAGCAGGATTCCAACTTTTGGCCTCTCTCTGAATTTTCTGCTCCCGCCTGTCACAAAACTCACTGCTGGCAAAACTGGGAAATATCTTTTAACAAAATAAACAATTGTTAATCTTAGTAGTTAATTAAGCTAGAGTTCTGTGATTACAAACACATACAATGGGCTGGATTTTCCACAGCCCTGCGCCCTAATTGCGGGCGGCGCAGGGGCGGAGAATCCACTTTCATACTTCAATCGGTTTGGCGATTCTCTGGGCCCCGAAAACCAGTGTGACCACGGAGTACGCCGCGCTGGCCGGGGGGCCATTGCCAGAGGCCCACCCAGCAATCCTCCGCTCCCGACTGGCCGAGTTCCTGATGCCGTGGAAGTAACCATCTGTTGCCAGTCGGCATGCTGGCATGGCGGCATCAGACTCAGTCTGCGGCTGCCCTGATCAGGGGTGGGGGGGGGGTGCCTTATAGGCGGCCGGGGATTAAATCTGCTCGGTTTCAGGCTCAGGCGCGTGGCTGATTGTGGGGTGGGTCTCTTTTCTCTGTGTGGCTCCGCGGTCCGAGTCAGCCATGGAGCTTAGCACGGTCGCTGGAGGGTGCCGCCATGCGCATGCGCGGACTACGAACAGGAAGTGTGGGAGGCCCATATCTGCCGCAAAAGCTGCGTGTTTCACTCCGGATTCCTGCTCGACCTTTCAGAGCATTGAATTTGTTCAATGTTTTGTCAGGAATTTCTGGAGTTAAACTCCACCGTTTTTACACCGGCATGGGGGCATAGTCTCATTTTGGGAGAATCCAGCCCAATGTATTTCCAAGACCTCAGAGACACAGGAAAGCAGCTGTACATTCCTTTTTTTAATAGTACAGAGTTGTATGTGACAGGGAATTTCAGGCTGAAATGCCATTGAGATGGCGCCATCCTGTTACTATACACAGTGTCGGCTGAAACGTCCAATAGTCATTCCAGAAACTGTTAGTTGGAATTAGATCCCTGTTCTATCTTTGGTGCCGGAAAAGAAAAGCAGTTCATGTCTGTTCCACAGTGATGATTTTAGTAAAGAGTACTTGGCTATGCAGCTAATACAGTTTTTATTGTTTTCTCTTTTTGTGTCTGTGTCTGAACAACATAAACAACATAGTTTTAGTCCAACCTGTCACCTGGATGCTAGAGGAGAGATAATATGTGACCGATGTCCTCCTGGATATGCAGGATCTCGGTGTGACAGGTAAGAAAATTTCCAGTCGTTTAAATTTAATCCCACAAGTACTGGGAGCTTTTAAGAGACTCGCTGGTGGAAGGAAGTTTAAAGGAAAGTTTGTCGCAGAAATGTTGTTTGTGATTTAACGTTTTGCATAGACCAGAAGCAATCTTTCACTTTGCTCACAAACAATATTTGCTTATCTTCACTTTGTTTATAAAGTGTATTTTAAGTAACCAATATCCCAAATTCTGTACTTCGTTTTTCTCAAGTCTTGTAATTGTAATCATTATTTAATTGTAGTAATAGCACATCATTTTCAAAATAATTTGATATGAAATGGCGAACAAGTTGTCTACTGCAAACTGAAAACAAAATCCTTCTTAAAGTATTTTGAAGGCATCTGTCACACAAGTTTGCATTTTACCTGAAAGTGATCAAGTCAAAAGCCAGAAACCACCCTTTATATTTTCAGGGTGATTGAGAACAGCGCATAGATAAACCTGGTTATGTATGGTGTAGAAAATTGAACTTTCAAAGTATTCTTGAATAGAATTACTCAAGATTAACTTTTTGAACACTTCAGTCTGACATGTTAAGAAAATGTAAGGTCAATTCCACTCAAATCTTTTTAAAGGTAGACTTATGCTTTTATAAAACAGTGTGAACATAGGCTGCCCCATGAAGTGTTTCACCAAATAAACAGTCAGGGTTTTCTGCACCTGTCGAAAATTATTGAAGTGAAATGTCAGTGTTTTCAGTTCACTGACTTTTTGATCTCAGTAAAAATAAAATGGGATCCAAAATAGTTAATAATTTGTTGACTTTCGAGCATTTTTTGCACCCCAGAAATGCAAAAACACAGCACAAGCGATTGCAGAACTGGAAAGTTCACACCATATTAGGTGATGATTCATTTAAAGGGTAAGCTTTGATATACTGGTAGTCATGTCAAGGAAACCATGTTATATTGGGAATGTCTGCAAGTTTTACAGTCGGGAGAGGCACCTGTCATTATATGTCACTGTAGCTGAGAGCTATTTCTGTCAGACTCCTCACACTACTCAGTGGGGAGCTACTGTCTGCAGTACACATTATTTTAGAAGCAATGGAGCAATGATGCCACAAATAGGAGCATACAGGTGTCAGCAATAAAGATAAAAACAAAAGAAGCAAATATGAAATAAGCTTAAAAATAATTGAGTTTTTCATGAATATTAAATGTAGCTTGTGTGAAGTGTGATAAGCTAATTGAAACATATTGAGGTCTATTCATAGTTGAATCATATTTTGGTCTGTTATTTGATAGTTACAGATAAACTCCATTTGAGACCAGACTCTGTCCATCCTCCCCTGTTCCAAAATAAGAAAGGACAGTGGTTGCAAAATGGTTTTGGATTCTGATTCTGGTATCTTATATTTTCCTTGAAATGAAGTATATTTAAATTATATTCAAAATAAGTAAAGGGAGGTCTGTTATAGGATGGAGGGCAGAAGAAATTAATTAAAAGATTTCATGGTGTAAAAGCTGCTGGCATTCTATTGGCCCATAATCGGGACCTGCAGATGCCTCGACTATATGTCAATGGGACATTGAAGGGGCTGCCAAAAATAGACATTCAGACGCATAATGCATCATCAGACAGCTAGTGCTAATACATAGCAATGGGAAATCCCTCCCCATGTGGAAAACCATCCCACATTTCCAATTGCAAACCTCAGCATGTTGAGGCCTCTTTGCCCCCAAAAGGATTAGATGGACTCCACGCTGCCCTGATGTTAATTGGCCAGTCACCACGTGATTGTCATCACCAATCAGAATTTTTTTGTTTAGTGATGGCAGCCACTTGAGTGTCTGCTGTCAAGACCCTCACTGTGGGAATTAAATTCAGCCTTTTATATGCAGAAGTGTTTACCAATTTTGTTCCTGAAATGTCAGGCTCTAATTTTAAGACTATGCCCCCTGATCCCAGATTCCCCATCCAGCTGAAATGGTAACCTTCTGTCTACCCTATCCGTTTCCCTCAATATCTTCCATGCTTTGGTCATCCCTTAATATTCTAATTTCCAGACATACATATACTCCTCGTAATTTAACCTTTGGAGTCCAGGTAGCATTCTGCTAAATCCTATTTCCTTCCAGGCCTATTATTTTGTTCATTCATTGCATGTGAGTGTCTCTGGCAACAATATTTTTCTTGCCCGTCTCTAGTTGCCCTTGAGAACGAGGTGGTGAGTTGACATCTTGAATTGCTGCAGTGCATTTGGTGTAGCTACACCCACAGTCCTGTTAGGAAGGAAGTTCCAGGATTTTGACCCGTCAGCTGTGAAGGAGCAACAATGTATTTCTAAGTTTCAAGCTCCTGGGTAGTTCAAAAATGTTGGAAGATTTGAACACATCCCTTTTGTTTGCAGAGAGCAGGTTCTGCATGTGAATGATGTTGTTTCTAGCAAAGCGTAGGCGCAAGCAAATGTGAGCTATTTGAATATGGTCTGTACTGTCCTGTTACAAACAATCAAAGGATCACGCTTTTTGATTTCAGTACCAGTCCAATGCCTAATATTTCGGCTGATGTGGATCCTGGCTAGTTACCCCCATTGCCAATTGGATGCTGATATATTTCCATGCTCGAGGGAACCCTTGACCCCACTCGATTTTGGCTGACCCAAACCACCCATGGCATGAACTTCCTGACCCCAAGATCTGAAATCTGTCATGGTTTCATCCCCAATGTTGCCAGTTTTGAGACATTGTGCCTATATTTTTCTATATTTTTTTCTTAACTTGCCATCAAAGTACTATTAACTCAGCAACTTCAATTTATATTGTAGTACTAACAAAGAAAACATCCCAAGGCATTTTATATAGGCCTAAGGAAAAAATACATGCTTAACCAAAGAACGATTTTAGGATTGGCATCTGAAAGCTTACAGAGATCGGTTTTAAGGAGAGTCTTAAAGGAGTGGAGGAAGGCAGAGGATCGCATGGGTTTGCAGAAATAAAATAATGTTTTAGCAGGAGAAAGGCTGACAAAGCAGACAGTTTTACAAAGGTGCAAGCAGGTTCTTTGTTACATTTGTTGCCCATCCCTCATTATCCTTGAGAAGGTGGTGGTGAGCTGTCACCTTGAACTGCTGCAGTCCTTGTGGCGTAGATGCAACCACAGCGCTGTAAGGGAGTTCCAGGATTTTGACTCAACGAAGGAACAATGATACATTTCCAAGCCAGTATGGTGTGTGACTTGGAAGTAAAGGTGTTTCAATGCTCCTGCTGCCTTTGAGAGGTGCTGCTGAAGAAACCTTGGGGAATTGCGGCAACATATCTTGTAGATGTACACAGTGTAGCTGTGGTGTGGCTACTGATGCAGAGAGCAAATATTTTTAAAATTTTTCTATTAATGGGCAATTTAGCATGACCAATCCAACAACCTGCACATATTTTTGGGTTGTGGGGTGAGATCCATGCAGACATGGGAAGAATGTGCAAACTCCACACGGACAGTGACCTGGGGTCGGGCTGGAACCCAGGTCCTCAGCGCCATGAAGCAGCAGTGCTAATCACTGCATCAACGTGTCACCCTTGGGAGCAAAGGTGGTAGATGGAATGCCCATCAAGCAGACTGCATTATCCCAGATCATGTTGAGCTTTTTGGAATAACTAATCAGTAGAACAAAACGATTCGCTGCTCAATATTTCTTCTGAAAATTAAATATTTTATATGTATCAGTACTTGTTATGCAAGCCACAGCTCTGCACAATTTAGCAAAACACTTCTAAAATGAGAACTAAATATATAATTAGTGATGGAATGTCAGCCTCTAATTACCTATTTCATTATTGATGAAATTAATTGTTAATTTTCATTCAACTAGGGCATGTCTAACCATCTGTGGCTGTGACAATTTACAAATACGTGATGTGACAAATACATGTCATCATGTTGTGTGGGAGCCCCAAACTGTTGCTGAGAGTAATAGTGTTTATTTTGCACTATTTATTTTTGAAAAATGTATGTAATTTGGGCAAATTTGTGTTCATTAAGTTGAGGATATCTTTATAGTTTGTACCTAGTCTGAGCATTATGCCTTTGACAACTGCTGGAGCATGGGTCAGATATAAACCTTGATTTTGTCAGACTGACAAACCCAATGTTAGACTGGATATGGTGCACGGTACACAGTTTGGGAGGACTGGCCTCACCAAATTTGGATGCAAATCCTTCTCCTTTTTTCAATAAGCTCAGTGTGTATGACAAAAAAACACTTCACCAGATCCTGGACTGCTGCTGCTTGACATTGCCTGTCTTTCTTTTGCTAGAGGCTGATGGGAGCAACAACATGGGCAGCTTCATTGAGAGGGAGACAACAAATATGTTCTCATTAAATCGTGAATTGTTAAGAGATATTACCCCAGCGAGTACCGCAAAGGAAGATGTAAAATCTCAGGTGAAAGATTAGAAAAGCTGACAGGTTGAATGCAGTGTTCCAGGTGGACAGTGACATTCCATACAAAGCATGGGCTCCATCTAAATGGTCATTTGTCTCACCAACAGACAAATAATCTGTAAAGCTGTCACACCGCATTTACCCGTTTTTCATAGAATCGTACAGCACAGAACGTCGAGACCAATCAGGTCATTGTGCCAACTTATCAAAGACCTATCCAAACAGTCCCACTCTGCAGCTCTTTTCTTGCAGCCGTGCAATCTATTTCATTTTCAAGTGAAAGTTCCCTTTTCTAAGCTAATGTTAAATCTGCTTCCTACATGTAGTGCGTTCTGGATGATCATCATAGTAAAATTTTAAAAAATAAAATAAAAAATTATCAGCCCCCTGTTTTTTTTTGCCGGTTATGTTAAATCTGTGTCCTTTGGTCATTGACTCTTCTACCAGTGGCAGTGGTAACAGTTACCTCTAAACACTCTTATTAAAACCCCTCTCAATTTAGAACACCTTTATTAATTCTTCCCTTAATCTCCTCTGCTTTAAACTCGACTAATCTCGCTTTCTTCTAACCTATCTATATGAATGAATTATCCTCTTCCCTGGTAAAAATCTGGAAAATCTCTTCACCCTCTCTCATGCCTTGACATCCTTCCTGAAGTGTGGTGTTCAGAATTGAATACAACACTCAAGCTGAAGTCAAACCAAATATTTATAATGGTTTATCATAACTTCCTTTCTTTTGTTCTCTTGACTTACACATAAGGTAAGAAACAGTTTATTTTATGAACAGCCTTCTCAACATGTTCTGGCAGCTAGAAAGATTTGCATACAAGACCCTCCTGCTCTCTCCATGTTCCTGCACCCTACTTAAATTGTTCCATTTGCAGTGCTGTTTGATTCAGCAAAAGCTGCATGACAGAATTGTTTGTTTTGCACACTTTTCTTCTCTTTGGGGAAAAGTGGGAAAATGTTGGAAACTTTTGCAGGCTGATTATCAACCTGTTTGAACTGCGTCATAAGTGCTTCTTTCGAGGTCAACAAGTTGTGGGATATGAACCTAAAGCTTCTGTCTCAGATGGAGGAACCACCTACTGAACCATAACACCCCCTCATGACACAGTTGCAGCACAAGACAAAAATACCTTCCATAATATACTCCTCTGCTCACTTGCAAATCATTACTCACAGAAGAAAACATGCACAACAGTGTGAGAAGGCATAGTGAAGGAAAGCCTTTCAGACACAGGGATGCTGCCTGATGCACTTGGACACTTCTTAAACCTCTGATTAAATATGATTTTCTTTTTGACTTTGGCAGCCTTTAACGATTGTGGGAGAACCAGGACAGGTGATGCGCAGGTGCAATTTGAGGAATTTCCCATTTTGACTGCGAATTTGACAAGGGCAGGTTTAGCATTTCACCTGCATTCTCCAAGCACTGCACCTTGCTCAAACATCTGGAGAATATAGTTACTGTGCTTTTGGACATGATACCAGATGGCAAGCACAAAACTCCAGTGCATGCTTATTCCTTGGGATGTTATCCTTCTACAATTGATTCTCTTTTAATGCACATGGCCCTGTGTGAACAGTCCAGGAATGTTTCATTTTCCCAACCTTGTTCACCGCAGCTTATTTTGTTTAGCAATACTTGTAAATAATGAAGAAACGTGTTGAAAAGTAAACTAAAGGCTTTAATAGCATGGCTGTAATGACACCCTGGGATAGTGCATGGTCAATTCCAGCCCCACTTGAGCTTGCCCAATAATGACAATCACTGGGTTTGTAAATATAAACACAATTACTTTATATTAATAACAAGAACTGCAATGAAATATGCAGCAAATACAACTGGTTAACTGTTATCTAATTCCTAATTCACCACTTTAACTTACCACCCCCCCCCCCCCCCCCCACCACCACCACCACCCTTTATACATGCATACACACATGACAGACAAGTACAGAGAGGAAGAAAGGGGTAAACATTCAAAGCAAAAGGGAAAAAGAGTCTTTGTTTCAGATGGTTCTTTCCAGCACCTTACTCCTCTTCACACTCTACTTTCAGTCTGAGGCTTTACTCGTTCAGGCCTCTGTGGTTTCAGAAATTATAGCACTCACAGCCTTTTTGGAGAGAGAGACTGAGGGTGTCCCGGTCTTTGTTTGGAGCTGTAATGGTTTTGCTGTAGATTCATTCATTCAGGTTCCCTGCAGCTTCAGAAATACAGCACTCACAGCTTTTCTGTAGCAATCACAGTGGTGGGGGGGGGGGGGGGGGAGAAGGGAGAATGTCCTTGTCCCCGTGCTTAGAACATAGAACAGTACAGCACAGAACAGGCCCTTCGGCCCTCAATGTTGTGCCGAGCAATGATCACCCTACTCAAACCCTCGTATCCACCCTATACCCGTAACCCAACAACCCCACCCCCCCCCTTAACCTTACTTTTTAGGACACTACGGGCAATTTAGCATGGCTAAACCGCACATCTTTGGACTGTGGGAGGAAACCGGAGCACCCGGAGGAAACCCACGCACACACGGGGAGGACGTGCAGACTCCGCACAGACAGTGACCCAGCCGGGAACCGAACCTGGGACCCTGGAGCTGTGAAGCATTTATGCTAACCACCATGCTACCGTGCTTCTAGGAGTCAAACTGAGCTCAGTGGGACTCTGCGAACCATTCTACTGGGACAGGATCCAATCACCATCTGTCACCATTGGGCACAGAACAGCCTTTTGGGCCAATTCATTGGCCCCCATCCAATCAATCAAACTGAGTCCCACCCCATTTCTCTCTCTGGTAATGAAAAATATGAAGCTCCTGTTCAAGCTAGAAGAGAGTAGCAGAGCAACCTCTCTGCTGTAGCTCTGTCCTAGTTTTGCAGTTATTTCTACAAGGAACTGTTAACTTGGTTGGGATTGGGTAGGCCTTAAAGCATTAATGTCTGGGGCAGCACGGTGGCACAGTGGTTAGCATTGCTGCCTAAGGCGCTGAGGACCTGGGTTCGAATCTCGGCCCTGGGTCACTGTCCGTGAGGAGTTTGCACATTCTCCCCGTGTCTGCGTGGGGGTTTCGCCCCCACAACCCAAAGATGTGCAGGTTAGGTGGATTGGCCACGCTAAATTGCCCCTTAATTGGAAAAAATAATTGGGTACTCTAAATTTATTTTAAAAAAAGCATTAATGTCTATCAGAAATAAAAACAGAACAACTAGAAAACACTCAGGAGATCAAGCGGCATCTATGCAAAGAAGCAATTCCTTTTTATTAATTGGATGTGGGCATCACTGGCTAGGTCAGCATTTATTGCTCATCCCTAATTTTTCTTGAGAAGACGACGGTGAGAAGCTTTCTTGAACCTCTGCAGTCCATGTGGTGTAGGCATACCCACAGTCTGTTACAAAGGAGATACCAAGATTTTGACCCAGTGGCAGTGAAGGAACTACAATATATTTCCAGGTCAGGATGGTGAGTGCATGGAGAGAAACTTCCAGGTGGTGGTGTTCACATTTATCCGTTTTCCTTCTAAATGGTAGCAGTTGTGGGTTTGGGAAGCGGTGTCTAAGGACCTTGGGTGAGTTCCTGTAGTGCAACCTGTAGACGATATACAGGCTGCCACTGTGCACTGGTGGTTCATGGAGTGAGTGTTTGTGCATCTTTAAAAATTAATTAATGAGATCTGGGAATCACCGGCAGGACAGCATTTATTACCCATCACCAGCTGCCCTGAACTGCGTGATCATTTCAGAAGGCATTCAAGAGTCAACCATATTGCTGTGGATCTCGAGTCACATGTAGGCCAGACCAGGTGAGGATGACACATTTCCTTCCCTAAAGGACATTAGTGAACCAGATGGCTTTTGACAACAATCGACAATGTACACCTAAATACCCCGACGTAGTGTCAAAAAACAAGACCCAGAAGTTAAGAAGCTTGGGGCAAGATCAAAATATGTGCGTATGATTTGCCGGTCCTCTTGAGCATCGCTCATACCTATCCTCCACCCCGGAGAAGAACCCACTCTTATAAGCCCTGGTGAGGTATACCCTGTGCACCACCTTGAGCTGGATCAGGCTTAGCCTAGCACATGAGGTGAGGCTGACCCTGTGAAGAGCCTCACTCCACTCTCCCCGTCACAAACAAAACCCTTTGCACCCCCCCCCCCCCCCCCCCCATTTCCCCTTCTCGCACCGAAGCCTGGTTCATCAACAAAATCTGCCCATAATATCCAAAATCTTACCCTGTCCCAACCCAGCCAAGGACAAGAATCTGATCAAGAGCGATGGTGACGGTGCCTGGGGAAATGAAGAAAGCTCCTTAAGTTAAAAGTTGCGAACCTGAAAACGTTTCCTCTCGGGAGCTGGAACTTCTCTAAAAACTTGTCTCGACCAGTGAACCTACCATCAAGAAACATGCCCCTAAACTTCTCCACACACTATCTCTCTCCCACGCTCTAAATGATGAATCCAATCCAGATGTCACAAACCTATAGCTCCTGAAAACAGAGGCAACATAGGCATGGAGCCTATTTTAAAATGCTGCCTAAACTGGTTCCAAGTCCTCAATGTGGCTCACCACCAGGCTCAATGTCAACCTAGCAGGGGAAAATGGGAGTGGGGCAGTAACCAGGGCCCTCAGGTGACCCTATGCGCGAAACCCCCTCCATCCGCACCTTATAAATATTTGCTGCCCAATAGTAACATAAGAAGTTAGTTGGTGCCAACACCCCCGACTGCCTTTCCCTCTGCAGATACGTCCTTTGCACCTGTGGGGTTTTACCAGCCCGAACAAAGTAGATATCAATTTATTGAGGCTGCAAAAGAAAGCTTTGGGAAGAAAGATTGGGAGACACTGGAAAAAAAACAGAAACCTCAGAAAATATTGATCGTCACTGTCTGTACTAAGGTCGGAGGGAGGGCGTCCCACCTTTTGCAAGTCGGCCTTCAACCCATTCATGAGGCTAGCAAAGTTACATTTATGGAGCGAAGGCCAATAATGGGCCATCCGGATTCCCAGAAAACAGAAGCTTGTCCGGGCCTAGAAAAACAGCAACCACCCCAGATCAGCTCCCTCCCTCTGAGATTCACTGGAAAATATTCACTTTTGCCCAGATTCAGCTCATACCCTGACAAAGGAGCCCGAACTCCTGAACAGCTTCATTCTCTTCTGCACATTCGAGAGTGGGTCTGTGATATACATAGATACATAGAAGATAGGAGCAGGAGGAGGCCTTTTGGCCCTTCGAGCCTGCTCCACCATTCATCATGATCATGGCTGATCATCCAACTCAGTAGCCTGATCCTGCTTTCTCCCCATAATCTTTGATCCCATTCTCCCCAAGTGCTATATCCAGCCGCCTCTTGAATATATTCAATGTTTTAGCATCAACTACTTCCTGTGGTAATGAATTCCACAGGCAAATATAACAACAAATCATCCACATATAAGGACACAAATTGCTCCCTCCCCACATGCTCTATCCCCTCCATCTGGTGGACAAACTCAATGCAATAGTCAGTGGCTCAATTGCGAAGACAGACAAAAGCAGGGACAGTAGTCACCCCTGCCTTGTACTCCTATTCAGTTGAAAATAGCCCAAGCTCAGAGCATTAATCCACACACTTGCAGTAGGGACCCTTTACAAAAGCCTAATTCATGATATGAAGTTTGGCCCAAAGCCAAACCTTCCAAGGATTTCAAAGAGGTACCCCACTCAACCCTATCAAAAGCTTTCTCAGTATCCATCAAAATAATCACCTCTGGTGACTGCCTGCCCTGCTTCTTAACTTCATCCATCAAGAAGCTCACTAACTGTCATAACTCGCAAGGTACTTACGAAGTGGCAATGATTAACTGCCCGTGAGCCTCACTGAATAAGAGTTCCCCCGCCAAAGGGGGCAGGATCACTAATCCATGTTTAGCTAAACTCCTGTAAAGTCGGCCAGTGGTGGCACGGTGATGCAGTGGTTAGCACTGCTACCTTACAGAACTGCGGATCCTGGTTCGATCCCGGCCTCGGATTAGTGTCTTGTGACCCTGGTTTTCCCCCACAACCCAAAGATGTGCAAAGTAGGTGAATTGGCAAAGCTAAATTGCCCCTTAACAGAAATAAAAAGAATTGGGTATTCTAAATATATATATTTTTTAATTTTAAAATAAAGTTGGCCTGTTTGGGCACCGACAAAAAAGAAGAGACCTGGCTGGGATATTTCACACCTTGTAAATAGTAACTTATTGTCATAAACTTTATTTCTTCATGCAACTCCCTTTGTGGTCTATTAAAATGATGATTTTCTGTCGATGCTGCAACTCTGCTGGCCAAGCCACCTCACTTACGGCTGGATACAAGTCGGACTCTTTACTGCTGCTTTTCGGAAAATTAGATGTGATTGACGCCAGCGTGGAGGACTGGACTCAGCATTTGGAAAGAATGCACTAATTTTTCATGGCTAATAGTATCATGGAGAATGGTTGGCAGACAGACATTTTTTTAACTACCTGTGGCGCACATACCAACGGTGTGGTATGGAGCCTCACCTATCCTGCGGCGCTTGATATTCATACTTTCAAGCAACTAGTGACACTACCGGGGCAACATTTTAACCCAGCACGATCAGCCCAGGTAAGGCAGATGAACGTAGAGCCTGGATTACTTGGAACTATAATGTTGTTGCCATTCCAGAGACTTGGTTGAGGGAGGATTGGCAGTTAAAAGTTCCAGGATTTTGATGTCTCAGGCGGGATAGAGAGGGTTGTAAAAGGGGTGAGGAGTTGCACTGCTGGTTATGGAGAGTATCACAATGATACTGTGGGAGGACACGGTTGACATATGGTTGGGAACCTGGTGTGGCGGCTGCCGGCAGTGTCCAGCGCTGCCATACGCGGTCTAGATCCGTGCCGCTGGCCAGGGGTGGGGGCATCCACGGGGGCTGGGGGGAGTTGCCTGTGGGCTTGCATTTTGTGGGTCTGGTCCACGCTCGGGCGGTGCCATGTATGGCGCAAGTGTTGCAGGTCGTCGCCGTGCACATGCACAGTCAGGGACCCGGCCATTCTCCGGCCGTTTTCGGCATGGGAGTCGGGAGTTTCACCCGGACCACTGCTAACTCCTCACCGGTCCTACAATATTTGAGGGTTCAGCGCCGATTTTGACGTTGTAAAGCGCCCACAAATTCTCCATTTGAACCGGCACTTAGCCGCTGAAATGGAGAATCCAGCCCAAGAGTTGTCCTCGGGTGAAGGTGCTAAATTGGGGGAAGGCTAAGTGTAACAATATTTGGCAGGAACTGAAGAATCTAGATTGGGGGATGATGGTGGAGGATAAATCAACATCTGGCATGTGGGAGGCTTTCAAATGTCAGTCGATAGGAATTCAGGACCGGCATGTTCCTGTGAGGGAGAAGGATAAGTATGGCAAGTTTTGGGAACCTTGGCTAACGAGGGATATTGTGAGTCTGGTCCATAAAAAAGGAAGCATTTGTAAGGGTTAGAAGGCTGGGAACAGTCAAAGCCTGTGAAGAATATAAGGAAAGTAGGAAGGAACTTAAGTAAGGCGTCAGGAGGGCTAAAAGGGATCATTAAAAGTCATTGGCAAACAGGATTAAGGAAAATTCCAAGGGGTTTTGCACATATATAAAGAGCAAGAGGGTAGCCAGGGAAAGGGTTAGCACAATCAAGGACAGGGGAGGGAATCTATGTTTGGAACCAGAGGAAATGAGCAAGGTACTGAATGAATACTTTGCATTAGTATTCACCGAAGAGAAGGATTTCATGGACGATGAGTCTGGGGAAGGGTTTGTAGATAGTCTAGGTCACATTGAGATCAAAAAGGAGGTGATGTTGGCGTCTTGAAAAACAGTAAGGTAAATAAGTGCCCAAGGCCTGATGGGATCTATTCCAGAATACTGAGGGATGCAAGGGAGGAAAGTGCTGGGGCCTTGACAGAAATCTTTGTATCCTCATTGGCTACATGTAACACCCCAGAGGTCTGGAGAATAGCTTATGTTGTTTCTTTGTTTAAGAAGGGTAGCAAGGATATTCCAGGGAATTACAGGCCGGTGAGCCTTACGTCGGTGTTAGGGAAATTATTGTAGAGGATACTTCGAGAGGATTTACTCCCATTTGGAAGCGAATGAAGAGGTAGCATGGTTTAGTGACGGGGAGGTTGTGTCTCACTATCTTGATCGAGTTTTTAGAGGAAGTAACAAAGATGATTGATGAACGAAAGGCAGTGGATGTTGTCTACTTGGAGACTTCAGTAAGATATTTGACAAGGTCCCTCATGGCAGACTGGTACAGAAGGTGAAGTCTCACGGGATCAGAGGTGAGTTACCAAGATGGTTACTGAACTGGCTCGGTCATAGAAGACAGAGGGTAGCAGTGGAAGGGTGCCTTTCTGAATAGAGGGCTGTGACTAGTGGTGTTCCACAGGGATCAGTGCTGGGACCTTTGCTGTTTGTTGTATACAATGATTTAGAGGAAAATGTAACCGGTCTGATTAGTAAGTTTGCAGATGACACAAAGGTTGATGGAATTGTGGATAGTGACGATGACTGTCAGATACAGCAGGATATAGATCGGTTAGATACTTTGATGAGGGTGAAGAGAAGGCAGATGGACTTTAATCCTGACGAATGAGAGGTAATGCATTTTGGAAGGCCTAATACAGGTGGGAAATATACAGTAAATGGCAGAACCCTTAACAGTATTGACAGGCAGAGGGATCTGGATGTACAGGTTCACAGGTCACTGAAAGTGACAATGCAGGTGGAGAAGGTAGTCAAGACCGCATGCTTGCCTTCATCGGCTAGGGCATTGAGTATTAAAATTGGCAAGTCGTGCTGAAGCTGTACAGAACCTTAGTTAGGCCAGACTTGGAATATAGTGTTCAATTCTGGTCGCCGCACTACCAGAGGGAGTGTTGAGGCTTCGAAGAAGGTACAGAAGAGGTTTACCAGAAAGTTGCTTGGTATGAAGGGCATTAGCTATGAGGAGAGGTTGGATAAACTCGATTTGTTCTCACTGGAACGAAGGAGGTTGAGGGGCGACCTAATAGAAGTCTACAAAATTATGAGGGGCATGGACAGAGTGGATAGTCAGAAGCTTTTTCCCAGGGTGGAAGAGTCAATTACTTGGAGGCATAGGTTTAAGGTGCGAGGGGCAAAGTTTAGTGGAGATATGCGAGGGAAGTGTTTTAGACAGTGGGTAATGGGTGCCTGGAACTCGCTGCTGGGAGAGATGGTGAAAGCAAATATGATAGTGACCGTTAAGGAGCATCTTGACAAATCCATGAATAGCATGGGATTAGAGGGATATGGGCCCCAGATGTCTGGAAGGTTTTAGGTTTGATGGGCACCATGGTGAACGCAGGCTTGGAGGACTGAACGGCCTATTCCTGTGCTTTGCTTTGCTTTGTTCTTTGAGTCCATCACCGGGTTTTTTTGAGATTACAAAAGATAGCCAAATTCTAAAAATATGGTATGTCCTTGTCAGAACTGCTGCGCGACCGCTTGGCCTGCGGCGTCAATAATCTGGCCACTCAAAAAAATTGTTGGCCCAACCATCCTTAAGCCTGCAGCAAGCTGTGCAAATTTCCCTATAACGGAAAATTGCCGAACGAGGTGTGCAGTAAATCCAAGGAATGGAAGTGAACACCTTCGGGCATGCCCCCTTTCAGCGATTGATTTCCATTCAAGGGCGGTACCCTGCCCTGGGCCGCGCACCATGCAGGCCTGGTCCGTTGGTTGAAGACCGGGTTGTTGTAATGGGATACCTCCACTGAATCTGCAGAGGGTGAACCAGACTTATGGCATAGGTCCTGACGTGAGCGCAAGCCACAGGCCGGTCAGAGGTCCTGGTGTCTGGCAGACGTAGATGCCTATCGAGGGCCAGTACTTTCCATCTGGATGAACCAGAGGAAGAGGATTGATTACAGCTCAATTAGGTGTCGGCACCTTGGGTTGCGCCCATCAAAATTGCTGTGTAGGTGAACGGATACCTCCTGGATATGGAGTTTGATACTGGCCTGTAATTTCCATTATAGGGAGCCAGACCTTCAACTACATTAAGAAATGGGACATTTGGATTTTAGAGACACTGAGGCCCGATTAGTCACTTAGACCGGCCAGCTGCTGGACATTGCAGGGATCACCTTGACTCCAGCGGTTTATGGACCGCAGTCAGTGCGCCTCCCACTAATTGTAGTGAAAGGGTATGGCCCGAGCTGGATTCTTCGGACTTTGGTGTGGAGGGGTGTCATAACCCACATGGGACTTACAAATTGGCAATGACTAAACTTCCCATGAGCTTCACTGAATACGTGCTCCTCCTTTAAGGGGGGCAGGGAACCCTAAACTATGTATAGACAAATGCCTGTTTAAAGTCGGCCAGTTTGGGTACCGACAGAAAAGGAAAAACCCGGGTGGGGTCTTTCATACCTTGGAAATAGTAGTTATTGTATTAAAACTTTATTGTAATAAAACTTTATTTCTTTATGCAACTCGGTGTGGACTCCCTTCGTGGTCGACTAAACTAACGTCTCCGACAACCACAGAGAAGCCTCTGCCATGCTCCCCCTCCACTGAGGCTCGAATCGCCTCTGAGTCTGACAATGATCCCTTGCCCGCCCGACCTTTGCCTTGCTAGAGATTACTTTTATGAGGGGACCCTATCCCATGAAACTAAACAGATTTCCCCCAAAAGGTCGTCCATCAATCGGGCAAAATAGCAGGAATCAAAGTACCCTGGCGGGAGCCACTGCATGTACAACTCCTCACCACATAGCTCAATGCCCTGGCCGATGAAGGATTACCCTGGGCCTCTGTCCAGTGACAATACACTGGGCCACATTGAATGTCAAGGAGTAATGGTTCAATTCTCTCTTGTTGGACATACTAATTGCCTCGCACTTGTGAAGCGCGAATGTTACTTGCCACTTTGCTTCCCAAGCCTGGATATTGTTTGACCTGTGTGTTTCCAGAATTTTCTGTTTTTAATTCAGATTTCTAGCATCGTTCTGCTGTAGTATTTTGCTTCTATTTTAATTCACATCAGAACTATATTGGATTCAAATATTCCATCATTTTGATACAAAAGGACATGACAAAAGCTCAAGGAGGAATATGTGAGCATGAGATTGATTAATTGCTACAAATTAATGTTATACAGTCACATCTACTGGGATCTAGTTTGAGACATTCCACTTTTGTTTCAGTTAACACTTTAATAACCAGAAAAGAGATGCCTCTCTTTCCGTTGAAGAAGCTCTTTTGCTCTTACTCCTCTCATGTCCGATGGAGGCTGCATTTCCACTTGAGTTAACTACTTAATTTTCCAGTTGCGCTGATTGCTGAGGAGATGCAGGAATTTGTATGATATTCAGTACAAGAATGTAGGGAAGTTTGAACTGAGAAAAAATGGTTCACCATTGACTCAGTTCCTTTTAACTAATTCATGCACGGCCACAAATCAAATTTTCTGATCCATATACTGTCAATTATATAAAAGATGTAACTGTTACTTCTCATGGTCAGAAAAACGGCCATTGATCGCCTCAAATGTTCTTTTTTTTGACATCTCCCAAGTAGTTGATTATGCATTATAAAGGAAGAAAAGATAGTGGGCTGGATTCTCCACAGCCACGCACCGAAATCACGTTTGGCGCGGAGGGGTCGGAGAATCAACTTTCATGCAAAAATTGAGCCCAGTGCCGGTCCAGTGATTCTCCGGGACCCGAGAATCGCCGTGTTTGTGGAGTACTCCACTTGGCTGGGGGGCCATTGCCAGAGGCCTATCGAGCAATTCTCTGCACCCAGCCAGCTGAGTTCCCGACGGCGTGGTTCTAACCACCTATTGCCATTCTGGAACCTCGCGTGGCGGCTGCGGACTCAGTATGTGGGTCCTGGTGAGGGTGGGGGGATCGGGCTCCAGGCCCGGGGGGGGGGGCATATGGCGGCCAGGGGACAGATCGGGCTGGACGGATCTTCGGGCGCGCAGCCGATCGGGGGGGGCCTACATTTTGGAGCTTGCGGTCTGAGTTCGCCATAGTGCTCGGCGTGGCCACTGGAGGCCGCCGCTGTGCGCATGCGCGAACTTCAGACCGGATGTAGGGGGGGCCCGTATCCACAGCTAAAGCTCTGTGAATCACTCAGGGTCCCTGCTAGCCCCCTGCAGGTGAGTGAATCAACTAATCTTTTTTATTGGAAACCGGGGAGTGAAACGCCAGTGTTTTAACGCCGGCGTGGGGACATAGTTCCATTTTGGAAGAATCCAGCCCAGTTAGTCCAGCTTTGGAAAGTGAAAAATAGACTGAAATCATGGGTAAATCTATATTTATTGAATGGTCTGTATGCCTTGCTGGACGTCATTATTTAGAGGGGACATTAACCGGGTTACAATGCCACAAAATTAGGTTGTGTAGCACATGGATTTTCGCGTTCAGCTGCCTGAGGGAGGTTGGTCAGCCCCAGCTGTTGTCGTCATACAGGCTGCTCCCAGGTCTTTCATTGTCCAGATGGCTGATGGCTCCATCATACGGCACAACAGGTGGGTGCTGCGTAAAGTTCCCTACCCATCACCCGACCGCACTTCTCCTCATGTCATGAAGCCTCCTCCGGACGTCTTGCACCACCAGGCCACCAATCTGGTAACGATCCCACCTGTCCACAAGGCCACCGAGATGGCAGCCATCCCGCCTGTCCAGGTGCCGTTGTCCCCCCTTCCACCTCTGCGGCAGTCGACAAGAATTCGTCGCCCATCACAAAGACTGAATCTATAGACTTAAATCTTGGAAATTTTGTTCAGTTTGCTCTGTATCTGCACGATAGACACCTTCTCATGTACATATGTTCATTCATTCCCCACTTGTACATAGTTATGCATGCATATACAGCCACGTTCCAAAATTTATTTTAAAAGGGTGAGAAGTCATAATATCCACTCATGTATCTCATGAGATGCAGACAGGCAGTGATTGACACACAGGATAACCAATGAACACACACAAGTGCTGGCTCAATAGCAAACTGGCATATGTGCTGTGCTGGTGCCAGCTGTGCTGGAGTCCATTTTGGTATAGATTGGAAGTAAACAGAGTATGCAGCTTGTGATTCTGATTTGTTGCCTGTGATGCATTTTTTTTAACCTTTAATGGTCCAATTAACACCCTATTCTTAACCTTGCACAGCTGAACACGAGTTCAGCAGCTGGAACGACACTTCACCAGTGTTATTTACAGTGATTATTTAAAGCAGAACACTTCCCTAGGCCTAACCATCTTTAGTGCTTCATCAGTGACCTTCCTTCCATCATAAGGTCAGAAGTGGGGATGCTTGCTGATAATTGTGCAGTGTTCAACACCACTCGTAGTCTGTGTCCAAATGCAACAAGACCTGAACAACATACAGGTTTGGGCTGACAAGTGCAATCAATATTGGCAAGTTCCGGGCAATGGTCATCTCCAAAAAGGGAGAATGGAACAATCATCCCTTGATATTCTATAGCATCACCATTGTTCAATTGCCCCACCATTAGCATTCTGGGGGCTACCACTGACCAAAAACTGAACTGGACTAGCCACATAAATACTATGGCTACAAGAGCAGGTCAGAAGGGTAGGAATCCTTTGGCGAGTAACTCACCTTATGTGTCCCCAAAGCTTGTCCACCATCTACAAGGGACAAGTCAGAAGTGTGATGCAATACTCTCCACTTGCCTCGATGAGTGCAACTCCAAGAATACTCAGGAAGCTTTACGCAATCGCTTCATTGACGCCCCATCCGCCACCTTTATTCATTCCTTCCACAACTGACGCACAATGGCATCTACAATATGCCCTGCAGGAACTCATCAAGGTTCATTGGATAGCACCTTCCAAACACAAGACCACTACCATATCGAGGGGCAAGGGCAGTAAACATGTGGGAACACCATTAGCTGGAAGTTCCATTCCAAGTCATCCTGACTTGGAAATATATCGCTATTTCTTCATTGTTATTGGGTCAAAATCCTGGAACTCCCTCCAGACCAGCACTGTGGGTGTAGCTACATCACATGGACTGCAGTGGTTCAAGAAGGCAGCTCACCACAACCTTCTCAAGAGCAATAATGGATGGGCAATAAATATTGGCCTAGCCAGTGATGCTTGATGTGTTATCTGTGTTGGCCTAACACGACTGCAACTGGGTGCAGTAAAACAAGAAACAGGCTTTCAACACAGGAGATGGCCCAACACTGTATTATTGAACCTGCTGATTGCTGTACATAATCTGCTGTTGATTGACACTCTATTATCCTAACTGATAACCTCCAACTGGCTTGACCAGACCAGCTCTCTACCACATGGTGATGATGCTCATTAGCCTGTGCACTGTGACTATCTCTCTAGCCTGTGAGAGAGAGAGAGCCTTAATGCCCTGTAGGCTTTATAGTGGTGGTGGCCTGTCTGGTGATTGGTTGTTCTGTGTTGTGTGTGTTCATTGGTTATTCTGTGTGTCAATCACTGCCTGTCCGCATCTCATGATATACACGAGTGGATATTATGACTTCTCACCCTTTTAAAATAAATTTTGGAACGTGGCTGTATATGCATGCATAACTATGTACAAGTGGGGAATGAATGAACATATGTACATGGGAAGGTGTCTATCATGCAGATACAGAGCAGACTGAACAAAATTTCCAAGATTTAAGTCTATAGATTCAGTCTTTGTGATGGGCGACGAATTCTTGTCGATCGCCGCAGAGGTGGAGGAGGGGACTGACACCTGGACAGGCGGGATGGCTGCCATCTCGGTGGCCTTGTGGACAGGTGGGATCGCTGCCAGATCTGTGGCCTCATGATGCAAGACGTCCGGAGGAGGCATGGTGACATGCGGAGAAGTGTGGTCGGGTGATGGGTAGGGAACTTTACGCAGCACCCACCTGTTGTGCCGTAACATGGAGCCATCAGCCATCTGGACAATGAAAGACCTGGGAGCAGCCTGTATGACGACAACAGCTGGGGCTGACCAACCTCCCTCAGGCAGCTGAACGCGAGCAACATCGTCTGGAGCCAGCGCAGGCAGATCCGTAGCATGAGCATCATACGTGATCTTTTGCTGGTCCCTGGATCGCTGCACCTTCTGCAGCACCGTGAGGTGGTCAAGGTCTGGAACCTGGATGCCTGGAACAGTCGTCCTCAGGTTGCGTTCATGAGCAACTGCGCCGGAGACAAACGAGTTGACAGAGGGGTTGCCTTTATGCCAGGTTGAAATCTGAGGCTGAGTCTGCAGCCTTGCACAGCAACTGCTTGGCAATATGGACCCCCTTGTCGGCCTTCCCGTTTGATTCCGGGTAATGGGGACTGGATGTGCTTTGACTAAAGTGGTAGGATCATGCAACGTCGGACCACTCTTAGCTGTAGAAACATGGACCATTGTCTCTCGTTACCATGAGTCGTATCCCATGCCTGGCAAACGTCTCTTTGCAGGCTTTGATGATGGACTTGGACGTGAGGTCCGACAGCTTCACCACTTCCCGGTAGCTGGAGAAGTAGTCGACCAGGAGCACGTAATCACGCCCATTGACGTGAAAGAGGTCTATCCCCACCTTGGACCACGGATAGGTCACGATCTCGTGCTGTTGCAGCATTTCCTTGGGCTGAGCTGGTTGAAACTTCTGGCATGTTGTGCAGTTGAGGACTGTGTTGGCAATGTTCTGGCTGATGCCAGGCCAGTAAACTGCCTGCCGAGCTCTGCGTCGACATTTCTCGACCCCCAGGTGACCCTCATGAATCTGTCTGAGCACCATGTTTTGCATGCTTTGGGGAATGACAATTCTATCTAGTTTAAGAAGGATCCCCTCAACAACCGTCAGCTCGTCCTTAACGTTGAAGAACTGGAGGCACTGCCCCTTTTGCCAGCCATGGGCGAGGTGCTTCATCACGCGCTGCAGTAGGGGATCTTTGGCAGTTTCTTCACGTATTTGTATAACTCGTTCATCAGTGGCTGGGAGGTTGCTGGCACACAACTGCATCTGTGCTTCAATGTGGCAAATTAAGTCGCCCTGTTCACACGGCGTGGTGACGGATCGGGATAGGGCATCCGCGACGATCAGCTCCTTACCCGGTGTGTAGACGAGTTCAAAGTCATATCGGTGGAGACAAAGAAGAATTTGCTGCAGCCTAGGTGGCATGTCATTCAAATCCTTTTGGATTATATGGACTAAGGGCCTGTGGTCTGTTTCCACCGTGAACCTTAGCAGGCCGTATACGTAGTCATGAAACTTGACTATTCCTGTCAGGAGATCCAAGCACTCCTTTTCGATCTGGGCATACTGTTGTTCGGTTGGAGTCATGGCCCTGGAGGAGCACCACCCCAATGCTGTCCTGGCTTGCATCTGTGGATATCTTGGTTGGGTCAAAGAATGCTAGTACTGGGGATGTGGTGAGCTTTGCCTTCAGCTCAAGCCACTCCGCTTGATGTGCGGGAAGCCAATGGAACACTGTCGACTTTTTTCCGACTATCTCCCTAGCCATGTCCTGTGAGAGAGGAGAGCCTTAATGCCCTGTGAGCTTTATAGTGGTGGTGTCCTGTCTGGTGATTGGTTGTTCTGTGTCGTGTGTGTTCATTGGTTATCCTGTGTGTCAATCATTGCCTTTCTGCATCTCATGATATACATGAGTGGATGTTATGACAATGCCCACATCCCATGGATGAATAAAGAAACAATTGCTAATTATCTCCAGGTTAGATGCTGAATCATTTCTACTGACTGCTGGTGTATTTTGAGGTCTGTGTTAATATTTAAATTTGCATAAGCCATCATTGAATGGTGAAGCTCCTGGTGAAGACCTTGTTCTGACTACAAAAGCTCTGTTCATGAGTCGAGGGTGGATTGGTTTCTATCCCCCTTGGCTTGCAGTATGACAGGAAGAATGAACAAATGTGACACAAAGGATGATAAGCTGCTCGAGAAGAGAACAGTAGCAAGAGGGCTCTCAGCAGGAGATCCTATCAACCAAGAGTGTGATTTCTCCTATCTTAGTCACAGCAAGGATCGGTGTGCATACAATGCCTCCATTCACCAAGGAGGTGCTCTGTCACAACTCAAACTCCAGTCTCATAGTAAGGCGATGTAAATTTTGGGAGTTTTGAAGTACACCCTTTCACCTGGAATGTCTGTGTTCTGATTTCTTAACTTATAACAATGGGGTCCTCAGTTGTGCCTGACCTAATAAGGTATGAAATAATCTATTTATGAATGAAGTAGAATGTATTAAACAATATGTTACATATACGTAATGAAAGTAGTGCTATCCCTCAGGGCTCTTAAGCTTCTCAAATTCTGCTCACACTGGCAATGTCTTCTTCTGTCTCTTATGTAATGATACACTGAACTGTACCTCAGAAGAATTATACCAGAGAAGCAATGGTAAAGGGTGCCAATGAAAACTCTGATTTCCTAACTTTTATCATTAATTGTGACTGATCCTCAACCTTATTAGGAAATAATCCAAATTAACCCTTTCATTGGCTGAGGGTGAGGCTGTTATGCCACCTTTATAACTTGAGTAATGTAGACTGATGACGAAACATCCACCTCTTACTCCCCGAGCCAAGGAGTTACATTCCATTGTGAACAACCTTGTAGATGCAGAGCAGTTGTACAAACAATGTTATGTTCTCAGTTAATAGTACACCTTACTGTAAACAATTCGTTCCATTACATTACCCAATTCCCACAAATAAAAGATAATAAAAGTAATGATTCCTACCTTAATGTCAAGAAAAAATGTCCTTTTAAATATAAATGTTCTGGCCTACAGGCATGATTCATAGATTAAGGCATTTAGTTCACTGAAATCTGTTAAAATACATGGCTCTTGTTCAATGATAAAGGTGTCATACTGCTGAATACAAACCTTTTGCTTAGTTCTTTAAAACTGGCAAAATAGCCCTCAATTGCATGGAGTGTGTGGTGGTATGATTTGCATAGCTGTCTGCCATTGGTGCAGAACACCGGGTACCATTGGCCCTGGTCGGTCATGTGCCTCTCGACCGATTGGTTGAGACCAGTCATGTGACGGCTCTCTGATTGGTCGAGAGGCTGAGTTAACCACGCCTCCATACCGAGGTATAAATAGTCAGAACGCCTGGCGGTCGTCCATTTATTGTAGTCGACCGCAGGGCTAAGTTCTAGCTTATTAAAGCCTAACTTCTGTACAGCAACTTGTATCGCATTCAATTGATGGCTCATCAGAGTGTAATTAAAACAAAAGCAATTCCGTGTACTTGGGCTTGGCACCTTTAAAGCCATTTCGGGCATCAGGTCCAGTTCCTCACAGACAGCTCCCATTCTGTCCACAGAGTCTTGACTGTTAATTGTCTGACTAGCACAAATTCAAACTGAACCGTTGAAAAGGTGCATACACGTTACTTCAGGCAGCATGGTAGCATAGTGGCTAGCACTGTTGTTTCGCAGCTCCAAGGTCCCAGTTCGATTCCCGGCTTGGGTCACTGTCTGTGCGGAGTCTGCACATCCTCCCCGTGTCTGCGTGGGTTTCCTCCGGTTTCCTCCCACAGTCCAAAAATGTGCAGGTTAGGTGGATTGGCCATGATAAATTGCCCTTAGTGTCCAAAATTGCCCTCAGTGTTAGGTGGAGTTACTGGATTATGGGGATAGGGTGGAGGTGTGGGCTTGGGTAGGGTGCTCTTTCCAAGAGCCGGTGCAGACCCGATGGGCCGAATGGCCTCCTTCTGTACTGTAAATTCTATGAGTCTATAATTAGTAGTATTATCAAAATCTTACAATGAGTTTGCCCTACCAGAGGCTGCGAAGGTGAACAGGAATCTTTTTGGTTGGACTCCTTCTCGACTGGAGCAGGCAATATTTCCAACATCTACCTTTTTGCTCTGCTCTGTTGTGTGAGGAAGATCATGAAAGTTCTCGATGCAAAAAGAGTTGAAAATATTTGATTTACTCTTGCCAGAGAGAAGCAGGCAGAGTGAGCATGCAGGTTCACCAGAATAGCAGGCTTTTACCGTGGGATACAAGATGCTGTTGACTGTGTACTCCGCCTTGCAGGTGCTCTATGTACATTTGGCTGCAACTGAAAGGGATTCCACTTCCTCAGTGTTCAGCTGGTGTGCAGCCATATTCAGTGCATCATGCAGGTCAATGTTTGTATACTGGGAATATTAGAACATAGAACATTACAGCGCAGTACAGGCCCTTCGGCCCTCGATGTTGCGCCGTCCTGTGAAACCCCTCTATATTCCCTCTACACTATTCCCTTATCGCCCATATGCCTATCCAATGACCATTTGAATACGTTTAGTGTTGGCGAGTCCACTACTGTTGCAGGCAGGGCATTCCACGCCCTTACTACTCTCTGAGTAAAGAACCTACCTCTGACATCTGTCCTATATCTATCTCCCCTCAATTTAAAGCTATGTCCCCTCATGCTGGACATCACCATCCGAGGAAAAAGGCTCTCAATGTCCACCCTATCTAATCCTCTGATCATCTTGTATGCCTCAATTAAGTCACCTCTTAACCTTCTTCTCTCTAATGAAAAATTAATGACCGCTTTATTCTGCGGCAGTCTACTGTGCCATTAGCATTTGAGCCACCATGAGAAATCAGTGGCTACTGTGGAGCAAGTGCTGTCCACTGATCATTTGGTTCAAGACTCCAGTGCAAAACCTAGTCACCCATGTATAACAGGCCTATAATGATTTGTTTTTTCATTGTCTAATTAAGGGACAATTTAGAGTGGCCAATCTACCTACCCTGCATATCTTTGGGTTGTGGGAGTGAGACCCACACAGGCACAGGAAGGATGTGCAAACTCCACATGGAAAGTGACCCGGAACCGGGATTGAACCTCGGTTCTCAGCACCGTGACGCACAGTGCTAACCACTGCGTCACCATGCTGCCGAGGTCTATAGTGATAACCATGCTGCCACTTGAAATGTGTTTGAGCAGAGCATAGTGAAGCTTCAATAACATTTCTGTTGTCTGTAAATATCTGGTGTACACTGGATGGGGGACTTCAATGTCCATCACTAAAATGGTTTGATAATATTGCTGTTGACTGAGATGGCTGAGTCCTGGAGTACACATCTGCTCGACTGGATGGGCAGGAGATGTTGGGGGAATCAATAATAGCGAAAAACCTGCTTGGTCTTGTCCTCACAGATCTACCTGCCGCACATCTGAAAGTATTGATGGCAGTGACCACCACACAGTCATTGCGGAGATGAGGCCCCACCTTCACATTGAGGATATCCTCAATTTTGTGTGGCACCACACTTTGCTGAATGGATAGATTTCAAACAGATATGGAAACTCAAATCTGGTCATCCATGAGATGCTGTGGGCCATCATCAACAGCAGAATTGTTTTCAACCACAGTTTTCAACCTCATGGCCGAGCATATCCCCACTCTACCATTATCATCAACTCTGGTTCAGTGAAGAGTGCCAGGAGTAGCAACACGCGTATCTAAAGATGAGATGTCAACCTGGTGACACTACATTATTAATTGTGTGCTAAACAGTGGAAGCAGATGTGATGACCAGAGCTAAGCGATCCCACAACCAATGGATCAGATAAAAGCTCTGCAATCCTGTCAGATTCAGCCATGAAAGATGGTGGGCAATTAAACAACTAACCAGAGAAGGAATCTCCACAAATACCAGAATCCTCAATGATGATGGAGCCTGGCATATCATTGCAAAATATAGGGCTGAAGCATTTGCAACCATCTTCAACCAGAAGTTCTGAGTGGATCATCCATTTCGGCCTGCCCTGGAGGTCACCTGCATTACACACCACAGATGTCCAACTAGTTTGATTCACTGCACCTTTAACAAGAATTGGCTGAAGGCACTAGATACTTAAAAGGCAATAGTTAACATTCCGACAGTAAAACTGAAGACTTGTGTTCCAGCAGTAGCCATATTCTTAGCCAAGCTGTTCCAACACAAGGACAAGACAAGCATCAATTCAAAGATGTCGTAAGCTGCCCAGGTATTCTCTGTCTCCAAAGTAAAACAGGATAAATCCATCCTATACACTTACTGTCCCATCAGGCTACACATGCCCATTAGTGATGGGAGGTATAGTTGACAGGGCTATCAAGCGGCTCTTAATCAGCAAATACCTGAAGACTAATACAATTTGGCTCCTGACCTCATTAGAGCCTTGATTCAAATATGGACAAAAGACCTGAACACAAGAAGTGAGATGAGAGTTACTGTCAATGACATCAAGGCAGCATTTGATTGACATTTGATGTGGCATCAAGGTGCCCTGAACACCAGGAAGACCATATGTGCCCTACCAACCCACACCAACTGAATCAACTTAAATGCCTTAAATTACTCATTCACATTTCATGGTGAAGTGTTGGAAAATGAGCCTCATTTCCCATATCTTGGAAGATATTTATTCTAAAAAGCTGACATTGATGAGGAGGTACACCACTGAATCCAATGTGCTTGCTCAGCCATTGTTTAATTATGCACTTGAGCTTTCAAGAATCATGAGCCATAAAGTCTCCATGAAGATCACCTCTATTAATGTCATCACATGAGAAGTCAATGCCCAATCATGCTCAAAATCAGATCCATTACTGAGAGAGAACAATAAGAGAAAGGAAAAGAGAGGGCAGGTACATGAGCCAACAATCCACCACAACCAGGCAGCACGGTGGCAGAGTGGTTAGCATTGCTGCCTCAAGGCACCGAGGTCCCAGGTTTGATCCCGGCCCTGGGCCATTATCCGCGTTTTGCACATTCTCCCATTGTTTGCGTGGGTTTCACCCCCACAACCCAAAGATGTGCAGGGTAGGTGGATTGGCCATGCTAAATTGCCCCTTAATTGGAAAAATTGAGTTAGGTACTCTAAATTTATAAAAAAAAGAATCCACCACAACCTCCACTAGCCAACAACTGACTGTGGGAGAGTCTGCAAGGCTAAGATGGGGCTCATAAGCCACCTAAAATCGATGGCTAACATTGACATCTGACTTCGGGGGTGGCGAAGGGCATGGACCAAGCGGTTTGGGGACCTGTTTGTGGTGGGCAGCTTTTCAAGCTTATAAGAATTGGAGGGGATATATGATCTGCCCAGTGGGAACGAGTTCCGATACTTACAATACGGGATTATGTGAGGAAGCTTGTGCCGTCCTTTCCTGATTTTCAACCCCTGGGATTACAGGATAAAGGTGATATCGAAGGAAGGATGACTGAGGGTAAGCTGTCCGAGATTTACAAGACGTTAATGGACTGGGAGGGAGACCCAATAGGAGAAGTTAAGCGAAAGTGGTAGGAGGAACTGGGAGTGGGGAAATGGAGGCTGGGTTGTGGGAGGAGGCTCTGAAGAATGTGAATGCATCTTCGACATGTGCAAGGCTCAGCCTTACCCAGTTTAAGGTTGTTCATAGAGCGCATATGACTATGGCCAGGATGAGCAGGTTTTTTGAGGGGCGGAAGACCGGTGTGAACATAGAACAGTACAGCACAGAACAGGCCCTTCGGCCCTCGATGTTGTGCCGAGCATTGTCCGAAACCAAGATCAAGCTATCTCGCTCCCTGTCATTCTGGTGTGCTCCCATGTGCCTATCCAATAACCGCTTGAAAGTTCCTAAAGTGTCCGACCCCACTATCACAGCAGGCAGTCCATTCCACACCCTAACCACTCTCTGAGTAAAGAATCTATTAGTGTGTTGGGTAAGCTGGGTCTATGTGGACTGCGTTTGATGCAGTGTTGAGAGAGACAGGCTTCCAACACTTGATTAGATGCAACACAATTTTATTTAACATCTAACTATATGACATGCTTAACTGTGGGTTGACACTAGGCGGTGCATGGGAAGGCCCATGAGCCATGTTCACATGTTTAGGCCATGTCCAAAACTGAAGGGTTCTGGCAGGAGTTCACGGACGTTATGTTGAAGGTCCTGAAGGTGATGGTGACCCCGAGTCCAGAAGTAGCGATATTTGGAGTGTCGGAAGACTCAGAGGTCCAGGGGGCGAGAGAGACCAACTTTTTGGCCTTTGCCTCCCTGGTAGCCCAGAGATGGATTTTGCTGGGGTGAAGGGTCTCTGAGACACCAAAGCTGGGGGAGTGGGTGAGCGACCTGGCAGAATTCCTAATGTTGGAGAAAATTAAGTTTGCCTTGAGGGGGTCAGTTGATGAATTTACCCGGAGATGGAAGTTCATCGACTTCTTCAAGGAGAGGTGGCTGCAGGAGTGGGGGGTATAAAGGGGTTAAAATGGGGAGGCAGGGCAGGAGGAGGGAAACAGAGGGAGGTTGGGACATTCAGGTAGTTATTTATTTACAATGAGGTTTCTACTTGTTCTTACTCTTGTGTAGGTTTGTGTTTAATGTATATACAAATGCCTTAATACATTTTTTTATAATTCTGATACCACAATGGGGCTATATATCCATAAATCACTGCTTTCCAGACATTCAAGAGCACAGATGTATGTTTGCTGACAGTATAGCTATGTGTACGTGCCTTGTTAACTATTGGGTATTATAATTTTGCAATCGTAGTCTTTCTGTAATAGGTTAAAAACTGCTGTGGGAAGCCAATGAAGTAATCAGGTCGATTAGTTGTGATTGGATATTGATTATAGTCAAGTAAGTGAACAATTTGGATGGTTCATGCAATTACTTGTAAATTAAGCTAAATTGCTGTTGTATTTCCTTGTTCGAGGAATTTGTGGGCCACATGTTGGCAAACAGGATCCCTATAGCTATAGCTTGAAGGGGAACGAAATATTCAGCAGCTAACAACCATCATCGGTGTGAGGTGCTGTTTAGGCTACCTACTCCATGCTTTGCACGCACTTCACCCATTGGTTCTTCAAAATTTCAACAGTGATATAATAACACATTGTTCTACTGGATGGCAAAGTTCAGTCCTGTTTCCAGTGACGTTTGGGTCATCTGCAAAAGTCATGACCTCCTGCAGGTTGGTGGGAATGTGATGGAAAATGATGTACCCACATTTTCATTGTGCTACAACCCTACTTTCAGAAACCACCCATGATGCTTCAATAGCAACTCTTTATTTCACTGCTATCCCGAATTGCGAATAGTGTGATTCCTCTTGGCTTTCCTACGATGGATTGTCCTCAAGACAGGAGAGGCAATGATGGCTGACTGCTAAGTATGAATGTTTTGAGTGTTTTGAGACTCAGCTGGCCATCCCGTTGGGGTTGTAAGTGATATATGAACAGGAAGGCTGGAAGGCTCATCCATGTTCATTCATGAAGGATAACAGCAGTGTAGGTAGACTCTTTCATGTTTTTAGTATTGGCTTCTGTATCCAGTTGATTAGCACGATTGTTTCAGTGAACTTGGAACGTCAGCTCGATGGTGACCTAACAATCTGAGAGACCACCTCATGTTGTTTGATGCTGCGGAAAGCTTTCTCCATCCATACGTTCTCCTGACCTTCCAAGTGTTTCCAACATTGCTATTCTTATTCCAATCTATGCAATCTCCAAAGGCCATTACATCCACCACATTGGAGGCACTGACCATTCTTTAACTTCCTTAATATACTAAATGTTCCTGGCACAGCCATTCAGTCAAAAGGGCATTCCATGGAAGATGGTGGCACAAAGGATTGCATTGCACTCTATCGTAGACTTTACCAATTGCCTCATGTTCTCAGAGATCGGGGACGGCATGTGGTGCAGTGGTTAGCACCTGGACTGCGGCGCTGAGGACCCGGGTTCGAATCCCGGCCCTGGGTCACTGTCCGTGTAGAGTTTGCACATTCTCCCCATGTCTACGTGGGTTTCACCTCCACAACCCAAAGATGTGCAGGCTAGGTGGATTGGCCACGCTAATTTGCCCCTTAATTGGAGAAAAATAATTGGGTACTCTAAATTTATATAAAAAAAGATGTTCTCAGAGATTATCCTCAGTGCCTTCATGTTGTTGTGATCTCATTTAATATCTCTCTATTCAGAACAAGAGCCATGAGATTAGCGTCTGTACACTATTCAATCAGAGGCTAGCATTTCCTAAATAGCCACTTAGCACATCAGAATTGTATTCATACCTTCACTGGATCATCCCATATATTGCATCCCACTGAGTACCAATAACCAATACCTTGTTAACATTATGTATCCCTTTCCCCTCTCCAACCAGGTAAATTTCCCTGGATTGCTGAGTGTACGGGATTAATATTTGTGTGGATTTGTAAAGATATCCATGCTTAGGAATTAGTTTTAGTTGAGTTATAAGCATTTGTCTAGAAATCCAAGTGTATTCATCAATTAATTCAACATGTAAGGCACTGAGGTATTGGCAGCCATATTCTGGGGGGCAGAGAATGTGGTGGTTCAGGGGAGATTATCTCGTTCATGGTGCACGAGAGAGGAGTACGAATGATTATTGGGCGAGATAGTCGAGGTGGACAGGGGGTATTAGAGGACCCCCAAGGGATTCGAACCTCGAAGGGAAAGAAGTTTCAGGGGCAGTTTGACAGATTGATGATGGGACGGACAGTTGGGCATCTACGGAGGCAGAGAGGGGTGCAGTAAGAATATGGAGAAAAGGCAAGTTGCATGCTCGCCCATGAGCTATGGAGGCAGGCCACGTCCAGATAAATCTTGAAGGTACGGACAGATTAGTGTCGGAGCCAGGGATGGTAAATGAGGCGTTCAGGGAATATTATGAGGAACTGTACAGGGCGGATCCACGGTTGAGGATGGGGATATGGGGCGGTTCCTTGATGGGTTGGAATTCCCAAGGCTGGATGAGGAGAGGAGGCAGGCGCTAGAGGAGCCACTCGGGCTGAGGGAAGTAATGGAAAGCGTAAAGGGATGAAGTCGGAGAAGGCCCCGGGGCCGGATGGTTACCCAGCAGAAGTTTATAAGGAGTTTCCGGTGGAACTGGCACGATACCTGCTGGGGGCATTTATCGAGGCACTGGAGAAGGGTGAGTTGCCGGAGACAATGATACAGGTGAGGATTATGCTAATACCAAATAAAGGGAAGGACCCGTTAGAATGAGGATCGTGCAGGCCCATATCAGTGTTAAATACTGCGTTCGGGGGTGGTTGCAGAGGATCAAATGGGCTTTGTGAAGGGCAGGCACCTCTCGAGTAATAGAAGGCGATTCCTGAAAGTGATCATGATCCTTTTGAGAGGATGGCCACTGGAGGTAGTGGTGTCTATGGACATGGAAAAGGCTTTTGATTAGGTGATGTGGTGGTGCCTGTTTGAAGTCCTGGGAAGGTTTGGATTTGGGCCAAGGCATGGGTGCGTCTGCTGTACGTGACCCCAGTGGCGAGCGTACAGACCAATGAGATAAACTTAGAGTTTTGGGTTGCATATGGGAACGAGGCAGGGTGTCCGCTATCACACTGCTGTTTGCACTTACGATAGGGACCTTCCCGATGGCCCTTAAGGGGTCAGAAGTGGCAGGGGAGTAGGGAGCACTGGGTATCACTGTACACGGATATCCTGCTAATATACTGTCGATCCCAATGGAGAGTATGGGAAGGATTATGAGCCTATTAGAGAGGTTTGGGACTTTTTCGGATTACAAGTTGAACATGGGGAAAAGTAAGGTGTTCCCGGTAAATGGGTCAGGGAACTAATTTAGAGGTGTTGCCAGTTAGGGTAGCCAGGGACAGGTTTAGGTATTTGGGGATCCAGGTGACAGGGGAGTGGGCGACATTGCAAAAGTGGAACGTAACCAAGTTGGAGGAGGAGATAAGGTCGGCATTTAGGAGGTGGAATACACTGCACCTGCAGCTGGCGGGGAGGGTTCAAGTGGTGAAAATGAATACCCTGCCAAGGTTCCTATTTATATTCCAGATGCTCCTGATTTCTATTTCATAGGCCTTTTTTCAGAAGTTGGACGCAGTCAGTTCAGAGTTTGTACGAGCGGGAAGGTGCCAAGGGTGATGAGGGCCCTGCTACAGAGGCAGAAGTGGGGGGAGGGTGGGGGGTTGAGAAGGGGGGGTTGGCGTTACCGAACCTGCTGCATTACTATTGGGCAGTAAATGTGGAGAAAATGAGGCGGTGGTGGGAAGGAGAGGGTTCGGAATGGGTGAGGATGGAGGAAGAGTCCAGTAGGGGGTCCAGCCTGAGGGACATGGTGATGATGGCGCTGCTAATGACACTGAGGAGATATATTGAGAGTCCGGTTGTACAGTTCACAATAAAGCTGAGGAGACATTTTAGGACAGAGGGAATGTCGGTGTTAACACCGTTGCGTGAGAACCACGGGTTTAAGCTGGGGGAGACAGATAGTATGTGCAGGGGGTGGAGAGAGATGGGGCTGGTGAGGGCGAGGGATTTGTATCAGCAAGAGAGATTCACAAGCCTAGAGGAGCTGCGGGAGAGGGTAGAGCTCCCAAAGGGAAGTACGTTTAGGTATTTACAAGTGAGGGACTTTCCATGGAAAGTGTGGAACGGGTTTCTCAGGCTGCCGAAATATGCCCTTTTGGAACGGTTACTGCTTCCGGATATGGAAGGGGAGGATTGGGGACACATATGGGTGACTGGGAGAGCAGGAGGATACGCAAGTGGTGAAGATCAATGAGAAATTGGAGGAGGAGTTGGGGGAGGGAATATTGGGGTGTGGAGTGAGGCATTGCATTGGGTGAATTCGACCTTGTGTGCAAGAATTAATTTGATACAGTTTAAGGTGGTACACAGGGTGCACATGACTCGTGTGAGGATGAGTGAGTTCTACCAGGGGCGAGAGACGAATGTGAGAAGTGTGGGCGAGGACCAGCAAACCACGAGCATATGTTCTGGGGATGTGAGAAGTTAGAGAGATACTGGGCGGGAGTGGTCGGGACACTAGGAAAGATTGTGGGGGTGGAGGCCGGGCCAGACCCGATGGCGGCGATTTCTGCCTGGCAAAGAATTTTGCTGGAATGTTGGTTGACTACGCCACCAGGGATGGTGGTGTTGCTCAGGGTCCTGTACTACTTCCTCTGGTTGTAGAAAATTAAGTTTGAATTGCGTGGTTCTGCGGCGGGCTTTGAGGCACGGTGGGAATTGTTCCTGGCCATGTTCAAGGAATTGTTCATTGTGGGGGGGCTGTAGATGGGGAGAGAGGGGAAACCTTGTACAGATTGTAAAAATGAGTTGGGGAGACTGCTGGATTAGTTATGTTTTTGTACATTTTGACAAATTTTGGAATAAAATACATAAAAAAGAACATGTAAAGCACTAGCATCATACTATATGAGCCTTATTCTTTAGGTACACTCCTACTTGACAAATAAAGTGTACCAGATTGCCTTATTAGGCCAAAGTAAGATTACATTTCATGGTTTTCCTACCAGACAAATGTTGAAGGAAACTCGCTGTTAAATTTTATGGCTTGATTACAGGACACATGTGAGGTCATAAGAACATAAGAACTAGGAGCAGGAGTAGGCCATCTGGCCCCTCGAGCCTGCTCCGCCATTCAATGAGATCATGGCTGATCTTTTGTGGACTCAGCTCCACTTTCCGGCCCGAACACCATAACCCTTAATCCCTTTATTCTTCAAAAAACTATCTATCTTTACCTTAAAAACATTTAATGAAGGAGCCTCAACTGCTTCACTGGGCAAGGAATTCCATAGATTCACAACCCTTTGGGTGAAGAAGTTCCTCCTAAACTCAGTTCTAAATCTACTTCCCCTTATTTTGAGGCTATGTCCCCTAGTTCTGCTTTCACCCACCAGTGGAAACAACCTGCCCGCATCTATCCTATCTATTCCCTTCATAATTTTAAATGTTTCTATAAGATCCCCCCCTCATCCTTCTAAATTCCAACGAGTACAGTCCCAGTCTACTCAACCTCTCCTCATAATCCAACCCCTTCAGCTCTGGGATTAACCTAGTGAATCTCCTCTGCACACCCTCCAGTGCCAGTATGTCCTTTCTCAAGTAAGGAGACCAAAACTGAACACAATACTCCAGGTGTGGCCTCACTAACACCATATACAATTGCAACAAAACCTCCCTAGTCTTAAACTCCATCCCTCTAGCAATGAAGGACAAAATTCCATTTGCCTTCTTAATCACCTGTTGCACCTGTAAACCAACTTTCTGTGACTCATGCACGAGCACACCCAGGTCTCTCTGCACAGCGGCATGCTTTAATATTTTATCGTTTAAATAATAATCCCGTTTGCTGTTATTCCTACCAAAATGGATAACCTCACATTTGTCAACATTGTATTCCACCTGCCAGACCCTAGCCCATTCACTTAACCTATCCAAATCCCTCTGCAGACTTCCAGTATCATCTGCACATTTCGCTTTACCATTCATCTTAGTGTCATCTGCAAACTTGGACACATTGCCCTTGGTCCCCAACTCCAAATCATCTATGTAAATTGTGAACAATTGTGGGCCCAACACGGATCCCTGAGGGACACCACTAACTACTGATTGCCAACCAGAGAAACACCCATTAATCCCCACTCTTTGCTTTCTATTAATTAACCAATCCTCTATCCATGCTACTACTTTGCCCTTAATGCCATGCATCTTTATTTTATGCAGCAATCTTTTGTGTGGCACCTTGTCAAAGGCTTTCTGGAAATCCAGATATACCACATCCATTGGCTCCCCATTATCTACTGCACTGGTAATGTCCTCAAAAAATTCTACTAAATTAGTTAGGCACGACCTGCCCTTTATGAACTCATGCTGCGTCTGCCCAATGGGACAATTTCTATCCAGATGCCTCGCTATTTCTTCCTTGATGATAGATTCCAGCATCTTCCCTACTACTGAAGTTAAGCTCACTGCCCTATAATTTCCTGCTCTCTCCCTACCTCCTTTTTTAAACAGTGGTGTCACGTTTGCTAATTTCCAATCCACAGGGACCACCCCAGAGTCTAGTGAATTTTGGTAAATCATCATTAGTGCATCTGCAATTTCCCTAGCCATTTCTTTTAGCACTCTGGGATGCATTCCATCAGGGCCAGGAGACGTGTCTATCTTTAGCCCCATTAGCTTGCCCATCACTACCTCCTTAGTGATAACAATCCTCTCAAGGTCCTCACCTGTCATAGCCTCATTTCCATCAGTCACTGGCATGTTATTTGTGTCTTGCACTGTGAAGACCGACCCAAAAAACCTGTTCAGTTCCTCAGCCATTTCCTCATCTCCCATTATTAAAACTCCCTTCTAATCCTCTAAAAGGACCAATATTTACCTTAGCCACTCTTTTTTGTTTTATATATTTGTAAAAACTTTTGCTGTCTGTTTTTATATTCTGAGCAAGTTTACTCTCATAATCTACCTTCCTCTTCTTTATAGCTTTTTTAGTAGCTTTCTGTTGCCCCCTAAAGATTTCCTAGTCCTCTAGTCCCCCAGCAATCTTTGCCACTTTATATGCTTTTTCCTTCAATTTGATACTCTCCCTTATTTCCTTAGATATCCACGGTCGATTTTCCCCTCTTTCTACCGTCCTTCCTTTTTGTTGGTATAAACCTTTGCTGAGCACTGTGAAAAATCGCTTGGAAGGTTCTCCACTGTTCCTCAACTGTTCCACCATAAAGTTTTTGCTCCCAGTCTACCTTAGCTAGTTCTTCTCTCATCCCATTGTAATCTTCTTTGTTTAAACACAAAACACGAGTATTTGATTTTACTTTCTCACTCTCCATCTGTATTTTAAATTCCACCATATTGTGATCGCTCCTTCCGAGAGGATCCCTAACTATAAGATCATGAATCAATCCTGTCTCATTACACAGGACAAGATCTAGGACTGCTTGTTCCCTCGTAGGTTCCATTACATACTGTTCTAGGAAACTATCGCGGATACATTCTATAAACTCCTCCTCAAGGTTGCCTTGACCGACTTGGTTAAACCAATCGACATGTAAATTAAAATATATGTCTCTTATCCTGTGTACATAACAGTAAATATACTTTGTTCAAAAACCCAATAAAAAACATGTGTTAAAAAAAGCACAGTTGCTTCACAGCTCAAGGGTTCCAGTTTCGATTCCCGGCTTGGGTTACTGTCTGTGCGGAGTCCGCACGTTCTCCCCGTGTCTTTGTGGGTTTCTTCCGGGTGCTCCGGTTTCCTCCCACAGTCCAAAGATATGCATGTTAGGTGGATTGGCCATGCTAAATTGCCCTTAGTGCCCAAAAAGGTTAATCATAGATCATAGAATTTACAGTGCAGAAGGAGGCCATTCAGCCCATCAAGTCTGCACCGGCTCTTGGAAAGAGCATCCTACCCAAGGTCAACACCTCCACCCTATCCCCATAACCCAGTAACCCCACCCAACACTAAGGGCAATTTTGGACACTAAGGGCAATTTATCATGGCCAATCCACCTAACCTGCATATCTTTGGACTGTGGGAGGAAACCGGAGCACCCGGTGGAAACCCACGCACACACGGGGAGGATGTGCAGACTCCGCACAGATAATGACCCAAGTCGGAATCGAACCTGGGACCCTGGAGCTGTGAAGAAATTGTGCTATCCACAATGCTACAGTGCTGGGTCCATGAGTCCCTTAAAACCAGTAGGGTTACTGGGCTGCGGGGATAGGGTGGAGGTGTGGGCTTAGGTAGGGTGCTCTTTCCAAGGCCGGTGCAGACTCCATGGGCCGAATGGCCTACTTCTGCACTGTAAATTCTATGATCCACTGCCTTTAAGTATTACAAATTCAATTAACTTAATAAATTCTGTAAAACTTGTGACAACAGACTTGTACACGGAGTAGTCTGTAGCTGATCGAAACTGCAAATTCCTTTTACACAACTCTCTCAATTCATTTGAGCAATTGTAATTGACTTAAGACACTGAAGCCCCAATTCCAGAGGTCCCGCCTCTGAACCTGGCACCCACAAATTTTGTTAGGGAGGGAACCGCATCCATGGTTCATAGAGGCAGTTGCATATGGTAAAGCACAGCTACCTTTAAACAGATCAAATTTTAACCACTGGGATGTCCAAAACATGACTTTTCAGGAGAAGCTGCAAAGCTGTCGGAGCTATTTGGAGAGGCAGGGTTCCCTTTTGTATAGGTCTAAGGTTACCACTGGGAGATGTACGATGTCCTTCGGGAGAGGTCAAATGTGCTTGGAGATTGTTTAAAGTGGACATGAATGTGTGTAAAAGTGGATAAATTCATTAGTACTGTCATTCTTATTGCAACTGTCAAGCTTCCAGGGAAACTGTCAAGTTGTTCGGGCATTTAAATCTCCTGGTCTTTACTTTAAATAAAAAAATCAGTGTTGCTATTTCACTTTGTCTGTTATCATTGTAAGAGTTCTGCTACATGACTGATTCCAAAACCTATCATTATCACAGTGGGATGCCTGTCAGTTCACAGATAGGTTGACAACTTCAAGTAGTGATAGTCTTTGATGTAGGACTATGAATACAATTTTTTGTTTTATAAGAGATTAAATGTGTTGAATTGGTTTTTATGATTGTGAGTGTTTTTTTTTTAAATAGTGAAACCATCAATAGACACTTACAACTTTACTTTATTTAATCTCAGCATGGGCCCTGAGGTCTGTCCATGGCAGATACTGGATGAGCACAATAAGAAGTCTCACAACAACAGGTTAAAGTCCAACATGTTTGATTCAAACACTGGCTTTCGGAGCACTGCTCCTTCCTCAGGTGAATGGTACTGGATGAGTTGACATGGAGGGTGTGCGGGCAAAGAGTGGTGGGTGGAGACATGGGTTGGCATGAGTTTGCACTAAGTTGGCAAATGGTCTAAATAGAGCAATGGGGAATGAATAGAAAGGCATAAGTTGGCATGGAGGATATAAGGGGCCAAGGGGAGGAGGGAGGATTGTGCGCATTAAGTGGCATGGATAAGGCTGTTGTGTTATGTAGTTTGGAATAACACAAGTTGCCACTTGATGCAGTTTTGAGCAAAAGATGCCACTTGATGTAGTTTTGAGTAAAAGATGCTCCAGACTTTGAAGTGAGTTCAATGTGTTTTATTGAACTATTAGCACAGTTCTCAATGAGTTCGACTCTCTGCTAATCTAACTGTAGTAACTCAGTCTAACTGAACCAGCCTTACTCTAAGCCATGTGCTGGGTTGTTATGCTGGGGATACAACCTGTCTCACTCTGTAGATGTTGGTCTGTGGAAAGAGGAGGGGTGTGAGTGCCTCATCCCTTTTATAGTGAGATACCACCCCTGAGTATCCTGACTGCTCATTGGTCATGTCCTTTTATATGTGTTCATTAGCTACATGTTTGCATATCATGACAAAGGCATGGAGAACGAGTGGGTGGATGAGGAAATGTGAGGGGTGAAGGCTAGAGGGCTGTTTTGTATTTGATTATTTTACTTCCAGCTGCAATAATGTTCCAAAGCATTGAGGCGGGCCTTTCACACAGCCCTCCTCAGCATGCGGAAGCCCTTGTGGCTGTCTCTGAAAGCTTTCTGGGAGCAGCGTGCTTGACTCCTGTTAACATCCGCACACCTCAATCCCGTAAAAAAAAATCTGACTGTTCGGGGCACGTCCTCCCTCGTCAGGTTTGTGGACAAGAGTATTTTCTTGAGCCTTACGCCAGTGGTAGGGAAATTACTGGAGAGAATTCTTCGAGACAGGATCTATCCCAATTTGGAAGCAAATGGACGGATTAGTGAGAGGCAACATGGTTTTGTGAAGGGGAGGTCGTGTCTCACTAACTTGATAGAGTTTTTCGAAGAGGTCACAAAGATGATTGATGCAGGTAGGGCAGTGGATGTTGTCCAAATGGATTTCAGCAAGGCCTTTGACAAGGTCCTTCATGGTAGACTGGTACAAAAGGTGAAGTCACACGGGATCAGGGGTGAGCTGGCAAGATGGATACAGAACTGCCTAGGTCATAGAAGGCAGAGAGTAACAATGGAAGGGTGCTCTTCTAGTTGGAGGGCTGTGACTAGTAGTGTTCCGCAGGGATCAGTGCTGGGACCTTTGCTGTTTGTAGTATATATAAATGATTTGGAGGAAAATGTAACTGGTCTGATTAGTAAATTTGCAGATGACACAAATATTGGTGGAATTGCAGATAGCTATGAGGACTGTCAGAAGATACAACAGGATTTAGATTGTTTGGAGACTTGGGCGGAGAGATGGCAGATGGAGTTTAATCCGGACAAATGTGAGTTAATGCATTTTAGAAGGTCTAATGCAGGTCGGGAATATACAGTGAATGGTAGAACCCTAAGGATTATTGAAAGTCAGAGAGATCTAGGTGTACAGGTCCACAGGTCACTGAAAGGGGCAACACAGGTGGAGAAAGTAGTCAAGAAGGCATACGGCATGCTTGCCTTCATTGGCTGGGGCATTGAGTATAGAAATTGGCAAGTCATGTTGCAATTGTATAGAACCTTAGTTCAGCCACACTTGGAGCATGGTGTTCAATTCTGGTCGTCACACTACCAGAAGGATGTGGAGGATTTAGAGAGGGTGGAGAAGAGATTTACCAGAATGTTGTCTGGTATGGAGGGCATTAGCTATGAGGGGCGGTTGAATAAACGTGGTTTGTTCTCACTGGAATGACGGAGGTTGAGGTGCGACCTGATAGAGGTCTACAAAATTATGAGGGGCATAGACAGAGTGGATAGTCAGAGGCTTTTTCCCCAGGGTAGAGGGGTCAATTACTAGGGGGCATAGGTTTAAGGTGCAAGGGGCAAGGTTTAGAGTAGATCTACGAGGCACATTTTTTTACACAGAGGATAGTGGGTGCCTGGAACTCACTGCCGGAGGAGGTGGTGGAAGCAGGGACGATAGTGACATTTAAGGGGCATCTTGACAAATACATGAATAGGATGGGAGTAGAGGGATAAGGACCCAGGAAGTGTAGAAGATTTTAGTTTAGACGGGCAGCATGGTCGGCACAGGCTTAGAGGGCCGAAGGGCCTGTTCCTGTGCTGTACTTTTCTTTGTTCTTTGTTTGTTATTTTCCTGACTCTGCGCTCCTGGACTTGGGAGCAAAAATTCAAACCACCGTATTTAATTCTCTGATTATTGTTGTAATTCAAAACTGATATCAAACTGATGTAAAATTAAATTATGCTTCTATCCACGAGTCCCTTAAAACCAGTTGATTTGAGATTCTCGGAATATCTGCAGTTTAAATATTGTTACTAGGTAAAGCAATATAATAATTATTCTGAGATTTAATTCTGAATTTTGTTTTTGTTAACCAGGTGTTCCGAAGGATTCTTTGGACGACCTAGTAAACCAGGTGGCTTATGCCAGCCCTGCCAGTGCAATGGTAACCTTGATCTGTCAGTACCTGGAAGTTGCAATTCTTTGACAGGAGGGTGTCTACGCTGTATTGAGGGAATCTCTGGTCAGTTCTGTGATCAATGTGCTGAAGGCTTCTTTGGAGATGCTGTAGTGGCCAGAAATTGCCGATGTAAGTGTGTTTCATTCTTGAGTTGGCCTTTGCTCCTTAAAAATTAAAATGATTGATGATCCTTTTGGGCAGATGGAAAATGGAAGTTACAGTGAAAAGCCCCTAGTCGCCTCATTCCGGTGTTCAGGGAGGCCGATACGGGAATTGAACCCACGCTGCTGGCATTGTTCTGCATTGCAAGCCAGCTATTTAGCCCACTGTGCTAAACCCGCCACATGTGCACGTGTTCCGGGTGTGTTCTGAGCTTGCGGCATTCTGTGCTTCCTTGTTTTGCACCATGTCGGCGATTCTGAAAATTAAACTAGAGCCCTGTCCCTTAGTGGCCATGTTTGGAGTGTCAGACTTGCCGGCGCAGCAGACAGGGAGAGAGGCTGATGTCCTCTCCCTCGCCCCTCTGATTGCTCAAAGGCAATTGCAGAGAGGATGGAGGCTAGCTTCTCCATCTAGTGCCTCAGTGTGGCTGGAGGATCTGATGGAGTATCTATACCTCGAGAAAGCCAATTACACTGTGAGGGGAGCAATTGAGGAGTTCTACCAAAGAGGGCAGCCGTTTATCTTGTACTTCAAAGAGCTGGTCACCATTGGTTGCTGGGGATGGGGCACATGGGAAGGGGGGAGAGAGTTGGGGGGGTTAGTTTTTTGTTTTTTTTATATATGGCGGGGGTGGTGGGGGTTTGTGATTTGGAGTGTTGTGTTGTTTAGGTGTTCTGGAAAAATGGAAAATGTTTGAAAAAAAAATGCACCTTTCAGCGGACTTTTACTTGAGTCCGCTGAATCGCATCCCAAGAATCACTTATTCTGAATCACTTATTGTGCTGACTTCTTCCGTCAGCACAAAGCATTTCTGTCCACAGTACAGATGATGCGTCTAGCTCTATTTTAAAAGGCATTCCTATGGGCTGGGGCACACTGGGCTAAATCGCTGGCTGTGAAAGCAGACCAAGCAGGCCAGCAGCACGGTTCGATTCCCGTAACAGCCTCCCCGGACAGGCGCCAGAATGTGGCGACTAGGGGCTTTTCACAGTAACTTCATTGAAGCCTACTCGTGACAGTAAGCAATGTAATGGCCCTATTTAGCACAGGGCTAAATCGCTGGCTTTGAAGGCAGGCCAGCAGCACGGTTTGATTCCCGTAACAGCCTCCCCAAACAGGCGCCAGAATGTGGCGACTAGGGGCTGTTCACAGTAACTTCAGTTGAAGCCTACTTGTGACAATAAGCGATTTTCATTTTCATTTCATTGTGTGTCAAAATCGCTTGACTTTCAGCTGATACACCTCTTTTACTCTGATAGAAATAGGTCCTCGGTAGATAGCTGGTACTTCGATAAGTACTACCTCTTTTGTAATGGTTCCCGGATCCATTTGCCATTTTTTAAATTTAAAAGTGAAACAATCACAATTATAATGCAGCTTATCGTGGGTCTCAAACACATTCTCAAACTAATTCATATACAATACATTACTTTGAAGTCAAATGATGAGTGTTATATAGAAAACTGTAAAGTAACTTCTCATTAACTGGAGGCAGGATCAAAAGTCCCTCAGAGAATAATTGACATGATATTTGTATGAAAGTGTTAATGAGATTATGGAGAATTAGTGGTGATGTAACTCACATGAGACCTACAGACGAGAGCAATTAGTTTCCCCGTGAGTTTCATTGAGTACAAGCTGACCCGCTGGAGGGCAAGGAGCCCATGGACAGGGTTAGACATTGATATAAAAGTCAGCCAGACTTGGGATACCTCCGAGCTGGGGTCTGAAGACTATTGTACAAATTATTACTTGGCAATAAAACTAGTTTCTCTTGATCCACTAACCTCGGACTCCACTGTTGTCACTAAAATTGGTAATAAAGCTTGGACCCAGTCCAGGTCATGTTCAGTCCCCTGTCAGCTGTCATGGCCTGCTACAAATGGATTAAAACTATCCTGAACATGTGGGCGTTGGTGCTCTGGTCTATTTGCCTGTCATCATCAAATGATAATGCTGCTGCAACAACAAGTCAACGCAGCTGGCCAATCTTTGAAATGATTCAGCATCAAAACATACAGGATCTGTGCTGGCTATTGGTACCTTTAATAAGCATGCATTTGGATGAGATAGGTTCCCTCTGGCACAGTAATAGAAAAAAATCAATATAAAGTATGCCACTGCACTGAAGCTTTTGTATATTGTATGCTGATAAACCAGCATGCTTTAATACGAACAGTGGGATTCATCTGTTCTTTCACCATTGTTTGTGTTATATTTTCATAGCTGTCTTTAACTTCGAGAACATAGTCTTTCTGATATATTGTATGTGCCCTTCCCTCTATTGTTGGAGAATTCAAAGAGCTGTCAATTGCAGAAAAAATCTACAAAAGAAACCAAACAACAGCAACCAAATTACTCATTTTCTGTCCTTTTGCTGTGCTTCTACTGTCTAAAACTCCATTGTATTCAAATCTCAGCAGGATCCACAGCTGTTTGAAAGAACATTTCTTCATTATATTTTTAATTACAGTAGGAATACGAACATTAAAAATGCTATGAAAATTGCCCCATGTCTCCTTTTGATGATATTATTCTGTCAAGTATAGCAAACATGAGCTGGAAGAAACTTAGGTTATTGGAAAAGAGAGAAAATAAGTCTGAGTGCACAGGAGTCATTTGAACTTTGCTTCCAGCATGCCTTACTTCTCTTTGAATAAACCAGTTAACATCTTCAGACTCATAGGTAAACATAGGTTGACAGCACCAAAGCAAGCAATGGTCCATGCATTTTTTATTGCGCACTTTGAAAAATAATGGTGACCATAATTGAAGGTAAATCTTTGCATTTATTTGTGTACACGATAATAATGAATGCATTTCATAAATGATTGGGTGTAAAGCACTTTGGGAAATCCCAGGATAGAATAACGTGCTCCAGAAATGCAAGTACTTCAATGTTTTGAAAACCTTCTAACTTTATCGGTTAAGAGATTGGGTGGAGTTTATCATAGAATCATAGAATTTACTGTGCAGAAGGAGGCAATTCAGCGCATCAAGTCTGCACTGGTCCTCAGAAATAGCACCCTAACTGAAGCCCATGTACCTACCCTATTCCCGTAGCCCAGTAACCCCCACTTAACATTTTTTTGGACACTAAAGGCAATTTAGCATGGCCAATCCACCTAACCCACACATCTTTGGAATGTGGGAGGAAAGCGGAGCGCCCGGAGGAAACCCACGCAGACACGGTCAGGTGGTAGAAGTTTCAGTAAGGGAGCATTTCGGGAACAGTGACCACAATTCAGTAAGTTTTAAAGTGCTGGTGGACAAGGATAAGAGTGGTCCTAAGGTGAATGTGCTAAACTGGGGGAAGGCTAATTATAACAATATTAGGCGGGAACTGAAAAACCGAGATTGGGGGTGAATGTTTGAGGGTAAATCAACATCTAACATGTGGGAGGCTTTCAAATGTCAGTTGAAAGGAATTCAGGACCAGCATGTTCCTGTGCGGAGGAAGGATAAATACGGCAAATTTCAGGAACCTTGGATAACGAGAGATATTGTAGGCCTTGTCAAAAAGAAAAAGGAGGCATTTGTCAGGGCTAGAAGGCTGGGAACAGACGAAGCCTGTGTGGAATATAAGGAAAGTAGGAAGGAACTTAAGCAAAGAGTCAGGAGGGCTAGAAGGGGGTCACGAAAAGTCATTGGCAAATAGGATTAAGGAAAATCCCAAGGCTTTTTACACGTACATAAAAAGCAAGAGGGTAGCCAGGGAAAGGCTTGGCCCACTGAGGATAGGCAAGGGAATCTATGTGTGGAGCCAGAAGAAATGGGCGAGGTACTAAATTAATACTTTGCATCAGTATTCACAAAAGAGAAGGAAATGGTGGATGTTGGGTCTGGAGAAGGGTGTGTAGATAGCCTGGGTCACATTGAGATCCAAAAAGACAAGGTGTTGGGCGACTTGAAAAATATTAAGCTAGATAAGTCCCCAAGGCCTGATGGGATCGACCCCAGAATAATGAAGGAGGCTAGAGAGGAAATTGCTGAGGCCTTGACAGAAATCTTTGGATCCTCACTGTCTACAGGTGATGTCCCGGAGGACTGGAGAATAGCCAATGTTGTTCCCTTGTTTAAGAAGGGTAGCAAGGATAATTCAGGGAACTACAGGCTGGTGAGCCTTACATCAGTGGTAGGGAAATTACTGGAGAGAATTCTTAGAGACATGATCTACTCCCATTTAAAAGCAAATGGACGTATTAGCAAGAGGCAGCATGGTTTTGTGAAGGGGGGGTCGTGTCTCACTAACTTGATAGAGTGTTTTGAAGAGGTCACAAAGGTGATTGATGCAGGTAGGGCAGTGGATGTTGTCTATATGGACTTCAGTAAGGCCTTTGATAAGGTCCCTCATGGTAGACGGTCACACGGGATCAGGGGTGAGCTGGCAAGCTGGATACAGAACTGGCTAGGTCATAGAAAGCAGAGAGTAGCAATGGAAGGGTGCTTTTCTAATTGGAGGGATGTGACTAGTGGTGTTCCGCAGGGATCAGTGCTGGGACCTTTTCTTTTCATAGTATATATGAATGATTTGGAGGAAAATGTAACTGGTCTGATTAGGAAGTTTGCAGACGACACAAAGATTGGTGGAATTGCAGACAGCAATGAGGACTGTCAGAGGATACAGCAGGATTTAGACCATTTGGAGACTTGGGCGGAGAGATGGCAGATGGAGTTTAATCCGGACAAATGTGAGGTAATGCATTTTGGAAGGTCTAATGCAGGTCGGGAATATACAGTGAATGGTAGAACCCTCAAGAGTATTGAAAGTCAGAGAGATCTAGGTGTACAGGTCTACAGGTCACTAAAAGGGGCAACACAGGTGGTGAAAATAGTCAAGAAGGCATACGGCATGCTTGCCTTCATTGGCTGGGGCATTGAGTATAAGAATTGGCAAGTCATGTTGCTGCTGTCTAGAACCTTAGTTCGGCCACACTTGGAGTATAGTGTTCAGTTCTGGTCGCCACACTACCAGAAGGATGTGGAGGCTTTAGAGAGGGTGCAGAAGAGATTTAGCAGGATGTTACCTGGTATGGAGAGCATTAGCTATGAGGAGCGGTTGAATAAACTCGGTTTGTTCTCACTGGAACGACGGAGGTTGAGGGGCGATGTGATAGAGGTCTACAAAATTATGAGGGGCATAGACAGAGTGGATAGTCAGAGGCTTTTCTCCAAGGTAGAGGGGTCAATTACTAGGGGGCATAGGTTCAAGGTGCGAGGGGCAAGGTTTAGAGGAGATGTACAAGGCAAGTTTTTTTACACAGAGGGTAGTGAGTGCCTGAAACTCGCTGCCGGAGGAGGTGGTGGAAGCAGGGACGATAGTGACATTTAAGGGGCATCTTGACAAATACATGAATAGGATGGGAATAGAGGGATACGGACCCAGGAAGTGTAGAAGATATTAGTTTAGTCGGGCAGCAAGGTCGGTGCAGGTTTGGAGGGCCGAAGGGCCTGTTCCTGTGCTGTACCTATCTTTGTTCTTTGAGTTTTTTCTTTATCTAGAATGTACCATTTTAAGTATTAAAAATGGAAGGCTACAAGTACCCGACTGCATTGTCAAAATGAGAGAGTACGAAAAGCAATAGCTGCCTAAAAATCTGTTCAAAAACATACAAGCCTAAACATCTAACCAGGTTGATTTATTGGGATAGAAGTGTTCGGAAATAATTTTTGCATTGTGCATAATTACTGTATTATATACATTTTTTATTTTTTCAAAGTCTATTATATTTACCAGTAAACTATCTTTTCCATCCATTTTCTCAAAAATAAATTTAGTAAGTATGGTTGGATGGTCCTGGCAATTTAAAATTGAGGCTGACAGGTAGAAAAAGATTTTAAAGTCCTTCAACATATCGTTATATCTTGTAAGTGAATGGAAACTGAGTGCTACTTTGACATATGTTTAACACTAGTTGCGCTGGGACATTCGAATGTTCCACACTTGGTTTAGATATTTAATTTACATAGAGAGGCACATTAAAAAGAAATTAATTCCCAGTGACACATTTGCACTACAGCCTTATCTAATATTTGCCACAAGTTACGTATTAGCACTGTGATGTTAACCAGGGAGCATTCATGAATTTGAACTACATTGAAGGTGTACCTTTAGATGTTTCTATACCACAATATCTCAAGGTAAAGTGTCATTAATGGAAAATATAAATGATTATATTTGACACCATAGCCCACATACTTTGTCTCCAACCATAACAATCTGACATCTTGGCTGGAGCATACCGGCCACTAAATAGTTTGGGAATCAATGGCTTCTGCAGCCAATCCCTGGAATGATAAGACCTTTGACCAAACAATGAGTCATAGAATCATAGAATTTACAGAGCAGAAGGAGGCTATTCGGCCCATCGAGTCTGCACCGGCCCTTGGAAAGAGCACCCCACCCAAGCCCACACCTCCACCCCATCCCCGGAACCCAGTAACCCAACCCACCCTTTTTTGAACATTAAGGGCAATTTAATATGGCCAGTCCACCTAACCTGCACATCTTTGGACTGTGGGAGGAAACTGGAGCACCCAGAGGAAACCCATGCAGACACAGGGAGAACATGCAGACTCCACACAGACAGTGACCCAAGCTGGAAATTGAACCTGGGACCCTGGTGCTGTGAAGCAACTGTTACCCGCTGTGCTACTGTGCTGTCCATGGCTTTTTCAACTACTGCTTTCTTGATGAGTGAAGGTTCAATGCAACTGCACTTCTAAAATCTGCCTTTCCAGGACTGAAGTTATGTTCTACCCTTTGAAGCCCAGAGTCTGGGACAGGCAACAAATTAAAAATTATACAGATTCCTACCATTTGTTACTTTTTTCCATAGTTCTTAACTTCACATCGGTCTTTGGCGAATGCGCCTCCCTCCTCCAAGTTACTTGTTCAGTCAGCATCTTCATTACTGCATAAAAGATCCTGAGTGTCATATTCAAATTAATTTTGCCTATTGCTGTTTACTTTTGCTGGCCAAACTTGAACATTATGAAAAGCATCTCTTTAACATGCTGCTCAATGCCTTTATGTAGTAATTGGCCCATTAGATTTCCTGCCCTCCAAATTGGTTTAACTTTGCAGTTCTACAAGCTGATATCAATCAGCCCATGCCACAATTAAAATGTCAGTCTGACTACTTCAGGCTAGGCCCCGCTTGCCCCGTCCATCACCTGCCTGATGTGCACTTCACACAAAATCATCTCTAAAGTCACAATTTCAGCTAGTTTTTTATATGCATAGCTTTTTAAAATACAGATTGTATCCCGACAATCGGAACTGCCTGTGCACATGATCTCTAATAGAAGTGTAATAATATTGATTTTGTTTTTCTCAAGCCTGTGAATGCCATGTTAATGGATCCATTGCGGAGCTCTGTGACAAGCAGACTGGACAATGCCAGTGCAAACACAATGTTGCAGGAAGACGGTGTGATCATTGTTTGGTAGGTATTGTTAAAAAAATTCTTGATATTGAAACATTTATAAACACATTTTTGACAGCTTCTCATAACTATCATATTGTGTATTGAGAGTGAGGTAGGGGATATGTCCACCTCCAAGAGTAAAATAAAAGAAACAGGAAGAATATCCCCCATTGCTACTGCCTAACAGATATATCAGTCCCTGTACTGCCTGGGATTTTCCAGGGGGATTGGAAAAAAATAAATCTTGCATTTTCTTTTTGAAAAATCAATGCATTGGAGAGGGTGGGTCTCCTCAGGCCAGGAGTTCCCACAGTGCTAACCTGGATCATCTACATCATGGTTTGCTGGCCTGTTCTTCCAGCAGAAAAAGGCACATTAATCTTGTGAATTGTGGAACTTCCAACGAGCAGGTCAGTTTTGTTTTCAGTTTTTACTTTCTTCACAGCTCTTTTAGCATGCTGGAAAACTGTCTTGTATCCCTGCGTAGCCCAGCAAACCATTCCCCACTTCTTCCAGGCCAGCTGGAATCCCAAAATGTCCTCGCATTGGCCCCCAACTAACCCTATACCCCAGTCAGGTTAGTGTATGGTGGGTAGCAATGATAAATGGTTCAGCATTAAGTATAAATCAATATGAACTGATTAGGCAATCAGTTCCTTTGTTACAATCTTATGTTAAAATAACATTTTTTGACTTAGAAAGCTAATTTTGAAGTTTTTTAATCTTTAATGGGAAGACATTTTTCAAACATTAAATATCCTGACATTTTTCTGATAGCTTGTAATGAATTGGAGACTGAAATTTCAAGTTCATGAATAAAACTTGACTTTGGAAGGAAAAGGTAGTGGCTTTGGTTTGTAAGTGATGTATATTCAGCTGCACATTCTGACATGTTCAACAGGAGCTATCTCAGTGTCAGGGCAACACCATTGTAATCCTAATTGTCTTTCATTTTCTTTGAGCGCTGCTCCCCACTAGGAGCAAGGGACTATTGAATTTACCCTTCAACGTGTTAAACTTCATATATGTTAGAGGACACCTGACTTCAAGGTCTCTTCTAGAAATCAAATTGTTTGGAATAGAAGAGTGCTTTTCTTCCCTGTTATGGTCTTGCCACACCTTGTGGTCTCAAGCAGCTAAGATGGCAGCCAGACAACTTGATTTCTGGCCAATGTTTCCGTGGAGCCTGCTTCCATGAGTTGTACAATTGCAGCTGTGTAATGAATATTATTCCCCTCATTTTCTCACATCCTTATGGAACATTGGCTGATCTCAGTTTTGCAACAGTAGTGCTGAAATGAAGAGTCCGTCAGAGGAAGTTTCGCTATCCCACTGTCTGTGCCCCTCATAGCTGAACTCACACAAAACGTAAGAGGAGCTTACTAAGATGTTTAGTAAGTGATTCTACTGTGTAGTGCATGATATTCTGAGTCTTGAGTTTGTGGATGGGTTAATCAAGTTCTTGCAGCTGTTAACCAACTGAAGGCGGGCCAAAACAATGTCCTGGTTTCCTTGGGCCTCATAGTAACTTACACAGTCTATGCACTAAGTCTATAAAATAATGAGGGGCATAGATAAGGTAGATAGTCAACATTTTTCCCCCCAAAGATAGAGGAATCTAGAACTAGAAGATATAGGTTTAAGGTGAGAGGGGAGATATACAAAAGAGATGAGAGGGGAAATTTCTTCACACAGAGGGTGGTGAGCATCTGGAACGAGCTGCCAGAGTTAGTGGTAGAGACGGGTACAATTTTTTCCTTTAAAAAAACAGTTAAACAGTTCCATGGGCAGGGTGAGTATAGAGGGTTATGGGCCAAATTATGGCAAGTGGGACTAGCTTAGTGATAGAAACTGAGCGGCTGGGCCAAAGGGCCTGTTTCCATGCTGTAAACATCTATGACTCTATGACAGCCATGAGCAAAGAGGTACTTGGGCAAGGGGTGACTGTATGAAATGGAGGGAACACAGCATGCAGAATATAAATTTGACTTGCGGGCTTCACTTAATAAACCCACTCCAAAATAGCAAGTAACTGGGGGAAGAATGACAAAGTGGTATATATCAGTGACCCATAGTGTTGCAACACAAATAACCAAGCAGTGAAAGATAGGACTGAGAGCTGGACTTACAAGCCTTTATTTATAAAGACACACATTGTCAACCAACAACACTTCTTTCAATCGATTCCCATATGTAGCAGCATAGAAACATAGAATTTAGGAGCATGAGTAGACCATTCAGCCCTTAGAGTCTGCTCTGTCCTTCAATATGACCTTGGCTTATCCTCTATCTCAATGTTATATTCCCGCTTTCTCCCCATATGCCTTGATGTCATTAAAATCTAAACAAATATCTCTTTTTTGAATTCATTCAGTGACATAATCACCCCAGCCTTCTATGGTAGATAATTCCACAGGTTCATACCCTCTTGAATGAATAAATCTTTCCTCACCTCAGTCCTAAACGGTCTACCCTGTAACCTGAGAGTGTATCCCCGGTTCTAGATTCCCCAGCCAGGGAAAACATCCTCCCTGCATCTGGTCTGTCCAGCCCTGTTAGAATTTTAGATGTTTCAGATCTCCTCTCATCCTTCTAAACCCCCGTGAATACAAGCCCTGTGAAACTAATCTCTCCTCATAGGACAGTCCTGCCAACTCTGGTTATCAGCCGAGTGAACCTCTGCTACACTCCCTCTGGGGCAAGTATGTCCTTTCCTAGGTAGGGAGACCAAAACTGTGCACAGTACTCCATGTATGGTCTCGCCACGGCCTTGAATAACTGCATTAAGACATCCCTACTTCTACTTGAGTCTCAAGTAGGACTCAATTACCAGCCATCACCTGAATACAGTTAAACATCTAATTCATAGACAATTAAAACATGGTGACAAAGCAACTTTCGCATATCAGGTGGACGTTTGGCACAAAGTGGAATGCTAAAGCCTGTTCAGCTTTGTGAGCTCAGTGCCTCTGATGTGAGAGCCAAGTGTAGTTGCTGCTCAAACATCATGAATAGACTGGTCATTAACACCCATACGAACGCACTAATATTGAGCAGGTTTAGGCCACAGAGCTCCTCGAACCTGCTGCGCCATTCAATGAGATCATGTATTCAATGATCTGCTTGTAATCTCAACCCTGCCTACTGATAACCTTCCACCCCTTGATAATCAAGGGTTTATCTCGCTCTGCCTTCAAAATATGCAAAGTCTTTGCATCTACTGCCTTTTGAGGAAGAGTGTTCCAAAGACTCACGACCATCTGAGAGAAAAAAATTCTCTTCATCTCCTCAAATGAGTAACCCCTTATTTTTAAGGAAGAAAGTATGTCAGACAGTGTGCAAACCCATGCTACTCTCACAGCCTTTAGTATCCATTTCAGAGCAACATTCCCAAAAGCGGTTCACACACTTTTATCAAGGATGGGTTGTGGTACATTCGCTATATCATAACAGTGACTACATTTAATTGGCTGTGAAGTTTTTTGGGATGTCCTGAGGTCAGAAATGTAAGTTCTTTCTTTAGTCTGTGTGACTAAAACAAATGAGGGAGAAATCAATGGAAAACATCAGGACCGAGGATTTCCTTCAATACCTGCATCTTGAATAATTTTAAGTCTGTTTGAAATGCTGTTCAACTTTATTCTCTAATAATGAGAGCTTATCATAGCACTGTAGCTTGGGTCAGGATTGAAAATGTATTCATATCTATTTGCTCTTATGTTCGTGCTGTTATTTTTGTGTTTTCTTTTATATCCTGTGGGCTGTAAAGCCTAACTGCTGGTGGGATCATGAAAGGAAGGACTGCGTGCCATGTCTGTGCAGTCCCATCGGTTCCATGTCACTCCGGTGTGACAAAACAGGGCACTGTATCTGTAAGCCAGGCTTCTTGGGGAAACAGTGTGCTCTCAGCAGGCAGCTCTATGAACAGCAGCAGTATGATGCGGGTTCAGAGATGGCAAAACCTGTCCAAAGCCAACGTCGCCGGTGGTGGGCATCAGGCATTGGTGGTTGTCCACGTGGTGCATACAAACCTGCCACAACCTCTGCCAGAGGGGTAAAAGTGCATTGTGCCTGCGTGCTGTGTCTTCCTTCATAATTGTGTGGATTAAGAGAAATGATTGCATTCCCCTTTTGAGAAACATGTATCACATTTTTTTAACTTCTGCTGTTGCACAAATTTATAGAGCAATACAATGTTAATGATTTCAGAGCTGGATATAAATCCAAATTAATCTGATGTGGCACAGTGGTTAGCACTGCTACCTTAGTGCCAGGGGACCTCGGTTCAATTCCCGCCTTGGGCGATTGTTTGTGTGGAGTTTACACATTCTCCCAGTGTTTGCGTGGGTTTCCTCCAGGTGCTCCGGACTTCCCACAGTCCAAAGATCTACAAGCCAGGTGGATTGGCCATGTTAAAATTGTCCCATAGTGTCCGAAGGTATGTGGTCTAGGCAGAGTTATGGGGATAGGGCGGGGGGAGTGGGCCTAGCTGGGTACTCTTTCAGTGGGTCAGATGACTTCCTTCTGCGCTTTAGGGATTCTGCGGTTCTGTTTTTACAGATTACAACATAAACAAACTTGGGCAGGCTTAAGATCATTTTTGTTAAGCAAGACACTAATCAGAACACTGCCCAAGATTTGGCATAAATTTGTAACACTTATGGTGCAAGGTGGGCTACTATTTCAAGGCAAAATGCTTACCTGGTGCTGCAAGGCATTGCTTTTTGGGGTTGGGTACTGCTCTATAATTGGGCACAGAAGGTTGAGGTTTATTCTGTAACAGCTTGTACTCAACCTGATGTTGGCTCTGACTGAAAGAGTAAAACCATTTCGCTTCATGTTCTGGTGAACACAACAGATCACACAAAGCAGACATTGTGATGAAAATTTTCAATGTTTTAGCTTCGAAATATATTTGCATTTCAGTTCTTTTATATCACTAAATATAAAGCAGCAGTGCAATATGAAATGATTCATGCAAATTGCCCAATTCCCATTTTTCAGTAATTTCCTGCTTATTGATGGCTATATTTTAGATCAAGGGTCTAAATAAATGAAAGCTCTAACAAATGGTCCTAAAATTACTATCATTCCAGAGTGTAGAATTTTCAGGTAAGATAGGGAAAGTGCAAAAGAGGAGGTGGTGTCAATTTATTAATTAAGGAGTCAGTTACTGCAGTAAGGAGGAATGATACCTTGGAAGGGTCTTCAAATCAGTCTTTGTGGGTAGAGCGTATGAATAAAAATAGGCAATCACATTGCTGGGAGTGTATTATAGGCCCCAAATAGTCAGCAGGCAAAAATGGAGCAAATATATAGAGGTCACGGGCGGGATTCTCTAATCCCACGGCAGAGTATCCACGCCGTCATAAACGCCGTCGCGTTTTACGACGGCGTGAATGGGCCGCTGTCAGGACTAATTCTGGCCCCTACAGGGGGCCAGCACTACGCTGGAGCGGTTCGCGCCGCTCCAGCTGCCGATCCCGGCGCGAACTGTGCACTGCGGAATCCGCGCATGCGCAGTGGCGCCAGTGCTAACGTGCGCTGTGGCCTCCTTCAATGCGCAGGCCCCAACGCAACATTGCGCAGGGCTACAGGGGCCGGCGCATAGGAAAGGAGGCCCCTAGCTAGAGAGGCCGGCCCACCAATCGGTAGACCCCGATCGTGGGCCAGGCCACATCGGACCCCCTTCCACCCCCACAGGCTGCCACCCGACCCTTCAACACCGAGGTCATGCTGGCTCAGAGCAGGTTAGAATGGCGCGGGCAGGGCTCGGCTTTTTGTTCACAGCCGCTCTACCCACAAAGACTGATTTGAAGATCCTTCCAAGGTATCATTCTTCCTTACTGCAGTAACTGACTCCTTAATTAATAAATTGACACCACCTCTTTTGCCCCACGTCTAACAAATTTGATTGAATTTTCTGAGGAGGTGATCGGGTGTGTAGTGAGGGTAATGCAGTTGATGTAGTTTATATGGATTTCACCAAACCCTTTGATAAGGTCCAACATGGGAGAATGATAAAGATAAAAGCACATGGAATCCAGGGTAGCTTAGCAAGTTGGATCCAAAACTGGCTTAGTGATAGGAGACAGAGGATGTTGGTACAAGGCTATTTGTGTGACTGGAGGCTGCTGTTCAATGGAATACCACAAGGATCAGTGCTAGGTCCCTTAATGTTGGTGATACATATAAACAATACAGATGAGAATGTTGGGGGGGGGATGATTAGTAAGTTTGCGGATGATGTAAGGATTAGTAGGGTGGCTAATAATGAGAAAGAAGGTCTTAGGTTGCAGGAAGATATAGACGATTGGTTAGATGGGCACATAAGTGGCAGATGGAATTTAACCCTGAAAAGTGTGAGGTGATACACTTTGGAAGGAGTAACAAGACAAGGTACACAATGAATGGCAGGACACTACGAAGCTCAGAGGAACTTGGGATGCTTGTCCACAGATTGTTCAAGACGGCAGGATAGGTTAGTTAAGAAGGCATGCAGAACATTTGCCTTTATCAGTCGTGGCACAGATTATAAAAGCAGGGATGTTATGTTGGAGCTGTACAAAACTTTGGTTAGGCCACAGCTGGAGTACTATGTGCAGTTCTGGGTGCCTCACAATAGGAAGGATGTGATTGCACTGGAGAAGAGATTCACCAGGATGTTGCTGGGATGGAGCATTTGAGTTATGAAGAGAGGCTGAATTGGCTCAGGTTGTTTTCTTCAGAGTAGCGAAAGCTGAGGGGGACCTGATTAAAGTGTAAAAGATTATGAGGGGTATCGACAGGGTGGGTAGGAAGCAGCTGTTTCCTGAGTTGAAGGGTCAATAATGAAGTGGCATGATGTTAAGGTAAGGGGCAGGAAGTTTTGAGGGAATTTGAGGAAAGGTTTTTTTCACTCAGAGGATTGTGGAAGTCTGGAATGTGCTGCCTGGGAATGTAGTAGAGGCGGGAAACACACAACATTTAAAAAGTAGCCGGATGAGCACTTAAAATGTCATAACATTCAAGGCTTTGGGATAAAAGCTGGAAAGTGGGATTAGTGTAGATTTAATTACTTGTTCAGTGCAGAATCAATGGACCAAAGGCCTCTTCTGCACTCTCGGACTATAACTCGAAAATGATTTTTGATAGTACCATTACCAAACATCAGATAATGAGAGCTCAAGTAAGAAAAATAGTTTTCAGTGTCAAATCACAGAATAAATACCGTCATTAATAAAAGAGATTATTCTGAGGAGGGACATAAGCACTTCAGTTCAAAAGAGTTTAAAGGAAAATAATTCTTCTCCCTGTAAGGGGAAAGCCCAAATTTTTAGTGTCAAAGCAACCAGTAAATAGTGAGCTCGTTGTAACGTCCAGTCAAAACATAGCTGATGTGACAGAGTAATATTGAGCAGTGATTTGACCATTCCTGATCTGAGACAACCTTCTTCCACAAAACGACTGACATTTGTAGCTTCCTCCAGGTATAATTGACCTGTAAAATAGCGTTATATCTCTTGCCACAAGGTTTATGGTTGCATTCCGGTCGCCTCAATCTTGGGTACGGTCCTGAAAGAGAGCGCTAGAGCGCCTTCAGAAAATAGCTGAGGAATGTTTTTTTTTTCCTAGGCAGAAAGAGCAGCACAAGCCTTAATCTTCCCTGGATTTGTCTCCTGTTCTTACATGCCCTGACCTGACAGCCAATCTGAGACCTGGCTGATTTCCTGCCCGCCAATAACGAGCAAGGTGCTGACTCAGAAAAATGCCAACTCTTGCCTGAATGGTGACAAGTGGCGGATGGCGCCTGTGTTCAGCTCACTTATTGTATGCCTTAACTGAAAATCATAGAATCCCTACAGTGCAGAAGGAGGACATTCAGCCCATCGAGCCTGCAACGACCCTCTGAAAGAGCACTCCAGCCAAGAATTATAGAACTAACTAGAATTGGCATTAGGCTACTTTTCTTGACAATTATTATGGGATAATTCATGAATTTGGAAGTGCTTCATCTGCCAAAATCTACATTTGCAAGTATTCTTATTTAGCATCACCAGAGTGAATAACTAGCGTGGCAATAGATTATAAATGTGCTTCACAGTCAAAACTCTGCTGACGTGAAGGTATCTGTCACAGAATAAAATCTGGTGATAAAAGAATTTTATGAATTATTAAGTACGTTGTTCAGAGCTCATCCTTTGTTTTGCATTGTGCACAATCTGGAATTGTATGTGTTGGATCTGATCCAGAAATTACTGCTTTTAATGATAAAAGAGCCACTTAAGATATTATTTCCTCAGTAAAAGTGATTTTACGAGCTACAAATAATCTACCCAATCCATGTTTTGTATGACTCTATAAAAAGAGGCACAAGCATTGAAATGAATAAATTTTAGATCATTGGTGCATGCTTTTTTATTTGGAGAAGCAACTGAAAAAAATGAATATTTTTGCTGATTGCAAGTTTGAAAACTATTAATTCTGCATGGTGTGAATTGAGTTAGTATGGAGAACTCCTAATACAGAGTTAAAATTATTATAATGAAATGCCAATCAAATTACTTCATTTTATTTATTAATCCTTTCAGTTAAATCTAGAATGTTTGCCATTACTATCAGGCATATTTCAAGTATGATGTGAAGATTGTTAATACTATGCATGTTTCAAAACATGCTTCACTTATTTCCTAAATTGCATAAATGCAACATCATCGGCGGGATTCTCTGAAAATGGGGCTATGTCCCCACGTCGGCGGGAAAACTGGCGCGAACGACTCCGGCGTCAACGGCTCCCCAAGGTGCGGAATTCTCAACTTTCTCGGGGGCTGGGTTGCCACCGGAGTCGTCCCTCCTGCTCCAGCCGGCGCCAAAGGGCCGGCGCATTTCCGCGCATGCTGCGCCGGCCCCCGGGTAATATGGCGGACCCCTACAGGGGCCCGGCGTGGAGCAAAGAATACCCCCACGGAACAAGCCCGTCTGCAGATCGGTGGGCCCCGATCGTGGGCCAGGGCATTGTGGGGGCCCCCGGGGTTGGAACCCCCCGCCCCCGCACACTCACCTGCCAGGTCCCGCTCTGCGTGAGGTGAGTAATTCATGCCGGTGGGACTGGCCAAAACTGGACGACTGCTTGGCCCATCGGGGCCCGGAGAATCGCTGGTGGGGGGGGCTGTCAATGGCCCCCGACCGGCGTGGCAGGAATCCCGCTGCCGCCTGAAAAATGGTGCAGGAGATTAGGGCAACCAGCGGCGGGGCGGGATTCGCGCCTCCCCCCAGGAATTCTCCGACCCAGCGGCGTGGCGCGGGGGGGGGGGGGGGGGGTCGGAGAATCCCAGCCCAAATTTGTATCGTCTCAAATGAGTCACATACATTTCCAGAATTATGACATTACAAGTAAATTCATTCCATTAATTTGTAAACTTAATTACCCTTTACCCTAAATCTATTTAATCTGAGCATTAAATATTGTGTCTAAAATGTAAACCCAATATTCAGCTTGAACAGTGATTACTCAATTCGCTGAATGATAATGTAAGAGAATTCAAAGGGTGAGATTTTATGGCCTTGGGAGTGGGCTGGCAGGGCAGGGGGGTGGGTCTAAAAATCAGATGTCATGGTGACACCATTGTGGAGATCACCCACGTGCCTCTGCTGATATCTCACCTGCAATGGAAGAGGTATCGGGTAGCTTGTATGGTCTTGGGACAATTAGGGCCTTTAAATGGTCAATTTATAACTATTTAAATCCCTCTGCCCACCACTGGTATTTTACTTCATGTAGGGGTATCAATGTCATATAGCAGACTAGGAGACCATTTTGTGGGCTGTGAGGGAGGGGGTTCACTACTGTTTTGGCACCCTGAGCCCAATTAAAGGCCGCCCCCCACAATGCTCGCCTGCAACAGCTGTTGCACCCGCTCCAATACCCTCCCAAGCCTGATCCGACATCTGGCAGTAGAGCCTTCCAGACTGGCCCAGCAGGAGAGACTAATTTACCTTTTCATCCAGCTCCATCGACTATTGTCATTGGAGACTGTCGACAGCCCCAGCAGCTGTGCGGCTGAGGTTAGAGAACTGTTGATAACCTGACTGGCCAATTGCTTACAGCAGTGAGACTTCAACCCTAAGTCTATTAATGGCCTGATGGATGTTAAATCGCTGCAGGGCGGCCTGACTTAGTGGAGCCATGTTTGCCCCCTTCACTTTTCGACTGGGGTTGGAGCCATACTTCTGCCGAAAATATGAGCTGAAGAATGAATTCTAATTTTAAAATTTATTTTTAATTGGATGTGGGCGCTGCTGGCTGGAGCATAGTCTTTTGCCCATCCCTAATTGTCCTTGAGAAGAAGGGTGCTTCAGAGATGTCCTCATAGATTACCTGAAGAGATCAAACATCCCCACTGATTCATGGGAGCCCCTGGCTTGTGACTGACGAAAATGGGAAGATTCATTTGAAAAAGCACCAAATATCTTGTGAGACGTCTGATGGAACACGTAGATTGGAAATTGAGATGTTGAAGAGAGTGCACAAATTTCCCATCAACTCGCCTACTCAACCATCCAAGCACCACCTGCACCCCATGTGGCAGTCTGCAGATCGCGCATTTTACTGATCAGCCATCTCAGAATCCATTGAACAAGAGTGGAAGAAAGTCAGTCTCCATTCCAAGGGACTATCTGAGAAGAAGACACTTAACATTATTGAAACTACAACAAATTATGCTCACCATTGTCACAGCAGCATCGCAAGTACATTATTGTTAAACTGACTCTCAGTGCTCAGACACTAACACATAATACCCTCACTTGTTTTAATCACACATCTTTTCATTTGTCATTGCTCAGCCTTTGTGCTGCTGTTGTATTTTGGCAGTTTTCTCCAAGTAGTTATTGTTGCAAATAATTTTTGTATGATTTTACAATCATTTTTTAATGGTTAGAAATTTATATAAAGTTGCACCCCAAAGTCTGATTTCACTCCCATCTCCCAGGTTCGCTGCCAGAGTACAAAGGCAGAAGATTATTTTTAAAATTCAGTTTACTAATCGCTCTCACAAGCTGCCACTTTGTAAAAAGCTGTTTTCAAAGCTGTTTTGAAAATTTTTTTTTAAAGCTGTAAAATGGAAATAAAAGTAGAACATACTGGAAATGCATAGCTGGACGTGACTTATTCAGATTGTGAATGATTTGTTGTGTATTTTCAACATTCTCTGTATTATGTATGAATAAAACTGTTTTTCTACCTGTGCATATCTGCAGAACGTAGGGCTGCATTCTTCGATTCTGAGACTAAGTGCTGACGCCGGCCTATGATCAGTGGCGCAAAACGGCCACCGATCCCCCGTCTGGTGGGTGTTAGCAGGCACGCAATGTACAGCACCAGGCTCTAGCTGCCAATATGGCTGGAGAATTGCCGAGTCCGTGGCCGAGCATGGGCACACTGGCGGCCTGCAGCGACCGCGCCGTGCAACATGGCGCCAGCCGCGTGTGGACCCGGCTTGCCACATAGTGCCCCCTTGTGGTCAGGCTTGCCACTCCCAGACCACCCCCACCAGTGCCCCCAGCCCCTGCCAAAGCAACCCCTGCCTGCGGATCGGCCATCCCCCCACTGTGGCGGAGCTGGATTCAGTCCGCAGCCGCCACGCCGAGTTCCCGACAAAAAATGGCAAGAGAGACCCATGCCGTCGGGAACTCGGCCCATCGGGGGGAGGGCCTCAGGCAACATCCTGAAGCCGTCCATACAGCGTGCGGCATACTCCTGGAGTACGCCGTTTTGGAGAGGGCAGAGTATCCCAAAGCGGCACCACCCCCGATTTCGGCGCCAGCGTGGATTTTCCGGCCGCTCGCCGAACTTGTATTACGTTTCCAGTGGAAACTGCCGATATATATTTGGCCTCACGGCAGGAAGGCCGTCCTTGACCTTCTCCATCCCCGATTTGAGTTGCAGAGAGACTGGAAGGTGATGGCACTTCCCTCTCTGGTTTCCTCTCTCAATGACTCCCCCCACCCCTGTGCACTCTTAAGGGCTGCATTAAATTCCGCACCTGCGCACTATGCTGTGGGATAGTATATGCTTGCAACGCGTGCACATAAATGCTATGGCTAATGCGTCAACCCTAATACGTAATTCAAATTTTCATGTCACAAAGGCAGTCATTTAGAATGCACCCAAAAACTTTCCAAGAACAAAGAATATTGAAGTCACCTTATCTACCACACTAAACAAAAGATAAATGTAGCCAAGCTGTGACGGATGTGGTGAACAGCAGTTTTAACTTTGAACAATCTTGCCCAGTGATTTCTTAATAGTAGTTAGGGCTTACAGCCATAAACAGACAAAGCTTCACCATAATAGCAGGATAATTGAACGGTTATGCAACACTTCTATTCTCAGGACAAAAGCACTTCACACAACTTGCCTTAAGGAATACCATGGCTGAATTGTTAGTCCTATGATTTAAAAAAATAGTTCTTTGTGTGAATGTATTCTTGTCAGCTGTGACTTAGTTGGTTGCACATTTTGCCTCTAAACTTCAAGGTTCTATGCTCATGACCTGCGTTAGGGCTCATGCACAAACATTAAGGATAGCCTTCCAGCGTCAGACAGCATTGTATCGTTACAGGTGCCATCTTTGGATGTGGTCTTAAACTGAGGCCCCATCTGCCTGTCCGGATAAATGTAAAAATTCCCACGACATAATTTAAAAGAAGAGCTGCGGAGCTATCTCTGGTGTCCCGACCAATATTTCTACTTCACTCAACAAACACAAAAGACATATTGGGGCAGAATTCTCCTATTTTGAGACAAAGTGCCGTGGCGGGGGTGGCCGGTGGAAAATCTTCCTTTCCCGATGTCATTAATTATGCATCCGGGTGTTTTAGTCATATTCAGTGACGGGGCAGGCCTGGATGCTGTGATGTCTACAATCATGTCCAGGTGCCACGTTGAAAACGTGCCTCACCATCACTGACCTACTATTGAAGAAAGAAGGTAGACCTCCTGAAAATAAAGACGGATCTCCAGGAGACCGAAGGTGGGCCTAATGAGAATGAAGATGGATCTCCAGAAACAGTCCAGAGCTGGAAGTTGGATCCCCTCCAATAACTCTGGAAGGTTGATCTACATATGCTTCCCCTATCCACTGCTGTGGTGTTCCGAGGTTGTGAGCAGCCTCCATCCTGGACGCTGGAGCCAGCCTCAGGCATTGCTCAGGTGAGTCCTGACATCCGCACATCACGTTGTTTTGAGCGTGTTGCATGTATTTTCCCACCAGCAGTGTGGAGAATTTGGTGATAGGTGGTGGGGGGGGGCCTTTCAGGATGTGAATGAGGTTCATGTTGACCTCCAACAGGCTTTCTGATCTGCCTTGGCAGGCACCAAGAACAAGAACAAAGAAAAGTACAGCATAGGAACAGGCCCTTTGGCCCTCCAAACCCGTGCCGACCATGCTGCCCGTCTAAACTAAATTCTTCTACACTTCCTGGGTCCGGATCCCTCTATTCCCATCCTATTCATGTATTTGTCAAGATGCCCCTTAAATGTCACTATCGTCCCTGCTTCCACCACCTCCTCTGGCAGCGAGTTCTAGGCACCCACTACCCTCTGTGTAAAAAAACTTGCCTCGTACATTTCCTCTAAACCTTGCCTCTCGCACCTTAAACCTATGCCCCCTAGTAATTGACCCCTCTACCCTGGGGAAAAACCTCTGACTATCCACTCTGTCTATGCCCCTCATAATTTTGTAGACCTCTATCAGGTCGCCCCTCAACCTCCGTTGTTCCAGTGAGAACAAACCGAGTTTATTCAACCGCTCCTCATAGCTAATGCCCTCCATACCAGGCACCATCTTGGTAAATCTCTTCTGCACCCTCTCTAAAGCCTCCAGTGGAAGATCCTGCTGTAAATTCAGGCGGATGTGAAACTGATTTCTGGAGTTCCTGCCATGTTCTTCCCCATGCCCGCCATCGAACATGCCGGCAGGGGATTGGGAGAATTCCGCCTATTATGAAATGAAATTAAATTGCTGGTAATTATCTCGCCATTCTAACATGGCTTTTTCTGGAGATTCGCTGAGCGCAAATTATTTCCCACATTTCCAGATTACTACATTGACAACACTTTGAAAAGTACTTCTTTGACTGTAAGGTGCTTTGAGACATTCAGTGGTGGTGAAAAGCTTTATATTAGTGCAAGTCTTTCTTTCATTTCTTTCTGCAACAGAATCCTACGTCAAATTTTAATATTGTAAAGCAAATAAAGCAGTCGTTTAGGAAGTACAGGAAAAGTCCCTGAGCAATTGAAAAAACAGTGCGCAGGAACCAGCATGTTTATAACCTCTGATTTACCTTACCAATCACTCTTTAATAAATTACCTGAACAACAGTGAAACTTTGATCTAATTCAATGTTTAGTTACCAATAATTGATGGGGTCACACCGTGTAGCCATGATCTCCGGAGCAGAATATACTGCTCTGTGCATTATGTAATACTCATATACTTATTAAATATTGTTTTCTTTGATTCACCATGAGCAGTGACATGGGAGATGAGCTTACCTATGCTTTTAAACATAGTTTAAATTATTTATTTCACTTACCAAAAGTGAAACTCAATCATATTGACTTAAAAATTGAACTAGTTTTGAGTATATCATTGCAGGATTATAAGTAAATAGGACAGTTTAGTTAAAGCAGTGGGCAAAAAATTGTCAAACATATTAATTCTTTATCTGCTAATATCAACCGTAAAATCCAGCATTATAAGTTTCGATTTCTCCCTTGGTATAAGCAAATACATGATTCTAAAAAAAATTAGTTTCATTGCATTTTGAATCCAGACATTTGCGACTTAATTGTGATTTCTTTCATTGGTTAATGCGGCTTTTCCCTGCAGTAACCTATTGTTCTATATTGTGGCTCTATTAATGTTGATTTTTGACAACTATTTCCTCGTATTTTATAGAGTGGAACTTATCTGCATTCTTCAAGGGGCTGCGTTCCTTGCAATTGCAATTCCTTTGGATCAAAGTCATTTGATTGTGATACCAAAGGCCAATGCAAATGTCAGCCTGGAGTGGCGGGGCAGAAATGTGATAGATGTGCTCTCGGCTTCTACAACTTCCAAGAAGGCGGCTGTGATAGTACGTGAATTCATTTAATTTATTCTTTTCAGAGATACATAAATTCATTAACATTGTAGTAGATTTGAATGTTACGCACTTTGCAGCTGCTGGTAATTAGTTATTGAAACTAAGCACTATTATGTCAAAGATGTGGAGCGCGATTCTCCCAGCCCCGCGCCGGGCCGGAGAATCGCCGCAACCGCGTCACGCCGCCCTGATGCCGGTGCGCTATTCTCCGAGTTGCGGAGAATCGGCGCCATTTCCGCCGGCGTGTTTGCCACGGCGCCGGTCGCAGGCCGTTGTCCACGGCCAGGTTGCCGGTTCTCCGGCCGCGCAGAAACGGTAGAGTCCCGCCGGCGCCATTCACCCCTGGTGGCTGCCGGCGGGAACTCTGCGCGAAGGGTCGGGGAGCGGCCTGTGGGTGGGGAAAAGCACTCCTTCACCGGGAGGGGCCTCCAATGGGGTCTGGCCCGCGATCGGGGCTCACCGATCAGCGGGCCGACCTCTCCCCCCCTGCCCCCCTTCCCCCCCCCCCCCCCTAGTCTTACTTTGTTCCTCTTCAGGCCCCAGAACCCCCGCGCCATGCGCGGGTTGGCGCAGCGCCATTTGGCGCCGGGAAGGGAGGCTGGAGCGGCATGAACCGCTTCAGCGCTGTGCTGGCCCCCTGTAGGGGCCAGAATCGGTAGTCCCCGCGCCCATTTCGCATCGCTGTGAAACGCGAAGGTGTTCACGAAGGCGCGAACACTTAGTCTCCATTTTGGAGAATCGCGCCTGTGGTAAGAAATCTGAAGAAGCATCACAGATATTCCAGACAATTAAATGACATTCTGCTTTCATTTTTAAAAATAGTTTACAGTACCCAGTGCAGAAGGAGGCTATCGGCCCATAAGGTCTGCACCAGCTCTTGGAAAGAGCACCCGACATAAGCTCATGCCTCCATCCTAACCCCGTAACCCAGGAACCCAACCTAACCTTTTGGACACTAAGGGCAATTTAGCATGATCAATCCACCTAACCTGAACATCTTTGGACTGTGGGAGGAAGCCAGAGTACCCGGAGAAGCAAACTCCACAGTCACTCGAGGCTAGAATTAAACCCGGGGCCCTGAAGCTGTGAGGCAGCAGTGCTAACCACTGTGCTCCCATGCCACCCAGTGTGTCAAAGGACAACCTGAACAGAACAACCTGAGGGGAGTTGGGTTGGGGGGAAGGGTGACGGTGGTAAAGGCAAAACAAAGGTGGAAAGTGGGATGAAAAAATGGAACATTAAGGGGTAATTTAGCGTGGCCAATCTACCTATCCTGCATATCTTTAGGTTGTGGGGTGAGACTCACAGAGACATGGGGAGAATGTGCAAAGTCAACACAGAACAGTGAACAGGGTATGTATATGAAAAAGGGTGTGGAAAAATGAATCAATGGATGAAATGAAAATAAATTGATCGAAATAAAAATGGGGTGAAGGTGGAGGGGAGAGTTCACAGTCTTAAGTTGTTCAACCCAATATTAAATCCGAAGGATGTAATGTGCCTAATCAGAAGATGAGGTGCTGTTCCTGCAGTTTGCGTTAGGCCTCACTGGAACATTGCAGAAGGCCAAGGATGGACTTGTAGACCTGAGAGCAGGATGGTGTGTTGAAGTGGCAAGTGACAGGAAGGTGTGGGTCCTGCTTGCGAAAGGACCAAAAGTGTCCTTTAAAGCGTTCACCCAGTCTGTGTTTAGTCTCTCCAATGTAGAGTAGACTGCATTGGGAGCAGAGAATGCAATAGACAAGATTTACGGAGGTGCAGGTGATGCGCTGCCTCACCTGAAAAGAGTGTTTGGGCCCTTAGATGGTGAGCACGAAGGAGATAACGGGGCAGGTGTTGCACCTACTGCAATTGCATGGGAAGGTGCCATGGGAAGGCCAAGGTGTTGGGGGTGATGGAGGAGTGGTTTGGGGTATCTCGGAGGGAATGGGGCTCTGCAGGATGCTGACAGGCGGAGTGAGGGGAAGATGTGTTTTGTGGTGGCATCATGTTGCAGTTGGTAGAACTGGCGGAGGATGATCCTTTGAATGCAGAGGCTGATGGGAAGAAAAGTGAGGACAAGGGGAGTGGAAGGGGTGATAGCAGAGGTGGGGGAGATGGGCCAGCATTGACCACATGTCCATTGTCTTGCAGGATCTCCACCTGAGTGGTTCTGCTCCGCCCGCCAGAGGGAAGAATCATTTTGTCTGACATGACCAACTCACTTGAGAAGGGTTGCCTATGTGAGGGGGCAGATCCTCCTCACCTCTGTGGTGCAGGCCACCTCACTGTCTGTGACTGCTCTCTCCTCGGACAAGCCTGCGATTTCCAGGGTCAAATTCATAGGGGATGAGGGCTTGGGTTTCTGTTACTCCCCCCCCCCCCCCCCCCCCCGCGCGCGCGTGCGCGCGCGAGACTTGGCCCTTTACTGCTTGTTATGGGTTATCTTCACCTGTGGGGTCAAAGAGAGGGCACTGTAAGCTGCATGCTTGATGGGTCAGGGAGTTCTATAGCAGACAGCATGTGTGGACACCGGACCTGGCCATGAAGGGGTTGCACTGGTTCCAGGGGCTTCTAAGGCTTAACGATAAAGATCGGATGTGGGGAGGGTGTGAGGTGTCAGTAGTGATTTGTGGGGTGGTGGGGAAAGGGGCGGGTGTAGGGGGAGCAGTTCGGAATTCTAGGAGTGGCAGGCGGAAATGATGCCGGGGCGAAGTGGTAACTTTTCCTTACAGCTTGGTGGTGGTCGTTGGTCTTCTTCCAACATTGTATGGTGGTCCTCCTTGTCATGCTGCCCACAATGACAGCCACTGCCTCCCATGCAATATTGGTGACCCTGCTTTTGCTCCTCCGAACCGCTCGGGGGAATTTGATGTCCCATGTCGCCTCGATGGCACTGAGAAGCCTGGCCAGGTCTGAATCCCCAAAGCAAGGAGCTGGTCTCCACACTGCCTCACTTGTGTGTTCACTGGAGTGAGTGATACATTTAAAATCAGTTCCCCCTTGTTAGCGGTGAGATGCTGAGGAGCGAGTGACAAATCAGATGGTGAGACAACCATTAATGGCGAGAAGCTCATGGGGACTCATTTCTGGCAGTAAACACCGTTAAATATGGGCCACGATCTCACCGATGCGGCCGCCGGGAAACTCCCCTCCAATCGTGCCCAAAATAACACTGAAATATTTCCGTTAATTCACACTCTATGTTATTTATCTATATGTAATGCCCCAACCAAGGAAAGGTTAGAGAGAAAGAATTAAATACGGCTGCAAGATAATAGCTTAAAACAAAAATGCTTAAAGCACTTGTAATTCGTTGTTCCAGTAATGCACAGGCATTAGCTCCTTTAGTTTAAACGGGTTAATGCTTTTTCTAAGAGAGGAATTTTAGATGGATATGTTAAACATTTGAACTCAATTAACCCACAATATAATTTTAAGATCACTGACTCTATGGCATTGCATATACGAAGAGCAGGCATTGAGCATTGAGGTACAAAATTATATTAATAACTTGCATCCACTGTTGCACTTCATAGGAAATTTAGGATGATTGAAAAGCTTTATACATGATACAGAGAGATTAATATAGGTCTGCCCCAGTATTAGAAGGTTTCAGATTACATTGTAAGTCAATATAGCACAATATGCTCTCTAACTGGCATGTCAACCCCAAGATTAGATTATTGCTACAAATCAATTCTCTGTATCTGCTTTCAAATTTATTACATACTGTTTCAATGCTGTGTTGTAAGATTTATTTTGCTTTGGGTCAGCTTCTGTGCTATTACCAGCTATTAGCAATGCAAACTGTGAGAGTGTGCTTAATGTTCTTCATGCGATAACATCATTACTTCAAGGATATTGTGAAAAAGTTCTTGAATTATTACAAATTCGTTCCAAATCCATAATATTTTTCATTTTATGGTTTGTTATTTTCTCCTCGTAAATATGAGTGACTCATCAATTGTGACAAAATAATCATTGCCTCAAAGATTTGACATTTTAAGGTAATTCATTTATGTGTAAATGGAAGTGTCAAAATGGTTCTTAAATGCTTGGCAGCAAAGTTGTCAATGGGAGGAGGAAAGCGGAATTGTTTTCTTTTGACAGTATCAGATTGCTTATTTATTTTTTCATTTCTCTACAAAGGATGTAAATGTACCCATGTTGGCAATCACTGTGATTCAGAAACTGGACAGTGTGTCTGCCCTCCAAATACAGTGGGCGAAAAATGTGACAAATGTGCTGCAAATTTCTGGGGTCATAACTTTGTCAGTGGATGTCAGGTAAGTTTATCGCTGAATACATTTTTAACTGTCAGAATGATTTGATGAATATGTGCATGAGGATCGTGCCAAACTAAAAATTACAATCCCCTTCATTTCTTTATTTAGGCAACATGGATTGTGAAAAAAATATAGTTTGTAGGCAGAAAAATTGGGAGATTTTGATTTTAAAGTATTGAAGTGTCTATTTCTCCTTTCTTGGGATTCTGCACAAACTTTCCAGCTGAGAGGATGGACCTCAGACCTCCTCTCCTCTGATAGTTCAATTGACAAATATTTTGAGTTCCTAGATGAATTTTCCTTCCTCATGTTTCCAGTCTGTGCATGATATTTGGTGAGTATGACAGGTATAAGTGGTGCTCACTTGGTGGAGGATTATGAGCATGAATATGTGCATTACAATTCCATAGTAAAGCTCTTCTAAGTTTTGACATTAAACTCTTCCCTGGTGTATCAACTTATCTGACAGTACTACACTACTAATAGTCTCCAAAGTTCAAGGAAGAGCACACATGTGACAATATTAGATCTAGGGGCTGTAACAATATTGTAAAGTGCGATGTTTCTACAAATTACTTATCAATCTAAATTTCTATGTGCGATTATGCCTTAACACATAACCAAGACTGTAACCTATACAAATCAAAACATGGCTCAACAATTTTTGCATTTGAGTAGTGAAGATAAAACTGTTCTCCCTGGCACTTGGAAATGTATCACGCTCGACTGAAGTGATGTAGTTGAGACAAAACTAGAGGAGTTTGAAGTGGTTTTATGATTACATCGTTATTTTTAGCTCTAAGAATTCAAGAACAGTTTAATAGTTAATTATTAAGTTGTGTGTAAAATAATATAATAAAAAATAACAGAAGAAAAGAAGGAGAAGCCGGTCTTGGTCATATCCAGCCTTCTCTGCCATTTAATGAAATCATGATTGAATGAATAGAATGTTACAATTCTGTAATGTGTGCTGAGTAAAATATATTTATGGTGCCTGGTGGACTAGCATTGGCGTGCTTCATGTGGAGATACGTTTTTATTATGTTCAAATTTTCTTTGAGACCTTTTGAAAAGGTTTCTTTTCAGCTGAATTTTGTTTGTACTCGTAACTGGAGAGGGTGCTGATCTATTTGTTAAGACCATGATTTGAGAAAGAGTGCCCAAGCTGAAACAGATGGCTATTTGTAGTTCCTACCCCTGGAGTCAAGGTCTTAAAGCTCAAGCAATTCTTTATTTAATTTCTAACTATTCCCACAATACATCTTGCCACCTGAAGGGTGCACATCGATCTCGGGGCCCTCAGTCTCTTTGCATTCTCAGTTTTGTGCCAGAAAGTTTATAGTGCGTCTCCCTAGCCGGGATTTTGGAGAATGTTGATATTGGCGTCAAAACCGGTGCAAGCGACACTGGTATCAACGGGCCTCCAGGCCCAGCCATTCTCCCCCTCCTCGGGGTACTAGCACGGCAGCTAAAGCCGGCCCTACACAGCAGGCGCGGGTCCGCGCATGCGTGCCACAGCCAGCACAGGTCTGCATATGCGCACCACAGCCGTCTCCGCGCTGGACCGCAGGCATATGGTGAAGTCCTGCAGGGGCCCGGCGTGAAAGGAACATAGGCCTCTCCCCAGAATGAGAACGCCCACCGATCGTGGGCCTGGCCACTGTGGAGGCCCCCTCCCGGAGCTGGCTCCCCCTCCCCCCCCCCCCCCCCCCCCACCAGGACGGCCCCCACAGCCATAACGGCCAGGTCCCGCCGGGTAGGGCCACATGCGAACAACGACGATGGGACTCGGCGGGCACTCGGCCCGTCGAGCGTGGAGAATCACCGCAGGGCCGCTTTCAGTGGTCCCTGACCGACGCCGCAAGAATCGCCGGCACGGCGTCGGAGTGGCGTGGCGAGATTCGCGTGCCCCACCCGGCAATTCTCCAACCCGGCGCGGGCTCAAAGAATCCCGCCCCCTATACCTTCTGTCTGTGTATACCTTACACTTCATGTATTAAATTCCATCTGTCTTTTCTCTATTCATTCTACTAGCCTGACGATAACCTGATGGTTAGATTTGCTAAACTGTTAAACTTCACTGTTTGCCGCACCTCCGAGTTTGCTATCAACAGCAAATTTGAAATTTTACTCTATCGCAATATTCAAGTCATTTATATATACATCAAAAAACCAGGGATCGTAATATTGATCCGAAAGTACTGTCTACTATCCTCCATTCTGAAAAAGACAACCATTTACCGTGGCCAAAGTTTGTCTGTTCTTGAGCTAATTTTTTATCCAAGCTGACATTGACTCTCCTATTCCATGTGTGTGGATTTTGTTTCCCATCCTTTTATATGGTATTTTGTCAAATGTTTTCTGAAAACCATACAGACAACATCCATTGCATTCCCTTCATCAACCTTCTCTACTCATCAAAACAATTCAATTAGATTCGTCAAACCTTTCATAAACCCATACTGGCTCTCCTGAATTAACTCAAACCTGTCCAAGTGTCTGTTAATCTTTTTCCCGATTATTGTTTCTGAACCTTACTCATTACTGATGTGAAACTAGCTAACCAGTAGTTACTATAACTTTCCTGCACTTCTTCTTGTGAAGGACGCGATTATCTTGATCGGAGTTAACCGGAGTGAGTCCCATTGGTGCTAGGATGGACCCCAATGTGCACTTTAATAGCACTTGGAAACAAATTTACCCTCAATCGGGTTTTCAGTGCCATTCATTGGCATACTGGGATTTTCACTGGAAATGAGAGGGCGGAACCTAATCTCTCTGACAGGCCCCACTCGCTGACAGAGCCCAGATCTCATAATGCTGCTGCAGACCCCATCCCCTCCTTCAGCGACTCCACCCCCACCACCCCTGATTTCCTCCCTTCAGACCCACCCCTTGGCAGTGCCAACTCTGCACCATGCAGAGCAAAGGGTGGCAAGGGATGAGTACCCTCCCGACAATTGCCTCCAGGGTACCAAGGGGGGAGGGTACTTCATGGGAGGTGAGTTCAGGAGGTCTTGTGCTGGGCCGGAGGGTCTTAGGTCAGGGTTGTTTCCTGGGATAGGGTCCTTTGGCTGTTTTTCTCATCTACAGCCTTTAAATCCATTAAACAGTCTGTCAGTATCTCAAAAATACAGTTCTGTGATAAAAGAAGTGTCTCCATCGTACCCCTAAACCATATGTCACTATGCCAAGTTCAAAGATATGTGAGATGAATGTAAAAATCTTCCCTTCAATGTGATGGAAACCTTGGAAGTGTTATTTTGCAGTCAATTTCATTGTCCTTTATAGTATTGAAGCCTCTCTCCAAGCTTAGAAGCTTAAAAACTTGAACTGCATTGTTTACATTCAATTTCACGGATCAGCTTTTACCAACTTTCTGATTGACAGATCAGGCAGTTTTAAAGGGAGGATTAAGATTGTTTATTTATATAGCTCTGCAGGGATCCATTAACTCAGAGGAGCATCTAATTTTTCTAGAGCTCAAGAGCTTCCAGTATGTTCAGTAATTCATGCCAGTAGGAACCGTGGCTGGGGGAGGGAGGGAGGGGGGGGGGGGGGGGGGGGGGGGGAGAGGCTAGAGCATTCCAAGAGGCAGATGAATCAGGCATCCTGTCAATAAATCACTTCGAAATGGCTCTAATGAACTATTTACATGTTCCACTGTGTCTGCGTGGGACCTTTGTTGGGGTAACCGGGAAACTCATTGGGGCAGATTGGGAGACTCACCATGGGTTTCATGACCAGCGGGGAACCTGTTTTTGGGCCAACACCTGACTCACTTTAAAATTGTTTATTTATATCGTTCTACAGCGATTCATAACATGTACCTGAAAGATCTCTTCCATGAAAGATCAGCCATTGTTCTGTTCCAGCATTTCTTGCCAATTTTTGGTTCAATTCTGTCTTGGCCTAATCCATTGTCATCCCATTGAAGTTAGCCCTTTTCTACTTTAGAAGTTTTACTTCAATTTGTTTCTTGCTCTTCTCCATTATTAATCTAAGGTTTATGGTACATTGATCACTCTGAGCTAATTGATTCCCCCACAGCCACTTGGTCTCTCTGGCCCACCTCATTTTCCAGAACCAGATCCAGTAATGCTTCCTTCCTAGTTGGACCAAGAACATGCTGGTCAAAGATGGTCTCTTGCACACATTTCAGAAATTACTCCCCCCTCCCTAACCTTTATTCTAACATTACCTCAATTGATATTTGGGTAATTAAAGTCCCCCAGTATCACCACTCCATAGTTCTTACACATCTCTGTGATTTCGCTGGAGAAGAAGGAGAATTTCGGCATGAACTTTGTGAGCAAGAACATAAGGAAGAAAGTGAAAACTTTAACTGACGTGGAGAGCAACAAGGAGTAGGCTGATGGGAATTGGTGGGTGGAGTCTGATGGAGAGAGTGATCATGAAGAGTGTGGGGAGCAGGGTAGAGAGTGCTTGCATGAACAGGATGCGTGTACATGATGGCTAAGGTTGAGAGTCAACTTGTATGAGAGGAGAAAGAGATGTTGCTCATTTCAAAGATGGGAATGAATGCCAAATTGAGCAGGAGAGGGAGGACAGAGATGGACAGTTTTGAATTTGCTTCCCACAGTGCTTCCTGGAATAGATTTTGAACCTCCTGTTCATTATTGGGCTTTTTTTCTTTTTAAAAAAAACCCAGAAAATTAATTAAACTTTTTAAATTAAAACTGTTCTTGGGAGAAGGAACTTACTAAGAAGCAATATAATTCATTCCTAACTGTCAAATACAAAGCTGTTTTCAATAAAAATGAAGAAATGTCACATGTCCTTTTAGATTAAATGAAAATGCAATCTCCTTGTTCATTACAGATTCCAAAATAGTGGGAAAAAAAATCAAATAGAGTGTCAAAAATCAAATACTTGAGGGGTCATGCACCTCAACAGCTGAGAATAAACCTGGGAAAATAAGTTGCTTTAGTTTTTTATTGGGGACGTGCTGTAACTCTGCAAACTTTTCTGAGACACGAGCATGGAACTTCCCATAAACCTTGTTTGAAAGTAGAGCCTCGACTCACCCCCAAACAAAGCAAATTACTCAGACTGCATGAGCAGGCCCCAATGTGCTGGAGATTGTCGCACATTCATTATTAAGGTGTAAGCAGTAGGCTGCTATGGTGAGTGAGAAGAGACATTCTGACCTCCTGAAACGGAATGCCTGAAATGGAGTCAAGGAGGGTAAGCTGTCGACTGGGCTTCTGGTCTGATGTCCTGCCGAGAATTATTTTACAGCAGTCCCATACTGGACTTTCATGGTGGAGGGAAGGTCCACACAGCCTGGCCATTAACACCACACTGCAGATCCTCCTGCGGTGAACATTTGAGTTGCACTCCAACTGGTGCAAATACCAGCCATATAAATAGGGTGAAGTCTATGATCCCCAGGTCAGGGGCAGGGAATATCACTGTTGTGTATGGTCATGTGGTAATCACAAAGCCATTGCATTAATTACCTCTCTCCCGTTCATCTTTCTTATCAAACAATACTGCAGCCTAATAGCTATGGCATTGAGTGTGTGGATAGTTATAACATTAATACTTCAAAATTGCCAACAGACTGACAGACATGGAGTCAAGGACCGATGCCACATTATAATACATATAACAATATATTTTCTTGACATGAGAATCCTGTTAAACTACCACAGTATCTTGCTTGCAGTTCATATGCTGAATGTACACCATTTTGCGTGGCCAATAGGTATGAAGATAGCGTAGGACTTTAAAGAAAGTTAACTGGGGACTTCCGGTGGCGCCCTCGAGGAGGCAGGTCACAGGTCGGATCGCTCCCGCCCGAGATGGGCAAACGGACCTTTGTCAACGGACTTTTTAGGGACCTGGCAGCCTGAATCGGTGGAGGAGACGATAGGGAAGAGGCTTTCTTCCCGGGGTATGGGCAGCTGGACCAGAAGCGGTCGAGTGGAGCGGCAAGGATCGAAGCGGGAGCAGCGGGGAACCCAGGCCGGGCGGCCAAGCATGGCGGACGGCGGGGACCGGGGAGCGGAGGCTCACTGGCCAAGGGAGGAGCAGATGGAGTTTTTCAAGAACTGCTTCGCCGAGCTGAGGAGGGACACGCTGGACCCGATGAGAGCGGTGATGGACCGAATGGTCGAGACACAGGCGGCCCAAGGGAAGGCGCTCAGGGAGGTCGAGGCGAAGCTCTCCAGTCAGGAGGGCACGGTAACGGAGCTGGAGCACGAGGTGGAGGAGCTGAACGCCCGTCAGAGGAGGATGCAGGAGCAGCTTGAAGAGCTGGGGAACAGAGCCAGGAGGCAGAATTTACGAATCGTTGGCCTCCCCGAGGGCTGCGAGGGGTCGGATGTGGGCGCATACGTGACGGGTATGCTTGAGGCGCTGATGGGACCGGAGGCCTTCCCTCAACCCCTGGAGTTGGATGGGGCACATAGAGCCCCCGCAAGGAAGCCCAGGACGGGCGACCGACCGAGGGCCTTGGTGGTCCGCTTTCATCGGCTTGCTGACAGGGAACGTGTGCTGCGATGGGCCAAGGCGGAGAGGAGCAGCAGATGGGAGAACTGCGAGGTGCGCATTTACCAGGACTTGGGAACGGAGCTGGCCAAGAGGCGTGCAGGATTCATCAAGGTAAAGGCAGCCCTCTACAAAAAGGAGGTGAGGTTTGGAATGCTATATCCTGCAAAGCTTTGGGTTACGTTTGAGGAACTCCACTACTACTTTGAGACACCAGAACAGGTTTGGACCTTTATTAAAGACAAGAAGCTGGACTTGAACTAATGGGCACTTAGTTCTTTCAGTGCTGTACAGTGGCGGCGGCCTGTTAACTTAAAATTGCTCTGATTAGGACTTTTACTAAAAGAAGAAGCTGGACTGGAACTAAAGGACTCGGGGCTCTCAGACATTTTGTGTGGCGGCGGTTTGTTAAACTATCCTGTACTGTAATGTTTTATCCAAGATTGTTTTCAGCCTGGACAGAGAGTGGGGGCTGGAGGGCGCACTGTTTAGGGTCCTTTGGGGGATTGCAATGGGGGGGGGGGGCCTGTGCTTGGTACCTTTTGGCGCGAGATCGGGGCCTCTGATAGGGGGATGGGCTAGGGGCTAGTCACGGGACTTGAAAGGGCACGGTGGGATACAATTAGGTTAATGGGTCCCTGGCGTGTGGGGGGAGGGCCTGAGCGCTGGGACGGGAGACAGGTAGGCGCCAAGGGCAGGGGTCAGTGTGACTAGCGTAGGTCAGGGGGCACCAGGGAGATCGGAGGGGGGGCGGGGCGGGCTAGGGCCAAGCGCAGGGCTGACCTGGCAGGTCAGGCCTGGGGGAGTAGGGGAGACCAGGCGGAGGGGGGCGGGGAGGGGGAAGAGGGTTAGGGCCACGTTAGTTTAGTTGAACACGTGTGGCATGGGCAAACAGAGCTGGCAGGGAAAGTGCCTTATGGAAGGATCTTTGGCTTCAACACTTATTAACATGTTTATTCTTTCCCACTGTTCGTTTTCACTATGTTAAGGCTCTTTGCACAGGGCCATTTTTCGCTCTGTAACTGTTACAAATTTGTGTTAAATAAAAAACTTCAAAAAAAAAAGAAAGTTAACTGAGCAGTTTTGAGGCCATCTAACCTACTTTTCCTATTTTTGCCTGCTTTTCCTTCTCCAGGCATATATGTTCTTTTGAGTCTTTTTGTGAATAATTCTTGTTCTTTTAATTCCCAGAACAATTTTGCACATTAGTGAGTTTCCCAATCAAAATTCCTTTTTGAGGAGATTTGAAGAAATAGAAGAGATTGATAAATTCTTGGAATCTAAGGGAATATGCTCCAGATCAGAATGCCTCAATCACTGCGCACCTCCTAGCAAATTAATCCCATCTCCCAAGACTCCATTCCCCTGGATTTCCAAGTCTGCACTCCAGCCTCCACTAACTGATGCAATTTCAGCTCTTTTACAGCCTAGATTCACTGACCTGGCACTGCCACTGGATTTATCAAGCTTCAATCTCCCCAGCTACACCAAGCTATAAATGATTCCTAGGGCTTCTTCTCAGAGCTAACCCATTCCAATATGGAGTCAGAGACCTTCTGCCACCTTCTCAGATTCCCAGGACTTTTCCTGAGCTCTAACTGTGCAGAGCTATCAAATGGCTCCGAGAACTTCTCCTAAGCCACAACTACTCAAAGTCAGCTAACACAACATCTTTGCTGCCTGGAGTCTGTTAATAACAACACATTTTTGATATGGCATTTTACCCCGTTGCAGACTGGTCAATCGCCCAGCAAATACAAAGATAAATTGAAACTTTAGATCTTTCTTAAGCTTACTGGCAGGACAGCAACATTTTGGCTCTCATCTTTAAATCTCCAGCTAAGTAAGCTCACCCGCTGTTTATCATCTTTCCTTCCTAGCTGGCCATCCCTTAAATCAACATGGCCCCAACCTTTTCAGTGTAATAGTCTTCAAGGTGCATTAATCCCATTTTCTAAAGTTAAACTTTAATCTTCCCAGAGCTAAATATTATCTCAAAAATATTACTATGAACCATGAACTAGCTATTTATAACAATTGGGACAGCGATGTCAGTTCAGTTCTTTTGTTTGATTCTTAACTTGGGTATTTCATAATGTTGTAGGTTTACATTCAATAAGCATTTGGTCAAAATTTAGCAGATTTATACATATTTGTTTTCTTTTTCTTTTTTTTAGCCCTGTAACTGTACTATTGTGGGCTCGTTAAACCTTCAGTGTGACGATGTAACAGGTTGCTGCTTCTGCCGTCCAGGATACACAGGGGAAAAATGTGACCGATGCAGAGCAGGTTACTGGAATTATCCACAGTGCAGACACTGTGACTGTGGTTTGGCAGGGACAGAGAGCCAAACCTGTGATGAAGCAGCAATTTGTTCATGTGCAGAATATAATGGACAGTGTAACTGTAAGGTGAGTCTATCTTTTGTAATGGATGGGACCTTGTTATGCTCAATAAGTATTTGATTGGTAAAAATATTGTTTAAATGAAACTCATTGACAATCTTCAGGTTTATTTTGGTTTTTTTTTAAAGCCCACGTACTTTTATCACAAAGAAAAACAAATGAGTAAAAATATAACAAAGGAAACAAAGGTCCAAAGCATAGATTCAAAATTTATAATAACTGCTGGGTTTCAGCAGGCATGGAACACATTTGCCACAGTCCTTGTAAATATTCAAAAGTTACCGATGGTAAAAGGCACTTGGACCCCGATGCCCTTTGAACTGCGGTAACGGGGGTCATACACGGTGCCAAATGCACCTGGATAATTTGTAACCAGATGTAGCCATGGTCAGAAGATATCCAGCAAGGTTAGAATCATTTTCTTTAGTGTCAGGAGAAACAGGTTTGCTTTTCTGGGTCAAATAAGGAAACCTTATAGAATCATAGATTTTACAGTGCAGAAGGAGGCCATTCGGCCCATCGAGTCTGCATTGACCCTTGGAAAGAGCACCCTACCGAAGCCCACACTTCCACCCTATTCCCGTAACCCAGTAACCCACATAATCTTTTGGACACTTAAGGGGCAATTTGTCATGGCCAACCCATCACACCTGCATATCTTTGGACAGTGGGAGGAAACCGGAACACCCGGAGGAAACGCATGCAGACAAGGGGAAAAAGTGCAAACTCCACACAGACAGTCACCTGAGGCCAGAATTGAACCCGGATCCCTGGAGCTGTGAAGCAGCAGTGCTAACCACTGTGCCATCTTGCAACTCCCCTGGGATTCCTCCCCTCATTCCTCTCCCCAAGTGATTTATTTGCATTGTGCCAGAAAACAACTCCATAAAGCCCCTCTCGGTAGCTCCTAACGCCCAAAATGTGATTCCTACCCACCCACCTGCTCACCATTGCTGCCGTGTTTGAGCAGGAATCTATCCTTGTATATGGACAGGAGGCTCAAGGATTAAAATGACCAAACTTCTCACTCGCCTGCATTAGCATGCTGCACATGGCAAGCGCTCGGCAAAAGGACATGACCAATTAACTCACAAATTTGATGCCACCATTTTGCTTGCCATGGTAACTCTATCTATGCAATACTGGTTTCTTGCTTTTTCTCTATAAATATACCGTGCAAAAACTGAATCTTGTTAGAATTTCAAAATAAGAAGTAAGGAATAATTCAACTGGGGTATGTGTAAGACCACCAAAGAACGGAGAAGAGGTAAAGAGGCATATAGACAAATTGGGGAAAAATGCATGAAACCCAGGTGATTTCACAATGAGTGACTTCAATTATCCTTACAGTGAGGTAGTAACATACGTAACAGTAAAGATTTTTTTTGCAAGTCTCTACAGTATAGGACAGCCTTCTACATCAGGACATATTCTGTCCAAGGCAGTGTCATTAGAGTCCTCAGTGAATTTTAGGTAACAAACTAAGACAATGAGGTCATGTAAGAACAAAATAATTTGCATTTATTTGTAGTTGAAGGAGTGAATATATGATCATTGTGAAAGGGAACCGTCAGGTTGAAAAAAGGTGTTACTGGAGCATGAAAGGTGAACAGTTGTGTTACGGATGCCTGGTCAGCTCTCCACAGTGGCTAAGAGACTGGACCACGACTATAACGTTTTAAAGTTTTAAGGCAGTACGGAAAGATCGATTCGTTCCAGGAGTGATAATATAAGAACAAAGAACAAAGAAAATTACAGCACAGGAACAGGCCCTTCGGCCCTCCCAGCCTGCGCCGATCCAGATCCTCTATCTAAATCTGTCTCCTATTTTCCAAGGTCTACTTCCCTCTGTTCCCGCCCATTCATATACCTGTCTAGATGCTTCTTAAATCATGCTATCGTGCCCGCCTCTACCACCTCCGCTGGTAAAGCGTTCCAGGCACCCACCACCCTCTGCGTAAAAAACTTTCCACGCACATCTCCCTTAAACTTTCCCCCTCTCACCTTGAAATCGTGACCCCTTGTAACTGACACCCCCACTCTTGGGAAAAGCTTGTTGCTGTCCACCCTGTCCATACCTCTCATAATTTTGTAGACCTCAATCAGGTCCCCCCTCAACCTCTGTCTTTCCAACGAAAACAATCCTAATCTACTCAACCTTTCTTCATAGCTAGCACCCTCCATACCAGGCAACATCCTGGTGAACCTCCTCTGCACCCTCTCCAAGGCATCCACATCCTTCTGGTAATGTGGCGACCAGAACTGCACGCAGTATTCCAAATGTGGCCGAACCAAAGTCCTATACAACTGTAACATGACCTGCCAACTCTTGTACTCAATACCCCGTCCGATGAAAGCAAGCATGCTGTATACCTTCTTGACCACTCTATCAACCTGCGTTGCCACCTCCAGGGTACAATGGACCTGAACTCCCAGATCTCTCTGCACATCAATTTTCCCCAAGACCCTTCCATTTACCATATAGTCCGCTCTTGAATTTGATCTTCCAAAATGCATCACCTCGCATTTGCCTGGATTGAACTCCATCTGCCATTTCTCTGCCCAACTCTCCAATCTATCTATATTTTGTTGTATTCTCTGACAGTCCTCCTCGCTATCTGCAACTCCACCAATCTTCGTATCATCTGCAAACTTGCTAATCAGACCACCTATACCTTCCTCCAGGTCATTTATGTAGATCACAAACAACAGTGGTCCGAGCACGGATCCCTGTGGAACACCACTAGTCACCATTCTCCATTTTGAGACACTCCCTTCCACCACTACTCTCTGTCTCCTGTTGCCCAGCCAGTTCTTTATCCAACTAGCTAGTACACCCTGAACCCCATACGACTTCACTTTTTCCATCAACCTGCCATGGGAAACCTTATCAAACGCCTTACTAAAGTCCATGTATACGACATCTGCAGCCCTTCCCTCATCAATTAACTTTGTCACTTCCTCAAAGAATTCTATTAGGTTTGTAAGACATGACCTTCCCTGCACAAAACCACGCTGCCTATCACTGATAAGGGCTTGGTTATTTTATTAAAACAAAAGAAAAGAAAACAATATTTAAACTCTTAAACTTCAAGCCTAACGGTCGTAGATTACATGCAGTTTTCCATGTTAGGGACATACATTCAGAACCTTTTTCCAAAGTCTGCCTTGGTGGCACCTCTCATGACCTCTTTTGGATGATTTGCAAAGCCTTTTCCCCTACCTGTTCAAAACAGGATTCTCTCTCTCTCTCTCTCACTCTCTCTCTCTCTCTCACACACACTCTCCTCCACCCGGCCCCTCAAACAAAGGTGCTCAAGGGTTTTCAGACTTGAACCTATCATCGTTATCTTATCTGTTTGACGGCCCACTCCCATTTAAACAAGATAACAGAGCCATGCTATTGATATGCACTTAATCTCCCATTGATGGATAAAGAGGCCATCAGACTCTGTAAGATGCTAATAGCTGGTTAGACAGGAGTGTCTTGAAGAACAATGTATCGGGGGCATCCCACTAACGAGTTTAAGCCTGATGGAGAGAAAGTAACTCGGCCAGGTATGGGCGTATCCCTCTGTCTCCGTGCTAGCAGCATTTTCCCTCAGTAGTTGCCTGCTACATTGGGGTCTTATTTTGGACTCAATTTCCTACTATCTCTCTCACATAACAGTTCACCAGATTGATAATTGCAGAAGTACCATCGTATATGGAGAGCCAAAGGTTAGACTTTTGGCACTTTGAAAGTGCAATTGTAATTGACCTGGGAGAAAGTTTATTTCAAGTGAATGCAGTTATTGAAGTTTCGTCAGAAGGAGGTAGATGAATGTGGTTGATAAAGGACACAAGGAAGTGGTCTTTGTGAGCAAGAAGATGGATGTAGAATGCTCATATGGATAGGATGGTCAAGGAAGTGCCTATAAATATGGGTAAGATATCTCGTATGGAGAGAATGATTGACAGAAGACAGAAGAACAAGGAGCTACCTGTCAATAAACAAAAAGCTTGTTGTGAAGCTAGGCCGCTGATTGTAAGGACAACTGCTGCAAACATATGCATAGTGTGGTCAAATCAAGCCTACTTCTACCTCTTTCTGTTGCAGTTCAGACTTATGGGGATGCTCTTGTGAAATGGCACAGAAGTTGACCCTCTTCACAACCACCTTATGTAGCACCGCTTCTATTTCAGTAGCTCATCAAGCAGTGCTAGGCTGCTCTGTCATTTCTCTGCAGACTCATGCCTGACCAAGCTACAGAGTTATGCCATCTGTTGGAAGGATACCTTCTGTGAATGTGCACCACATCCTCTTTTTCCCTTCATCTATTACTGCCTAATTCCCTGCTCATTCAGAATTCGTAAATGCTGCCAATCAGTTCAAATGCCTCTGCAACTTTACTAAAAGCTTTCAGAATTCTGTCAGCTTGTTGTGACACTTTCCTTGTGATTGTTCCATCCATTTGTATTTCACTGTACTTTTTTTATTTGTATCACTGGTGTGTTTCTGCACTTTACCTTGATATGGGTTTGTGAATAATCCCAAGAATGGCTGATCTGATTTAGGACAGATTAGTACTCGTACTTTTGGAATTGATTTGAACCAATAATTACAAATTGAGCGACTCTTCACCACGTACCATCCTGAATTTGTAAAATGTGAAGGTTTTAACCAAATTGAAAACATGTGGCTTCCGCATTGATGCTGAATGAACGGCTGGCAGGAAAATTGATTTAAAGTATGAGAGACAAACTGTATTTGTCGACTTGCTCATTGAGATGTATGCCCAACCAAAACACGCAGGGGGTGGTGTTTACATACATGTTGCTACCAACAGGTGCAATCATCATCCTATTGATGACAGATCAATAGTTTCAAATTTCTATGTGACATTTTTCAATTCACAAATGTTCATCGATTGACTTTCTGGCTTATAACCTTTTCTTTTGAGAGCACAGATTGGCAATTCTGCTTTGGTCTGGCTATAGCATTCTAATTATTATTCTAGATGGTTGGAAAATTATGCTCAGAGCATCATTGATGGGGTTTTCCTCTGATAATGCAACGTCATAAAATTATCTTGTCACAATGATGTGACTTGTGCATGAGGGATATCAATCTGATTTACAGTTTAATCAACTGAACACACTTTTTGAACTATTGGAAAAGTACATTTTTAAAAGCAGGAAAATGCACATTTTAAGATAGCTGCCACAAATCACCTGACATCTGGCATTGCAAGTTGACCAGTTTCTGGAAGCTTCCCATGCAAATTTCAATTCTGACATGCCACAATGCTCATCTGTGTAATGTCGCACATGCTGATATCAAGAACTTTTTCTAAAGGATTCAATGAAAACGGTACTAAACCTACATTTACATATCTATACGGCTACCTTGTGGAGATATAAAGTCTACCAAGACAATAGCTACATGGAAAGGTGTTCTCCTATCTCATCAAGATGGATACTAGATTTTCAGTAGTTAATGGATGGGACATTATAGTCTAATCACCTCCGCTATGAAGCAAAAGCCACAGATGGTTCCGAAATCAACTAAGCCTTCTCAAGTCACCTTCTAAAATCATATGGGGAGAGGGGTCCTGTGACTGGAGTAACCATTCTATGAATCACTTTTAATATAGCATGCAATCTGCAGAAACAGTAGACTGGAACACCTCCAAGTGGGGCAGTAATATTCTACCTTTTCTCTTCTCCCTCAAGTCAAGGGCCTTTATTCCAGTTCAAAGTCCTGCAGCAACAGAAATTTTAACTGAAAGACATTTTTGGAAACTATAGATTATGGTTTAAAAAGAGATTGGGGGTGACTTTGCGCCAATATTCCCCATGAAACTTACAGAATATAGCGAGGCCTGGATAGAGTGGACGTGCAGAGGATGTTTCCACTTCTAGGAAAAAATAGAATTAGAGGATATCATCTCAGACTAAAGGGACGATCCATTAAATCTGAGATGAGGAGGAATTTCTTCAGCCAGAGGGTGGTGAATCTGTGGAACTCTTTACCGTAGAAGGCTGTGGAGGCCAAATCACTGAGTGTCTTTAAGACAGAGATGGATAGGTTCTTGATTAATAAGGGGATCAGGGGTTATGGGGAGAAGGCAGGAGAATGGTGATGAGAAAATATCAGCCATGATTGAATTGCGGAGGAGACTCGATAGGCCGAGTGGCCTAATTCTGCTCCTATGTCTTAAGGTCTCAAGGTCTTATGAATGTAAATAGCAACATAAGTCTAAAATCTCATGAGAATTGGAAAACTAAATTCTTGCCGGTGAGATCTCATTTTCTGATTTTCCCCACCCCTCATCAGAGACGTAATGAGGTTCTTGCCCAGAAAGGATGGGACGTTTATAATTACATAGGGATACAGTTAAAGAATTTCCTTGCCACATGCTCCCCCAACATAAAGAATTCCCCCTTTGCGACGTGACACCACATTGGCGAGGTTTAAAACTGCTTTTGTAAAATGTGAATCAGTCGAGGCGAACATGCCATGGCTATAAAGGTAAGTATAGCCACCGGGGGAGAGAGGATGTGCTCTGGAATAAAGGCCCTGGACTCTGCATCCTGGCAATGCCAACCTTGCAGTGCCCCTTTGGCAGTGCTAGCTAGCAGTGTCAATCTTGTGCTTGTGTGGAGAGGATTTCCCCGGTGTGTATGTAAGGGGGGGGGGGGGGTTACCCTGGTGTGCGCTGAGATGGGTTTCCTGTATTCCTTAGGCGGGGGGGTGGAGTATTCGTTCAGGGTAGATCGGGGCACCCTTTAAAAAGGGCACTTCGTACTCTGTGAAGCTGGCATTGTGACAGCAAAAAGATTTTCTGTGCACAGGGTGCAAAATCACACTCACTGCCTACAAACATTTCACTCTATATGAGTTTCAACTCCACCTAATTATCAAGGCCACCATGAAAAGCTTCTGTTTCAGCAACAGGGATGAGCAAAGGACTTGTAAACATTGAGCTCTGTGGGCAGAATCATCTCAACCTGCCCGCGACGGATTTGTGTAGGTGGGCACGCCGTCTCTGGTGAGAGCCAAAAAGTCAGAAACCTGCTGGTGTAAAATTACATTGCAATTCTCCCAAGAGTGGATTAATGGCGGGGCGGTGACCCCACTGGCAGTTGGCACAAATGCAATTTGCATTAATTTACATCTCATGAATGCTTATTAAAACAGCTACCCGCTGTTGTCCCGTCAGACCTTCCAATCTAGCATTGTGCCAACGGGATATCATGTCAAACGCGATTGCTTAAGACAGTGCAATTTCGCCAGAGATTTTGAGATGAGTGCAACAAATCCTTTCTGCCACAGTGCTGTGCTGCTCCTGATGCGCTGTTCACCACTCTGCCAGGGCAGACCGGTTCCTGCCCTCCTTCTCCCTGCCAAGCTGGTCTTCATGGACAGCACCATGTTGCTGGACCTATGGACCTTCCTGTGTCACTATCTCAATTCAGCAGTGTGACTGGATTTGGGGAGTACAGGGGTCTCTTTCCACCCTGGCGCCACACAATGGTGTCTATCTGGACAGCACTGTGCTGTGGGACTCATGCAGGCACCACAACAAAGGAATGGAGTGGGAGATGAGAAGGGGGGGCAATATGGAAAGAGGCAGTTCAAGGAGGGGGTAGGGTGAGGGTTCATGATGGCAGGCAGAGGGACAAAGGGGTGCTTGAAGAACTAAAGAGAGGAAAGCTGGACCATGACATAGCTGTATGAAAAGCTCACAAACAAGGGGATCAAAGGGAGACCTCATTCTTTACTGGAAGGGGATGGTTGAAAACTCCAGAGGCAGTGAGTAGAGATCTAAGTGGGGCTTGGGCACCTCGCAGTGATGTGTCTGGGGGGAGGGTGGTTGAATCGAAGAACACACTTTTTCTTATGGTTATGAGCCATTCCCTCTGGGTTTCTGACATCCTGCACATTCTGGTGAAGACAGATGGGCTAGAGAGAGTGATATATGTGTGTTGGATTGCTCTTTAAATATGGTGCTATTTCCTTTGAACCTACCAGCTGAGGGCAGGCGGACGAATCAGCTGCTGGCCCGCCAGTATAAATGGAGGGAAACTCACCTCTGCATAATTAGTGAGGTTCCAAGCACCCCATCTGTTGTGGGATCTGCCATTCTGCTCGGTGAGACAGGTGCCGTTGGAGCTGCCCGCCACCACACTTAGCCTCAGAATGGGAGATTTCCACCCTCTGCATTTTTCCAATTTGCATTGAGCTTCAATTTCATAAAGAAAGTAATGTTCTACTCCATAGCTTGTAATTCATCATGCTTGCGTATCTGTGTGAGTAGATTATAAGACCGTAAGACATAGGAACAGAATTAGCCCATTCGGCCCGTCAAATCTGATCGACAATTCAATCATGGCTGGTATGTTTCTCACCCCATTTTCCTGCCTTCTCATAACCCTTGATTCCCTTATTAATCAAGAACCTATTAAGGTTGAACATGGGTTTAACCTTCTAACATTTAAAAATAGTTTTATATTTTTTGCCTCAGTGGGCTTTTGACTCAATGAAAACTAACCCTTTGTTGTCTTGAACTCGAGGCATTCTGCCAGAATAGTTTCGTCACAATCAGCACTTGAGCACAGACATTAAGTAAATACCTTTGCTCGCTTACAACCCACAAAGAAACTTTCCAATGGTCAGACGTGGAGTGTGTCATAATATACATCCAGGTATATGATGGAGTGCAGACAGGCAGTGATTGACACACAGGATGACCAGTGAGCACACAGAACACAGCAGCCAATCACCAGGCAGGACACAACCACTATAAAGCCAGAGGGCACCAGTTTTCCCGCTCTCTTGGGATCCAGCCTCTGAGACAGTCAGAGCTCGTGAACATAGCCAGTGCAAACACCATGTGGTAGTCAGTTAGTCTGGTCAGGTTAGCCTCAGGTCTTCAGTCAAGTCAGCATAGTGTCAACCCACAGTTAAGCATGTATTATAGTTAGTTGTTCAATAAAATCGTGTTACATCTCATCAAGTGTTGGAAGCCTGTCTCTCTCTACACTGCATCAAACGTAGTTCACATAGACCCAGCTTACCCCACACATCAGAGTGGTTGAAGCGAATAGTATCAGAGGCTAGACAAGCATATCATAGAAACACCGCAATGCAGATGGGGGCCATTCAGTCCATCGAATCAGCACTGACCATCTGAAAGTGTACCCTACCTAGGGTCAGTCTGCCATCCTATCCCCAATAACCCCACCCAAGCTAAACTAACCTTTTGGACACTAAGGGGCAATTGATCATGGCCAATTCACCTAACCTGCACATCTTTGGACTGTGGGACGAAACTGGAGCACCCTGGAGGAATCCCACCCGGACATGGGAGAACGTACAAACTCCACACCAACAGTAACCCGTTGCCGGAATTGAACCCAGGTCTCTAGAGCTGTGAGACAGTGGTGCTAACCATTGTGCAACTATGTACAGCCACTCCTGAGGGGAATCTTGTGAGGGGGAAGGCAATGCAGGGTTACACTGATAGATTTAGATAAGGCAAGATGGGAGGAGACTTGAGTGAAGCATAAACTGGGTTAGATTGGTTAGGCTGATTAGCTTGTTTCTGACCCGTGTATCCCATTTAACTGCATGCAAGGATATTTTCTAAAACAATGTTTTTTAATAACAATTTAATCAATATGTTGATTTCTCAAGCAACCAATCATACTTTTGCAGGTGAACGTGGAGGGAATTAGTTGTGACAGGTGCAAGACCGGATCTTTTGCACTCTATTCAAGCAATCCTCATGGATGCAGTAGCTGTTACTGCTCAGGTGTGACTACACAATGTACTGAGGCAAAGGGGCTAATCCGCAGGAGAGTAAGTGAACCACTAATTATTTTCACATTTGATGAAACACTTCTGAGCAGCTTTGTATCTCAGTAAGGACTAAAGCAGTTATTTACTGTAACTGTAACTCTCTCCTGTGTATTGCTATTCATTTTGTATTCATCTATCAAGTGCCAAAAGAATCCCAGAACGATTTCAAAGATTGCTATCGTAATTGTAGCTGAGCAATTGAAACTTGAGTTTGCATATTTAATTTAAATGGAAATATATTTGCGGATAAAGATCTTTAAGTTGGTTTCAGCTTTGCACAGTAACATAATTGATCTTAACATTTTAATTGTGCTTTATGAATTGAAGACAGCGTTGAAAATTTTGTACATCTCTGCTTATGGTACAAGATCTTGAAAGGATGGTATTCTTTTTTAAAATGTCACTGTTTCCCACTTCTTAGGGTCTTCGATGCACCATTCCCTCCAAGTGTTGTAACTGGTAATTAGAGATTTACAAGAGCAAATGATAGTGACAATCTGCCAATTCCCCTTCTGTGTGGTGATATGCTTTGAATTTGTTCACCAGCTACTCCAGATGACACTGAGTTGGTAGATGCTCCATCACTGAATACAATCAAGGCTTCAATAAATACATTTTTGATCTCTCAAAGAATGGGCCGCGGTTCAGCGGACTTAAAACTACGTTTTGGGCGAGTTTGACAGGGTGTTTTATCAGCTGCTGCAGTGCCAAGATTCACCCCGCTATTCACCCTTCTTTTGGGACTTGGGGAGTTCTTCATCGCTGAGGTTGCAATTTAGTCAGTTTAATCAATTTAGCCATTTTGACTGGCAGCACCAATCCTTACACCCACCTTTCAGGCCACATTCGCCCCCTCCCCCCTCACCCCACTTTATGGACCCCTCTTACACCCCCAACCACCTTGAAGCCCCTGGAACATTCCCTCACCCTGCGACTAATGGGAAAGCCTCAACCCAGGCCTGTCCCTGGTGATACTAACTTGACACTGCAAGCCTGACACACTGGCAGTGCCCCTGACACCCTTTCAGTGCCACCTGGGCACTCTGGCAGCTCCAAGGTGGCAGTGCCAAGGTGCCTGAGCCAGGGGGAGTGGTACTACCCTGTCCTGTCCCTGACGAAATGGCCTCCCGAGGTGCTGTCACACCTGGTCCACGTTGTGGAAACCAGTGCCAATTGGCGCATGGTTGAGGTCTTGTAGGCCCGGCTGTTGAATCGTGGGCACCATGTGCAAGCGGCATCTGTGTATTTAAATTAACCTAATGGCTCATTTAAAATGTGCTGATCTGGATCACGCCCCGTTGAGGGCATGATACAGATTGCGTCAGGTGGAGAGAGTTGGGTATTTGCACAATGGTGTGTGCCCGCGCAGAGACGGATCTGCCATGACTTCATTCAATAGCAGAGCATTCTCGAGGGGCTGCATAGTTTACTCCTGCTCCTATTTCTATGTTCTAACTGACTTTACCGGGAGATGTGACTGTGTGAAATCTCAGCTCAATACATTAGCACCTGCTGCACCATCTTAACACGATGCTTTGTTGTTTGAACCTTCATGAAACTATCCTTCAGTTTTCATTTAATGGAAAAAAGATCCAGCAAGATTTGTTTTGTTTGAGTAGAGTGTTGAATTGTCCGGAATCGCTGGCAGTGGGTTTTCTGGTCCCACTGGCCGTGCAGCCCACTGATGGAACCATCAATTCCCTAGATGCGTGCTTTAAGATATGAACAGTGGTTTTAATCTACTTACAACAGAGCCAGCCTGTTCCGCGTTGAACTCTCGATGAACTGAACGACTGGCTCTGAGCATTGGTATTTATACAGCAGTCCAGGGGGAGGAGTCATGGGCGGAGCCAAGGGTGGAGCCCTGTACAAACTCCTAAGCATTTCCAGCGCTACTCCCCCTAGAGGTCGGGCAACGCAACTGCGCTTACAAATGCATGGTCTCATGTATATACAATACAGTGTGAATTACGGAGTTACATTCACCCCCCCCGCCCCTCCCCCCCCCCCTTCTGTGTGTTTCCCGGCGTGGGGCGGCTTCAATAGGAATTCCCATTGACAGCAAGGGGACTAGAGAATCCCGCTGTCAGGGAATGGCAGGCCACCTCCCACTGGCCAGAAACACAAGGGTAGGGGGGGGGGGGGGGGGGGGTGCGGTGAATTCTGCCCCTAGAATTGTTCAGTTATTGTCGGGAGCACACGTTTGCTGTATGTTTTCAAATTATTCCTAATGACAGTTGTGCTTTAACTGGAATTTTACATTCTTGCTGCATCTAATGACAGCTTTGTTTTTCTCTTGAAGCTGATGCTTAATCCTGATCAGACTGTACTGGAAATAGTAAATAAATTCAACAACAGGAAAACAACCAGCGGTGTTTTTCATCAGCATCCAGAGATAGTCGCTAATGTAGACGCAGTGATCAAGCATCTTCTTTATGAACCTTTTTACTGGAAACTTCCAGAGCAGTTTGAGGGGGAAAAGGTAATTAATTATCTTCTCAACTTCATATTAAACTGATAACATAAATTACAGTTACTTACTAAACTGACTGATGAAAATCATTGACTATTTCAATAAATGAGACAGTTAGATTGGACCAATGGAGTTACGGTAGACTTCCTGATATGGTGGTAAGAGATGCACTTCTGGGAGTGATAAGTGTCTATTACAAAGCTGTGGATGTTCGGTGCACTATTTACAAGCTGTATTGAAGGGGTGGGTAATATTATGGTGCAGTGTTAGCGTCTCCACCTCTGGGTCAGAAGCCCTGTGTCTTCATTTCAACAGTCAATTTAGTTTTACCCACAGGCAGTCGGCCCACCCGGATTTCTGGAAAACTGGCAACTTAAAGAAAGTGTGAAGAGCTGAATGCACAAAATAAATGTCTTTACAGCATGTGGGCCAGGAGGAGCAGGAACATTTTCCCCAGGCTCAGCAAGAAATCCAGTAAATCTTGCCCTCACCCCATCATTTCTGCAATCTGACTGCCTTCCTTCCATAGCCACCATCTGCTGCAACCACCTGCTACCTCGCCCACCATTGGACCCATCCCCAAAATTGGGAGCCCCACCTTCTATATCCTCTCCCATTCCCCTAATAATCTTCTCTCATAGGTTTCAGCCTTGTGAAACATATTTACCAGCCAGAGGTCCTCCTGTCTACCTATTAGGCTGCCTGTAGGTGGAAAACTCATGGAAAAATATTTAAAGCAACCCTGCAGCCTACAGTTAAATTCTGCAGTACATTTGGCCCATTCTTCTAGATTTCCTGAGCTCACAACTGATACCCAGTACACAACTTGCTTCCGGGCAATAATCTCGACCATTTCTAAACATTTGCTTTAAAGTGCCCTCTTCAGGTACAAATCATTATTGCAGTCTCTACCATAGTCTCATATGTTGGATCGCAAATATTGTGTGTTTTATTACCGAAGTCATCAGCGCTTATAATTCTGTATTTTTTATGTGATATCCATGTAATGAAATGTGAGCAATGTTGTCTTTTACAAAGTATTCTGGGAAAACTGACTGTCATTATCTGTTTAGGATGGCAAAGTAATATTTCAATAATCTTTATTGTCACTTCAATGAAGTTATCATGAAAAACTCCGAGTCGCCACATTCCGGCGTCTGTTCAGGTTCACAGGGAGAATTCAGAATGTCCAAATTACCTAACAGCACGTCTTTCAGGACGTGTGAGATGAAATCGGAGCACCCAAAGGAAACTCACACAGACATGGGGAGAATGTGCAGACTCTGCACAGACAGTGACCCAAGCAGGGAATTGAACATGGGACCCTGGAACTATGAAGCAACAGCGTTAACCACTGTACTACCGTGCCGCCCATAACGTGAAAAAAGATTCAGTAGTTTTGCAGAAAATATTCAGGACCAATGCAATGCAAGGGTCAAATGACCTTATTAAGGGTATTCAAAAAGCTAATGGTGAATTCAAGTGAATTCCTGAATTACTCAATTATGTCTGGTCTCCTTCTAGATATGAATATTGAGATTGCGATTCATTGTTGCTCTGAACAGCATTTCAAATTCAGACGTTCGCTGCCAAAACATAATCAAAGTGGGGAATTTTTTTAAATGCCTTCTTTCTTCACAAAACATAGCTTTGGCCCAAAATGAATTTAATTTACATTCAGACAAAGCTCAAGCAATTTTTGTGATCAAAACCATCAGTCAGAAAAGGGCTAAATTAAAAAATATTAAAACAAATCATAACTGTTTCGATTCTCCTGGCAGGGCTCCCAGTGCGGCCTGTAATGGAGCGGTCGCACATGTAGAGGCACCCGCGTGCGATTCCACAGCCATCAAGATAAAGCGGGTCTCCTCCGCAATTGAGGAGCGTTTGAGATTTAACAGCAATTGTTGAAGGAAGTTGTTAGAGGGGAGATTTTTCTTTTAAGGCACACAAGGAGAAGAGTGAAAGGGTGGGGAGGCAGAGGTTGGCGGATGCCATCTTGGACGCGACTCAATACTCGATCAGACACCGGAATTGCTGGCGAATAGGAAAAAGCTACAGTTGCAGTTTGGGCTGCTGTCAATAGGTAGGGCAGTGCGCCTATTTCGACGTTCAAAGGGGGCTTTTTATGAGCATGGCGAAAAGGCTAGAACCTTGTTGGCGTACCGGTTGAGGACAAGTAGCCTCTCGGGAAATTGTGCAGGTTAGGGACGCAGGGAGTGGACTGGTTTCTGCTCCAGCCAAGGCTAATGAGGCATTTGAGGCATTTTATGGGAACCTTTACGAGTTGGAGCCCCCGGAGAATGGGTCCCCAATTTTAGAGTTTTGGAAGATTTGACTATTCCGGTGGTGGAACAGGAGAAAATGAAAAAATTGGAGACTCCTCTGACTTTGAAATAGGTTATGGAGGGTATGGGTTTAATGCAGTCGGGGAAGGTGTCGGGGTTGGACAGATTTGCAGGTCAATTTTATAAAAGGTTTGCCAGGTTGCTGGCCCCAGTGGTGCTTGAGATATTTGAGGATTCTATGATGTTGCCAGCCTCATTGATGCAGGCGATGATCTCCTTGAAGGGTGAGGATCTGACAGAGTGTGGGGTGTATTGCCCCATTTCATTATTGATGCACAGCTGTTGTCGAAGGTCTTGGCTGTGTGCATTGAACACTTCCTCACAGGGGTCATACCAGAGAAGCAGACAGGGTTTGGTAAGGGAAGTCAGTTGTCAGCCAATGTTCGGAGGCTGCTTAATGCAGTTTTGTCCCCTCTCCATACCCTGAAATATAGGTGATTATCTCACTAGATGCGGAGAACGTGTTTGATAGGGTGGAGTGGGGGCTACAGGTGGTATGGTGGCATATATTTAAAGGTCTTGGGGAGGTTTGGCTTTGGGCCTAGATTTAGACCTTGGATCTGGCTGTTTTATATGGGCCACCGCAAGTGTCAATACAAGTGTCAAATACTGAGGAGAGGCACAAAACGGGTTGTCAACTGTCCCCATTATTGTTTGCCTTGGCAATTGACCCTCTGGCCATAGCATTGAGGCCATTAAGTGGAGCAGGATAGGGAGAGGAGGGAGGTAGCATGGGGTGCCATTATTATGCGGATTATCTGTTGCTGTATGTGACAGATCCTGTCTCTAGTGCAGCGGAGATAATGAAACTATTTGAGAGGTTTGGTTCCTTCTCGGGGTATGAACTGAACCTGAGTAAAAGCCAGTACTTCCCAGCGAATCTCCCAGGTAGGGGTGATCCGATCAGGGAAAGTTGCCTTTTCGCTTGGCCAGATCTGGTTTTCGTTATCTGGGAGTTCATGTGACCCATGACTGGGACTCACTACAGAAGCTAAATTTTGGGAACCTGGTGAAAGTGGTGAAGGATGATCGAAAGAGATGGGATGACCTCCTGCTGACTTTGATGGGGAAGGTTCAGTCGGTCAATATGAGTATCCTCCTAAGTTTCCTATTTTTGCTTCAGTGCCTCCTAGTTTTCTTTCTGAATCTTTCTTTGTAGGAATCAATGAGATGATCATGTCTTTTATTTGGGCAGGAAGGACCTCAGGGGTCCATAGGGGTTTTTCACAAAGAGATAGGTAGTCAGGGGGCCCCGAGCATTACTCAAGCTGTTATAATACTACTGGGCGGCGAACATTGAAAAGATGCTGGGGTTGTATAGATAGACGGATTCCATGTAGGGGCACATGGAGAGGAACAACCATAAAAGCACCATTTTGACAGCATTGATCACACCTCCCCTTCCGTTTTCTCTGATGAAATGGACTGCCAATCCGATGGTGGTGGTTACCACGAAAATATGGGAACAGTTTAGATGGGTGCTCTGTTGGTGCTGGCCCCAATTTGTGGAATCCATCGTTTTGTGCTGGTGGTTTTGGGTTCGTCCTTTGGGGCTTGGAGGGAGGAGGAGTTAGAGCGGTTTGGTGACTTGTTTGAAGTTGGTACGTTCACTAGTTTAGAGGGGTGGCTGACGAAGTATGAACTTCCAAGAGTTAACCAGTTTTGGTACTATCAGGTGCGAAAGGTTTTGTACAGGAAACTCTCCTGGGTTTGGCCCTCCCCCACCCTTTTTGATAGACAGAGTTCTATTGGTGGTTAATGTAGGTGAGGGGAGGGTGTTGGATATCTATGGTCGGCTGGTGTCAATGGAGCAGATCCTGTTGAACAAGATTAAAAGGAATTGGGAGGAATAATTGGGCCAGGGGTTTGAGGGAGGGGAGTGGAGCACGGTTCTATAGAGAGTCAACTCTCCCTCGTCTTACGCTAGCCTCAGCCTGAATCAATTCCAGGTGGTGCATCGGGCACATCTGACTAGGGCATGAATGAGTGGGTTTTTGCAGATATAGCGGATAGGTGTGAGTGGTGCTCAGGGGGACTGGCATCAGACAAATGTTCTGGTCCTCTGCTGGGCTTTTGGATCTCCTTCTTCAGCAGCAAGTTGAGAATTCTTGCAGTTGATTTGGAACTATTGGTAGCTATTTTTGGGATTTCAGATTTACCAGAGTTGCAGGCAGGAACAAAGATGAATACTCTTACCTGAACTTCCTTAATAGCCTGAAGGCGAGTTCTGTTTGGTTGGAAGTCTTCAGCCAGCCCAATGCATGATTAAACCACCCGATGGAGTTTTTCTACTTGGAAAACATCAATATGTAAAGAGAGGGCCATCTGAAATGTTCTCCCTGAGGTAGCAGCCATTTATTTCCTATTTCAATGAGTTGGTTACTGGGGGGGAGGAAGAGGGGGAGGTATAAAGGATTGGTTGTTTTTTGGGGGTTTTGTGGGGCTTATCGTTAGCCTTTGAATGTAAATGGACGTAAAGATGTTATTGAAAAATTTGTGAATAAAATATTTTTTTTAAAAGGTTCTCTTGGCAGTACAATGAGAATTCATTACGGTTGTCTCTGGCGGATGAGAAAGTTGTCTCATGATGAAAGGCTGACGTATACTCTCTGGAGAGATGATGGGTGCGATTTAATGGGAAAAGTTTTAAGTGTCATTTCAGGCGCTCAGGTGTTTCCCGACAGCCAAGCTGGCGAGATTGCGGCCTGTATTTTATGGCACTTAATAGCCCCTCCAGCTGATTTGTGTCTGGCAGCTCCCTGCTAACAAGGGTGAGATACTGAGGTATGTGTCTGGCGAATCAAATGGTGAGAAGCTTCTGAGGGCTCATTTTTGGAACTAAGTGTCGTTAACTATGGCCGCGATCTTGCCAACTCGGCCCTCGAGTAAACCCCACCAATTGCGCCCAAAATGGCACTTAAGAGATTTTTCCGTTAAGTTGCGCCCAGTCTCAGTATAAGGGACCAATCATTTTGGACTGAATGAGGGGAAATTTATTCACCCAAACGGCTGTGAATCTTTGGAATTCTCTACCCCAGATGGTTCTGGATGCTCTATCATTGCATAGCGTCAGGGACTTGGATTGAATTCTGACCTTGGGTACCTGTCTGGGTGGAGTTTGTACATTCTCCCCGTGGCTGTGTGGGTTTCCTCCGGGAGCTCTGGTTTCCTCCCACAGAGTTGTGTGGCGTTACAGGGATGGGGCCTCAGTGGGCCTCGGATGGTGTTCTTTCAGAGGGCTAGTGCAGACCCGATGGGCTGAATTACCTCTTTCTGCACTGTAGGGATTCTAGAATTCTATGATTCACTTTGCAGGAGATCTGCAATGTCTTCCCTGTTCAGGCCAATGGTTAGTGGATGTTGGCTTCCGATTGCACCATTGTAAACCAATCTGCATATCTAAAACCCTGCCACCTTCAGGAAAGCAGGCTAAAATCATGAAAGCCCTCCATCTCAATTCTCTTGTCCAAGGTTATCACCTCAGCCCCGGGCCATCACTACTCGAGTTCCTTAGTGCAATATCCTAGTCCCAACCATCTTCAGCTGCTTCATCAAAGACGTTACCTCCATCATAAAGTCAGAATTGGGGATGTTCGCTGATGGTTGCACAATGCCCAGTACCATTCATAACTCCTCAGATATTGAAGCAATCCGTGTCCAAGTGCAGTAAGACTTGCCAAATTTAGGCTTGTGCTGATAAGTTGAAAGTAACATTTGTACCACATAAATGCTTGGCAATGACCATCTCCAACAAGAGACACTCTAAGCAGATCTCCTGGACATTCAATGACATTACCATCGCTGAATCACCCACGATCAACTTCCTTGGTGTTACCATTGCTAAATGCTGTGATTACAAAATCAAGTCAGAATTCTGTTACGAGTAACTTACCTCTTGTTCTCCATCTACAAGGCACAAACCAAGTGTGTGAGCATACTTTTGGCTTGCCTGAATGAATACAGCCTCAACAACAGGAATCTCAACATGATCTGGGTCAAAACAACCTGTTTGATCAGCATCCAACCCACTGCATTAAATACTCACTTCCTCCATCGCCAGCGCACAGTGGCAGCAGTGTGTAACATCTACAAGATAAACTGCAGCAACTCACCAAGGCTCCTTTGACAGCACTTTGCAAGTTCCATGCTAGTTCCCTCCAAGCCATACACCACCTTCATTTGGGAATGTATTAGCGTTCCTTCACTGTCACTGGGCCAAAAACATGAAACGTTCTTCCTAACGGCACTGTGAGTGTACCGACACAACCAGACTGCAGCGGTTCAAGATGGCAGCTCACCAACACCTCCTCAAGGGCAAGTTGAAATGAGCAGCAATGCTCACCAGGGTAGAAACTTCACACCTGCGAAACCTCTTCAGTTAATTGAATAATGATTTAAATATATTTAATTTTTCGATTATATCTACATTACTCTTCCTGTGAGTGTGCAGCCTGCATCTTCAAGGCGGTTTGGGCTGAAGAAAGAAAGCCCGAGAAAATCCACAGTGCCACAGCATCATAGTTTTCTCCAGAAGTGATTTGTTGAAATTTGAAATCCAAAGATTTAACGAGGTTTTGCTTTCAACTCAATAGATGGTTAGTTCCATTGAGACAGAATTCCTGGAAAACCATTAAACTCCCCCAAATATACCACTCGACATAGGGGATTGGACAGAAATCCTCCCATAGCTCCTGCAGCCAGGGTTTGAAGGGGTTCTATAAATGGGACAGGATGTGGTAATCACATCCTGCTAGCCTACTTCAAGGCACACAAAGGATCTGCAACTGACCCACCCTCAGAGGCACAGAAGCTCCAGATCCTCGACACGCGCCTGAGCTCGGACATCTTCCCCCTCATCCGGGACATGCCAACATACGCTGAGGCCATGGCGCAACTGAAGGAGAACTACACACAGCAGACCAACAAGATCTATGCCAGGCACCTCCTTGCCACGCGGCATCAACTCCCCGGTGAGTCTGTAGAGGATTTCTGGCGTGCCCTGCAACTCCTAGTGAGAGACTGCGATTGCCAGGCCGTCTCGGCCGCTGAACGTTCGGACTTGCTACTCAGAGACCCGTTTGTTACAGGCATAGAGTCGGCCTACATCCGCCTGAGACTCTTAGAAGGGGCTCCCCTCGACCTCGCGGCGACCAAGAAACTAACGCTCTCGCTCACGGTCGCCTCCCGCAATATTCAAGCGTATGCCCCAACCGCGCAGCCCACCCCTCCTGGACATCGTGGATCCCGCCAGCGAACGCTCTACCGTGCACCCCGTCAGCGACCGCCCTCAGCCAACCACAGGCCTGTGCCGCACGGCAACCACACAACCCCGGGGGAACCAAGTGCTACTTCTGCGGACAGACAAAGCACCCCTGACAACGCTGCCCGGCACGGAGCGCGCTCTGCAAGGGCTGCGGTAAGAAAGGACATTTTGCTGCTGTGTGCCAGAGCCGCTCGTCGCCACCGTTGCCCCGGCGGCCCCCATGTGCAACCCCCGGGCACCGCCATCTTCCTCCCCGCAAACCACGTGCGGCCCGTGGGCGCCGCCATCATGCTACCCTCACAAACGTGCGGCCCGTGGACGTCGCCATCTTACTCGCCTCACAAGTGCAGCCTGTGGGCGCCGACATCTTGACTGCCCCAGGACACGTGCGGCTCGTGGGCGCCGACATCTTGACTGCCTCAGGATTCCTGCTTGTCGGACACCTCGTCGGGCCCCTCATCGTCTGCAACCGCCGCCGACCAGCCACGCCTGGTCTCCGCAACCACACACGACCGCACAACCTCGCGACCGCGTCGACGACAGTGAAGTTCGACGGGCACAAGGTTTCCTGCCTTCTGGACTCCTGGAGCACTGAGAGCTTCATCCACCCTGATACGGTAAGGTGCTGCTCCCTCATGGTACACCCCACCAACCAGAGAATCCCCCTGTCCTCCGGCCCTCCAGCTCCCACTCTGTGGCGATCGGTGGGGGAGGGGGGGGGGGGGTTACTGCACTGCCATCCTCACCATCCAGGGCGTAGAGTTCAGTGGCTTCCGCCTCTACGTCCTCCCCAACTCTGCGCTGCCCTGCTACTCGGCCTGGACTTCCAGTGCAACTTCCAGAGTATAACCTTGAAATTTGGCAGGCCCTTACCACCCCTTACTGTATGGGGCTTCGCGATCCTTAAGGTCGACTCATCCTCCCTGTTTGCGAACCTCACCCCGGATGCAAACCGTTCCCCACCGGGAGCAGACGGTACAGTGCCCAGGACAGGACCTTCATCAGATCTGAGGTCCAGCAGCTGCTACGGTAAGGTATTATCGAGGCCAGCAACAGCCCCTGGAGAGCCCAAGTGGGAGTGGTAAAATCTGGGGAGAAAAACAGGATGGTCATTGACTACAGTCAGACCATCAATTGGTACACGCAGCTCGACGCGTACTCCCTCCCCCGCATATCTGATATGGTCAATCAGATTGCACAGTACCGGGTCTTCTCGACAGTGGACCTGAAATCTGCCTACCACCAGCTCCCCCCAGCAAGGTGGACCGCCAGTACATTGCATTTGAAGCGGACGGCCGCCTTTACCATTTCCTTAGGGTTCCCTTTGGCGTCACTAATGTGGTCTCGGTCTTCCAACGGGAGATGGACCGAATGGTTGACAGGTATGGACTGCGGGCCACCTTCCAGTACCTGGACAACGTCACCATCTGTCGCCACGACCAGCAGGACCATGACACTAACCTTTCCAAATTCCTCCACACCGCCAAAAGCCTTAACGTAACCTACAACAAGGAGAAGTGCGTGTTCAGCACGGACCGATTAGCCATCCTCGGCTGTGTGGTCCAGAATGGAGTTATAGGGCCGGACATCAATCACATGCGCCCCATCATGGAACTCCCCCTCCCCCACTGCCCCAAGGCCCTCAAACGATGCCTGGGGTTCTTTGCGTACTACGCCCATTGGTCCCAAACTATGCGGACAAGGCCCGCCCACTCATTCAATCCACCGCTTTCCCACTGACGCCAAGGCTCAACAGGCCTTCCAACCGTATCAAGGCTGACATCGCCACGGCCGCGATGCACACGGTCGACGAGATGTTACCATTCCAAGTCGAGAGCGATGCATCAGATGCTCTGGCCACCACCCTCAACCAGGCAGGCAGGCCCGTGGCATTCTTTTCCTGCACCCTCCATGCCTCCGAAATTCGGCACTCCTCTGTCGAAAAGGAGGCCCAGGCCATCGTAGAAGCTGCGCGGCATTGGAGGCATTACCTGGCCAGCAGGAGATTCACTCTCCTCACTGACCAACGGTCGGTTGACTTTGTGTTTAACAACACACAGCGGGGTAAGATCAAAAATGATAAAATCTTGGGTGGGATTCGCCCCTATCCGGCGGGGGGTCCCGGCGTAGCGGAGTGGCGCCAACCACTCCTGCGTCGGGCCTCCCCAAAGGTGTGGAATTCTCCGCACCTTTGGGGGCCAGGCCCACGCTGGAGCAGTTGGCACCTCGCCGACTGGGGCCAAAACCGGCACCAGCGGCCTTTGACGCTTGCCGCCCAGCACCGGGGCTGGCCAAAAGGCCTTCGTCGATTCGCGCATGCGCCAGTGACTGCCGCTGACGTCACCACTGGCGCATGAGCGCTGGGGGATTCTCTTCCGCCTCCGCCATGGTGTAGGCCGTGGCGGCGGCGGAAAAGAAAGAGTGCCCCCACAGCACTAGCCCGCCGGCCGATCGGTGGGCCCCAATTGCGGGCCTGGCCACCGTGGGGGCACCCCCCGGGGTCCGATCACCCCGTGCCCCCCCCAGGATCCCGGTGGCCCACTCGCGCCGCCGATCCTGCCGCCACCAGAGGTGGTTCAAACCTCGGCGGTGGGAGAGGCCTTTCGCCGCTCGATGTGGCGCAATTCCCGCCCCCGCCAGTTCCCGGGTGGCGGAGAATTTCTGCCACGGCGGGGGCGGGACTTTCGGCGGCCCCAGGCCATTCTCCGACCCTGCGTGGAGTCGGAGAATTTCGCCCCTTGAGGTGGAGGATCGAGCTGTCCACCTACAATTACGCGATTTTGTATAGCCCCGATAAGCTCAATGAACCCCCTGATGCCCTATCTCGAGGTACATGTGCCAGCGCACAAGTGGACCGACTCCGCACCCTGCACGACGATCTCTGTCACCCAGGGGTCACCCGCTTTTATCACTTCATAAAGGTCCACAATCTGCCCTACTCCATCAAGGACGTCAGGGCTATCACCAGAGACTGCCTGGTCTGTGCGCAGTGCAAACTGCACCTCTACCAGCCAGACCATGCGCGCCTGGTGAAGGCCTCCCGCCCCTTTGAACGAAGCGTGGACTTCAAACGGCCCCTCCCCTCCACCGACCGCAACACGTACTTTCTCAATGTGGTCGACGAGTTCTCGAGATTGCCCTTCGCCATCCCATGCCCCGACATGACGTCTTCCACCATCATCATCAAAGCCCTTAACACCATCTTCGCTCTGTTCGGTTTCCCTGCCTACGTTCACAGCAACTGGGGTCCTCATTTATGAGCGATGAGCTGCGCCAGTACCTGCTCAACAGGGGCATTGCCTTGAGCAGGACGACCAGCTACAACCCCCAGGGAAACGGGCAGGTGGAGCGGGAGAATGGGACGGTCTGGAAGGCCGTCCAGCTGGTCCTACAGTCCAGAAATATCCCGGCCTCCCGCTGGCAGGAGGTCCTCCCCGACGCCCTTCACTCCATTCGGTTGCTCCTGTGTACCGTGACTAACGAGACTCCCCATGAACGTCTGTCTGCCTTCCCTAGGAAGCCCACCTCCGGGGCTTCGCTCCCGACATGGCTGGCAGATCCAGGACCCGTTCTCCTCCGTAAGCACGTGCGGCTACACAAGGCGGACCCGTTGGTTGAGAGGGTACAGCTACTCCACGTGAACCCCAGTGCGCCAACGTAGCATACCCCAATGGCCACCAAAACACAGTCTCCCTTTGGGACCTGGCACCAGCCGGGTCCCCGCACACCATCCCCTCTACCCCGGCACCACCCTCACTTCCCCCGGCGCACCCCGCCACAGCCCCCTCTCCAGGGCGTTCCACCCTACCCTTGGTTCCACCTGTTGATGAAGATGAGTCGACACGCTCCCGGAGTCACCGACGACCGAACCAACGCCGGCATCAACACCGCACCTGCGGCACTCGCAACAGCGGATCAAGGCGCCCGACCGTCTAAATTTGTAGACTCTGTCAAAAAATTTTTACCAACCTGTTTGTAAATCGTTTCCAACATCCTGTATGTGAATAGTTTCCACCACCTCCGCTAGACTTTTTTTAACAGGGGGTGAATGTGGTAATCACCACTGTTGTATTATGTACTGCATATGAGGGTATTACGGTAAGGTCCCCATACTACAGGTATGGGGGTAGATCCCTGCCTGCTGGCTCCGCCCAGTAGGTGAAGTATAAATGTACGTGCTCTCCGAGCTACAGCCATTTCGGCAGCAACTGCAGGAGGCTACACATCTCTGTGTACTAAAGCCTCAATTACTCTCTACTCTCGTCTCGTCGTAATTGATAGTGCATCACAGGATTCTGGGATAACCAGGTTCTACCTCAATTTCCTGGTCCTCCCAGATGGCTGTCTAGCTTTCTGCCATTTTGAGTGCTTTACAAAGTGTATTTTGTGCTTGAAAGGTCAAAGCAATGTATTAAATATACCTGTAATTATGCCTTGTTTTGTTTCATAGCTCAAAGCCTATGGTGGCAAGCTGAGATATGCAATTTACTTTGAAGCCAGAGAAGAAGTGGGCCAATCTACCTACGAGCCTCAAATTATTATGAGAGGTGGGCCCACAAGAGAGATGACTATTGTGAGACATGTATCTGCACCTCAAATTGGACAGCTAACCAGACATGAGGTAGAACTCACTGAGGTAAGTATTGTTAATGTCAAGTTGTGCAAATGGAAAAAACATATTCATTTGTTGCTAATAAATGCTAATTAAGTTGCTAATAAAGTACATATTATCTGAACCATTGTTTGGCCAAGATATTAACAAGAACAGGTTACATAGGTTGGGACAGGTGGTGGGTGGAGTTTCTGACTGAAGCATACCGTGAAGTTTTAACTCCTCAGCCTATATCTTTTATCTTTGACAAGCCCCTCGGCGGGATGTCAGTCAGTCAGGCAGACAGGACTCTAGAATAAGCGGCAGGAGCAGGTACGTCCAATCCCCAGCCCTGGGGATTTTGAACAGGAAGCATGTTTGATTGAGGTGGTGGGAGCTCGGGATGGGATAGCTGGGTTATAGCACCTCTGGTTCTCCTGGTCCAACCAGCCATTGTAAAACCTTCAGAATAACTTAAGGTACAGACTTCCCATCTCATTAAAATATCTTATATTACCAACACACCTCCTGGTATTGTGTTGGCTTTCAATCCCTTGGTCTCTATTAACCCCAGAGATAGTAGGGATCAGGTTTGAAATATTTTAAATTTAACCTCTGATCTAACCCCATCACATCTATTTCTGGTGCCAAAATGTGCCCCCCTCTTATGTCTGTAAGAATGTCTGGTAATAGGCATAAATGATTATTGTATCCCAACAACCAATTATTTTACAAACAGTGGCCAGATGAAAATGTGTTTTATTGTTCCGGTAGGAGTAATGCTCAGAAATAATCAATTCTACCCAATAAGATCACTAATGTCCTTCAGGGAAGGAATTCTGACATCCTTACCTGGTCTGGCCGACATGTGACTCCACAGCAATGTGATTGGCTCTTAAATACCCTGTGTACACGTCATTGTCAGGGTGGAGTTGGTGGTCACTGTTGCCACTCCTTTCACACTCAGTGAGTGCCCTTGGAGCCCCAGGGTTCACTTCAGGATGGAGGGATAGTTGGATCGGGCCCCGGCTGCTCATGCGTCACCTGGCTCTGCCAGCCCTGGTGGCTCCCCATTGTCTGCAGCACAGTGTCGACGCCCTCAGCTATGCTCCACAGTGACTGGGAAAAGCTCCACAATGCCTCGGCTATGCCCACCTGACTATGGGACATGCTCCGCAGCGCCTCGGCTATTCCCATCTGAAACTGGGGCATGTCCCGCAGCGCCTCAGCAAGGTCAGCCTGGTACTGGGTGACATATCTCAGCGACTGGGACATGCTGTCAAGGCCATCAGCCATGGCCGTCACCGACTGAGCCATGCCTTGGACATCTCCGCTCATGCTGCAGAAGTCGTACATCAGACTCTCCATTGTGGTTGCCACCCGAGTAATGTTGGCCTTGGTGCCATTATCGGCTCCATCTCCTGCGCCTGTAGCCACTGGGACTCTTCCAATCAGCTATGGACCTGCTGAGTGTCATTGATATCTTCTTCTGAATCTCACCCTACCATCTGCATTAGCTCCGGGTAAACCTGTTCCACAGGTTTAGCATCTGACAGGGATCCAGCAGATCTTCGACTGCTGTCTCACCTGGGCATACCAGCTGCCACCTGATGTACATCAACAACTGTGGTGCTCACCAGATTGTGCCCCAGAAACCTGACCATTACCATTGACCACCGAGTGTATGTCTCTACGCTGGTGGAGGGAGGGGTTGACAGCTGTGCAGCAAAAATATTGGCATCCTTGGTACTCTTCTCCAATGCGTTCTCTTGCGAGGTGGTGTGGGGGGTCCACCCTGGCATCCGCTGCAGGTCCTGCGGGAGAGTTAACATGTCAGTGTGAGGTATGGGTCAGTCTGTATGGCATCAACAACTCATGTCAGACAGTTCATCTGGGTGAGGACAGGTGGATCCTCACCTCTGCGCTATGCGCCGACCTCTACGGTGGTCACCCCCCGCGACATCCAGTGCCCATTCCTCATAGGGAATGAGGACTCTCATGTCCGGCACTCCCCTCTGGGCCCTCTCCTGTTGGTGGCGGGCCAACTTCTTCTGCAGGGACACAGGTGGGGGGGGGGGGGGGGGGGGGGGGGGTCCTTTTTGTATTTACGATCATAGGACTCCCGGTATTGCCAGCTTTTTGTAGCCCCGCCCCATCGGCCTGTCTGTGTGGACCATGCCTGCATTTTCTATGCACAGTGTGCTGCATAATGTGGCGAGAAAAGCCAGTTGGGCAGCCTGCGAACCACACATGAGCCTGATCACCTCAGCCAGCACTCAATGCAAAAAAAAAGTGAAATCCCTGCCCAGTGCCTTATTACAATGAATCATCTCAAAGCACACTGACAGTAGTTATATTGGAAAACACAGCAAACTTATGCTATATAGTCATTAATTAAATGAATAAATAAGTAAACTCCATATTCTCCCTCAACTAGTGACTTGGAACATTAATGCACAGCCTGAACCATGGGAAGAATCAGACTGAATCTTGGTTTAAAGGTCCTGAAATTAGAAGACTCAATTACTGTTGCTGTGATGTGGAATGCAGATTGATGCATCAGGCAAAATGATTAACATGTTGCATTCTTGGCTTTCACGTAATTAAAGTCAATTGATTTCCCTCCATACCCAATTATGGGTGGAGTTTTACAGTGGCGATGTTTAATGGACTTGTTGAAGTCAATGGACTTTTGAATGGCTTGCTGCATTTTACAGCCCAGTCTCCACCACACCAGAGCTGTGGAATTTGCCTTATGCTTCTATCAAACATACCTCATGCTAGAAGCAGAATCTTACATTTTCATGGTTGACATCAATTCTCAATAATGGAATTTGACAGTGCAGCATTGCAGTTCCAACCCATGGTTCATGAATTCTTATTGCATTTGAAATTCACCATTCAATCAGAGCATGAATGGCTAATTTACCACAGTACACTGGTACAATTTTATATTTCTTTGTGAATCATTTCACTGATCTGTGAAATTACCCTTCACACCTGTGAAATAATAACATTTAATCACAGATTATAGGGTGCATTTATTGATGCTGTTTACCTAGTGGAAGCCATTGTACTACAGGGTATCTCTGATTCACTTGTCTTTCAAGCACCATTCATCACTGGCAGTGTGGGGTTAATAAATTAACCAATATTTACCTTTTAATGTGGAAATGCCAATTAGAATAGGCGAGATCTAACGGAAAAGTTTCTAAGTGTCATTTGAGGTGGGTTTTGTTGGCAGTTGTGCCCGGTTCTGTCGACAGGTTTCCTACCGCTATCTATCCACACTTAGTCATTGAGTGCGAATCTCCAGCCGTGTTGGGCTCTCGCTTGAGCGCAATGCGGGTGGAGAATGCCAGGAGAGGCCTCCAGCGAGCTTCCCGATAGGCTCCGCGCCTCCCGGGGTTCTCCGAAGTCGGAGATGTCGGAGTCGGAACCGTGTCCCAAATAGGCGCACGGAAGTAGGTCGTAAATCTATTCACACCTAGCTGCGCAGGATCCAGTGGCCTCCCGTGATTCCTCGGCCTCCCCAGCAAGACTGCAGCCGGGTGCCAATCAGTGCTGGTCCACAAAACATGGACCACGCAGAACGGTACCGGGGGGGGGGGGGAGGGGGGAGGTCTCCCGGGCCATGGAAACCTCAATGTGGTCAGGGGAAGTGCAGGATGGTCCCCTGGCCCTCCCTCTGGAACGTGGGCACCTTGGCACTGTCCAGATGGCACCTTGGCACTGCCCCCTGGCACTGTCAAGCTGCTCGGATGACACTGTGAAGCCAGCAGAAGCATTGTCTGGGTGCCAGGGTGGCAGTGTCTAGGGTCAGGGGGCAAAGGGGGCCATGCCCATGAAATGAGGGTAGACGGGTGGGTTTGAAGGGTGGGGGAGTGCAGGGCAGGTACGTAGGGGCCTCTGGGAAGTTAGGTGTGTGATGGATGGGGAAAAGGGTGCTGTAAGGGGGAATGGGAGGGACCACATAGCAGGGTGTCCTCACTTGGGGGGTGTGGAGTAGATCGATGTGTCTGGGGGGGGGTGACATTACCCAGGGGTAGGAGGTTGGGGCCCACAAGCTCACTTCGTGATCGGGGAACCCTTTCAAAATGGTGGCCCGATCTCGGAGTTCAGTTCCACAAAGCTAAATACAATTTTAAGTGGGGGCTAAACCGGTGAGACACTCCCCAGGGCCCAAAACGGTGACTAAGTGTCATTGAATAGCTTTGAGGAACTCGCCAGTAGAGCCAGAGGGAAACTCTTTGAAAGATCGCAAGAAATTAACTTTGTAATTTTGGAGGAGAATCGGGCCCATTTTTTTGGGGCCCTGGAGAGTTTCTCACCAGTCTGGCCCACACTTGGGCCTATTTGTTTTTACCGTGCCCACCACTTGATCACCACATACAGGGCAGGAACCATTTAATGGTCTGCTGACCCCGGGCCACAATTTCTGGTCGCCGGGCAGGTGCTGCCTAAAAATCTCGCCCTTAGAATTATTTTTATCGCTGGGGAGCTGAACTCTCTGGCCAGACCTGCTCCTCGGAGATCTGGTCACCATTTTGAAAGGGTGTCCTGAACTCTAAATGGGCTTGTGAGTACACCATATTCCCCCATCCATAGGAAATATCACCCCCCACAGACATGGGCATTGCACCACATTGCTGCAAGCAATGACAGCTGTTGTGGGCAGCCCTTTTTGGGCCTTCCCACTCCCCCTTCCAGGACCCCGCATTTCACCCCCTCCCCAGCCTTCTGGTGGCCAATTCATACAGTCCCTGCACACCCTTCACCCTTCATACCCCCCCACCCCCGCTCCAACCTCCTTTCATGGGCATGGCCTCCCTACATCTCTGACCTTTAGCAGTGCCACCTGGGTCCCCTGGTGGCACCCCTGCCAGTTTTGCAGTACCTGCCTGGCAGTGCCAAGGTAACCAGGTTCAAGGGGGAGCCACCCTGCCTTGTCTCTGACCACCCAGGGGCCTCTAATGGCTCGAAAGGCCCCCCATTTCTTCCCGAGTGCCATTCTGCCTAATTTGTGTGGACCAGTAGTGAACGACGCCCGGCTGGGGTCCCCCTGGGGAGGTTGGTAGATGCCGGGAACCTGACAGATCCCGGGTGAGCATGCCTAAGTGGGTTTCAAACCGACTTAGGCATGCAATGTTTGGTCCCGCCCATTGTGGGTGAAATCCTTATCACAATGCCTTGCGAGCCCTGGGTCGATCTCTTGAGGCGTACTGGCTGTTTCCGGCATCAACCAGCCATGTTGTGCTCCCGTTTGGATGCGGCGCAGCTGGTAGATCGTGGCCAATACCTTTATTCAAAATTGCTCATTTTTTCAAATAGTTATAGACTACTGGGAGCCGAGGGAGGAGGTGGGGGCAAACAAAATAATTTTCTGTGAATGATCTTCAAAATACTTTTTTTTCAGCATGATTGGAAATATGACAATTCACCAGATGGCAGACCTGTTTCTCGCAAAGACTTCATGGATGTGCTGTATGACATCGACTCCATCCTCATCAAGGCATCTTATGGGACTTTCATGAGACAAACCAGGTATGCACAGAAGCCAACATAAGAAATTAGAATGCTAGTTCGGGAAATTCTAATTCTGCATATACAGTTTTCATTTTACATTTGACTTTCTAAAACCTGAGTTCAGAATTCTCCCCAATCACTTGTCTGATTTGGCCAGCCAACCCATGTTGGCGGGCAGTTGACGTTATTTGAGAAGTTGTAAATTAGGAAAACTTGACTTGTGTGGTGATTAGGGGTTGCAAGCACGCTCGGACAAAAACATACATTGAAAAATAGGATTTTAAAACAAAGTGCGGGAAAAAAAAAGCAAAACCATTTGGCTGGGCCCATTGAGACATGACCCACCATGGGGGATTTGCAGTCACAGCCATAAATCCATTGGGTTTCTGCATGACTGGATGATCCCTACGGTGGATGGGACTGGAAAATCCTTCCCATTTATATGTAGCTAGGTTGCAGACCAGCCATGATGTCCTCACTGAATAGTGCAATTAACTTGAGGGGCTAAAAGGCCTATTCCTGTTCCTCCCAATTGCTGCCTGTATATTTGCAACAGGGACATTTGCCATCTGAAATTTGACTGTATCACGCTGGTGATAGCAGTGCTCCAGCAGCATGATTCACTTGATCAGATACCTTTTGTGATGCAGTTCTGAAGACATTTTTTCGCTTCATTTATTGGGAGTGTTTCTTTGTTCAGACTCTCAGTAATTATCCATGTGTTGCCAAGATTTTAGTATAATCGATCAGATTAAGGGGACCATTTCATTTCTCAAAAATGTTTACCCATTAAGATGATTCTGCTGTTTCAATAAATTGCTACAAGTCATACCAATCATGAATGGAATTATTATTCTAATCGTGGCATTCCATTAAGGAACGAAAGTGACTTTTTTTTTCCTCACACTTGACTTTGAGTTGCAGGAGCAGAATTTCACCCAGCACGTATTCGGGGAAAGCAGTGATTGTAAAACATTGCTACTAAAGTTCAGCGTGGCCGATTTGATGGAGAATGATGAGCTGCAGCTCCAACTGCTTGTGTGCTTGCCATAAATGTGCAATCTGACTAAACATACACATATTAATGACTGTGAAAAGCAAAATAGAGAGGAAGTTTCAATTTAAAGGCGCAATAGGATGTTTCAAGAAGTTTACCAAATTTATTTTTTTCTTTCGATTGTCAATCCAGGATCTCTGAGATATCTATGGAAGTGGCAGAAGCCAGTGATCGTTACTTCCTGGCTGAACATGCCCAACAGATTGAACAGTGCTTTTGCCCAGAAGGTTATTCCGGTTTGTCATGCCAGGTAATATCAATGGTCCTTAGAGCCCGTGGTGGAATGAAACAAAGGGTGACCTAAAAATAAACATTTGTAGAGATAAGTGAAACAAATAATATACGTGAACAGATAATTATGTGATAAGAGTCTGGAAAGAATACACTGGGTGAAGAAGTTTTTATGTCGGGAGTAGGTTGACGTTGATATTGTGGTCATGATGCCTTCTATGAGGAAATTAGTCTGAAGCTTTCTAGCAGTGAACTGGAATCATGGTGACAATAAGCTGTCTACCATTTTCTAAAAATAATTTAGAGAAGCATTTTTTACACATCAAAACCCAAAAGCTCTGCTGCAGGCATGTGAATTTGTTTCACAACCAATATTACTCAGAGGCTGAGGGAATTATCTGGAAATGAATTGTTTTGTCATTTTGATTTTTTTATTAGCGATGTGAAATTCAAATATCTGTCAGTCTTAGAAGCAGTATTATATTCTATGTTCCTAGTTATATTCATACATTATGTGCAGTTAGAGTAGAACCAGTTGGACAATGATTCATGCTTAAGACAGTTTACTAAATAAGAATGGCACTTATATAAATGCATACCAAACCAATCACCTCCAAAGTTAGATGATGAGAGGCTTTCAAAATATAACACTGTGTTCATCGTTATTCACTCAGCATGCTGAGAGTTTGTTCCAACAAATAATAATTTCAAGGTAAATTGATGCTATTAGTTTAGAACAATGATTTGAATTTATACTTGTTACAAAAACAAGTTTGTAGAGTAAGGAAAAGTTACTTAAATTGTCTGAGAATGACATGAATTAACCAGAACATATTTGTCAAATTTTGTTTTCAGAAAAGACAATTGTGTGGCACCAAATATTATTGACTTAGATGGCTGTTTGGAATTATGATTGATACTGTCTTATTGGATTTTAATGGCGTGAAATATTATTGGTGGTGATACGAACCAGCTTTAAAATTATTAGTTATGTTTCCTCCAGCACATTTTTCTGATATATTTTTTTATTAGCTGACAAATACATGAGAAATGTATTGCATATTTTTAATTGATGCTGAGTATCCCATTTGTTTTATCAGTGGTTAAGCTGGGTACTCATTTAAAATGATCAACCCTCAGACAAATACTTCAGGTGCATTTAATGTTCGCCAAGAAAGGGGGGAGAATAGGAGTGGAACCTTTGAATAGCGCAAGAAGAACAGTGTCAAGTCTCTGATGTGGGGCGGGGGGGGGGGGGGGGGGGGCGGGGGGGGGGGGGGGGGTAGAAGTGCCGAGTTATCCCAATGGGGTGGGGAAGCTGAATGGCAAAGTCAACGGCATGTTGAAGAAAGTTAACTATATTATGCTTGCCTGCAATGCATACTCGTTAAACCACAACGTTCAGCGATTAATTGCTAATTTATTGATTATGTTCACGGGGCATGGGATTCATCGGTCTTCATTTTTATGGCTGGTTAATGTGGAAGTCAAGCAGGCATGTCAGTCTTCGAAGTGGACAGTTAGCGAGAATTGTTTGGAAGAGGGAAGAGGAAACTAAGAAGCATGAAGTTGAAGTGCGACTGAGGGGAGGGCAAGGATCACTGAGGGGAGGTTGAAAGCGAATCTGAAACCAACATCAGGATGATCTCCATCAAGACCAGGGTGAGCTCTGTCAAGACCAGGGTAAGCACCATTCAGTCAGAGGTGAAAGGTTCTCCCCTATATTGAACCACTGCAAATAAAATTGGTTTGGTCCACCCTGTGTTTCTGGAGCCTCAGGTGGAGGAGGAACTGCACAGAGGAAGGATGGAACAGTACAGGCTTGGAGGGCCGAAGGCCTGTTCCTGTGCTGTATTGTTTTTTGTTCTTTGGAACTGACTGTAGGCGAAGTGCGGCTCCAGCTGTGGTGAGAACAGATGCTGTGGGCTGCCAGGAGGATGGCAATCAGTGCCCAGTCCAATGCAGAGCAATAGGACATCGCTGAATCCAATTTACTCACCTCAACTGGCTGCAGGTGACAAAACACAACGCCCGTAATGGCTGAGGATTTATTTGAAGACACTCCTTGTTGGAAGCGATACATGCTGTTCCTGAGGCTTGAATTGTCGTCTCCAGGTCAGGCTTGCTGAATCGACAGATTTCCAGGCTTGACGAACCCAATAAAAATGTCTACCTGCAGATCAGATTTTTGATTTTGGGGTGCATGGTGCAGGTTTAGGTTGTTGACCGCCTGGTATGGTGGAAGTAGTGGTGTCCCATGATTCAGTCGTTGGAATGCTTGAGAGATCCTGAAGAGTGCTCATTGATCATGATCCTGCCTCACTTTGATTTTGACTTTCTTCTTGTGCCGGAGACAAAGTCTTTATCCTGAGGACTGCCTTGCATTTCTGCTTCTCGGTTATTATCCTGAACTTTGCTCCCTGTTGATCATGTTGTTGTCTGCTTGATATTGTCAGTTTTTACCATTTACAGGGAAGTGAATAGTCTGGCCATTGCCATTGATTATCCTGATTTTATAAGTTTATGTCATATCAAGTGTAATGTTGAATGCGGGATTTGTGCACAGCCTTTATCCTAAATATATTTGGACCTTATATTGTCTGACAGTCTTTGTTGTAGATGGAGGAGGGTGCTTTTTGTTGTCTCCTCCCCATCTTGCTTAGAAGGAAGATGATTGGAAAGGAGTGTGGGGTGAAGGTTTGGAGTTGGTCAGGTTAGTTTGTTCTCGCCGTGATCGCAAAAGGCCCCCCCCCAGTTTTGGGGTTTTTTCTTACCTTTTCTCTTAATTTAGATTCAGAGCATCCATGCTTTTTCTTTTAGGCCCAGGCAGACTGCATGATATGGGATGGTTTCTCTGCTCTGTCCTGGATCCGAACTGCATTGTGGGTGTCAATGTGATGTCAATGTGGGAGGAAACTGGAGCATCCTGAGGAAACCCACGCAGATGCGGGGAGAATGTGTAGACTCCGTACAGACAGTGACCCAAGCTGGGAATGGAAACCGGGTCCCTGGCAATGTAAAGCAACACTGTGCTCTGTGCCGCCCATAACTTTGTGCTGCTGGTGCAGACGAATCTTGTATCCGTGGAGGGAACACACTGGGGATATTATCCCTGACTCATCCGGTCTTGTTTGTTCCTATGTTTGTAATGACTTCTGTTATGATCTGTCCCTGTTTTGCATTGATACTGATGTTTTCTCTATTTTTCTTTTGTTTTGATGCAATATTTGTAAAAATGTGAAAACTTCAATAAAAATGCCATTAAAATAAACATGAAATTGATCAAATCTAACAATGACTTATTTTTTCTTTCTACTTCAGGATTGTGTCCCAGGTTATTACAGAACACCATTGAGATCAACAATCAGGGGGCCTAGACCAGTGATGTGGAGCTGTGTACAATGTCAGTGCAACGGCCATAGTGACATCTGTGACCAGAAGACCTCCATATGTCAGGTACTAAATAGTTTCTTATTATTTGCTCAAAAAAACTGAAGAAGCTAATTTCCAGCAAGGAGTTCTGTTTTCCATACATTATCACTGTTGTAAAAAGGGAAAAGGCTTACATTATTGGAGATTCAACACCAGATTTTGTGCTTTAATTTAAAAAAACTAAAGCTTAAAAGTGAAAGAGCCTTATTCTGCACGATATGGCATGGTTTCTCTCCTCTTCTAAAATCTGACTGAATTTAGCTCCAATAGTACTCGACAGGCAATGTTCATGTCATAGAAGAGCCAGGTCATGCCAGCCTCTATTACCTCCCCTGACCAGTAAATACAGTTAGGTTGCTTGCTACAGACACCTTGAGACTAATTTTAAAGGACTAGCCATATCAGTGATAACAGAGCGGAGACTGGGCACTCTGCAATAACTCGCTCATCTCCTGGCCTCTTCACAAGGTACAAATCGGAAGTGTGATGGAATACTCATATGCTCAGACAGGACAACATTTAATCATCCCATAATCGTTCAGGTCAGTGAAAGTTGTTGTTCAGCAGTTCTAATAGTTGACTCAGCATCCATCCAGTCACCACTGGTACACTATATTGTCTACAAGATGGACTGGATGCCATTCACCAAATTTTCTGTTACAGCAGCTCCCAGCCCTTTGATTTCAAGCACTGAGAATGACAAGTGTAACAATATCATGCAAACATCCTCTCTCTAAGTTGTCCTCCAAATCACATACCATCCTGACATATATGGTCTGAATTTACTGGCCATGGTGGCGGCCCCAGCCGTGGGCCCCAAAAAGCCGCAGGCAACCCAGCAATCACCATTTCTGGGAACTCCAGGCCTTAAAAGGTAAAGGCTTTTCCTCTAAAAGCTGCCAGCCAATCTGGAAGCAGCTCCACTAGGAGCAGAGGACCCTACTGATGTTGTAGAAAGCCAGGAATGAAAACAAAATGAAAATCCCTTATTGTCACGAGTAGGCTTCAAATTAAGTTACTGTGAAAAGCCCCTAGTCGCCACATTCTGGCGCCTGTTCGGGGAGGCTGGTACGGGAATCGAACCGTGCTGCTGGCCTGCTTTCAAAGCCAGAAAATTAGCCCTGTGCTAAACAGCAAACAGTGAAGGCGACCTAAGAAGAAGGTGAGTGGAACCTGCCCAACCAGGCCTGTCAGGCAGGCCCCAGAGAGGGGCAGATCATTGTGGAGGGCTTAAGATGCTCACTCTGTGTTGGTATCACTGGTGGGACACTTGGTAACACTTATGATGCCCCATACATTTTTCATGGAGAGCGCTCAACTGAAAATGGTATGTGGCCTGGAGAAAACCTAAATGGGAAATATAAATACGAAACATATATTCATATACCACCGCTCATAATTGAATATCGCAAGACATTTTACCAAAGATGTCAGTGGGGAATGAGTAGGGAATTAAAAAAAGGCTTTGACAAAGAGTCATCAGACTCGAAACATTAGCTCTTTTCTCTCCCTACAGATGTTGCCAGACTTGCTGGGATTTTCCAGCATTTTCTCTTTCGTTTCAGATTCCAGCATCTGCAGTAATTTGCTTTTTAAAGAAAAGGTTATAGCCGTGATCAACAGCAGGAAATAAAGTTGTAAGTTTTGAAGAGCGCTTTGAAGCTTAGCATAAGATATCAACCCGAAAAAGTTTTGAACCAAGTCTTAAGCTTGTGGGTTGGTAGCTGAAGATTTTTTTATTTATTCATGGCTGCCAATCAATCTCATTGGCTGAGAAAGTGAACAATTATTAACATTAAATCTCATTTCTTTAGTTTGTTAATTGTTTTACGAGATTTCTATTATCGAATTTTAAAAATATTTTAAAATTTGCCTTTGTGTCTCTTATTTCTCTTTCCAATCTTCCTTTCCCTCTTTTCATTTATTTATTTATTTTTTAAAAAATATTTTTATTAAGGTTTTGCAGAATTTTTCATAATAAAAAGGTAGTAACAATAATAACAAAACAAACTAGAGTGAACATTAACATAGTGCAAATAGAGAATATAAAATAACAATTAAATAGACATTACTCCACACGATTCCGTCTTCCCACACCATCCCAATGAAGCATTCACCCCACCCCAACCACCCCCGACCCCCCCTACGGATTGCTGCTGCGACTGCCATTTTAATTTTCCCCGAGAAAGTCGACGAACGGCTGCCACCTCCGAGAGAACTCTAGCGTAGACCCTCTTAAGGCAAACTTTATTTTCTCGAGGCTGAGAAACCCAGCCATGTCGGTAACCCAAGTCTCTACACTCAGTGTGGTGATATGCATCACTGTAGACACACAAGGGGTTAATGTAAGTACACATAAACCAGTTAGACTCTAGAGGGAGCACCGGAGACATGACACACAGACACTCAACCAATAGGTCGGTTAGATAGGACACGACCAATGGACATTCACGATACACACAGAGGTGACACTACCACAGGGCAGCATTACACCAACCCATATATAAAGGACACAGCACACATGATCTTTCTCTTTCCAGTGGAGACACTCAGTGAGTTCAGACACAGGGTTGATTCAACATCACACCCACCACGTGGATTGTAGCAGATTGGTTTGTCAGTCTGAGTAGCTATAGAAGGATTAACAGTAGTGGCAAACCCGAGTAGGAGAATTGTAAATAGTTCAATAAACGTGTTGAAGTTATCTCCACGTCTGAACCTTCCTTTGTCAGAGTGCACATCAAGGTAGCCGCTTATGCTACGCCAAGAGGATAACAAGACATGGTACCAGTTGAGTAACCATTTCAATCCATATAGTTACAACTCAGCAAGCAGTGACAACCAGCAACAACAGCCAGGCAAGACGATATTCGGGATTCCGGTTCCGAATCAGCTCATGTACCAAGGCAATCTCAGTATAAACTGCCGTTGGTTCTGGCAGAGATTCGAGATCTACCTGGTAGCGTCCAACCAAGATGGCGTGGCGGATGCAGAGAAAATAAAGCTTCTACTCACCATCGCGGGTCCAGTAGCAGCTGAAATCTTCCAGACTTTCAAATACTCAGAGCTGCAAAACAAGAGCGATTTCCAAGCAGTCCTGGACAAATTCCAAGAATTCTGCGATGAGAATACAAGAGAAAAAGGTAAAAGAAGCACCAAAACTCACCACGAGGTAGGCTTGCAGCAGAAATCTGCAGGTTTGAATTGTAGCCATCTTGGTAAAGGTGCTGCACATGCGCAGTGGAGAAAAAGGCCCCAAGTAAAGGAACAAAGATCTGGGCATGCCCAATCCCTTCCTACGACCGACGTCACACGCTTCGTGATGTCAGAGGCCCCGGACCACACCCCCTTAAAGAGGAAATGGCCCAAAACACGAAAAAAAAATCTTAAAGCCGTAAAACAAGATTTTTTCACCTGGAATGACAGCACAATGCCTGAAATTCAACCAATAGCTGAAAGTAACCTCCGCAGAACCCTGCAACAAGCAGGTAGCACCGCCCAAAGAGATGATACAGTCCTTGAATACTACGACTCCCACCTTTATTCCTTCTTTGGACATCACGAGCCCAATGCCAGCTCCGCCACAAACAGTGATGATATGGTCCTAGAAGACTACGACTCAGACAAAGGTTTTTTCATTAGCGATGGTGACCCCAGTACTGAATCCGACTCAGATGTGGATGTGTTCTTCGGATTTGAGGATCTTCAGCCCAGCATATATGACATCCCGACTCGTGAGTGCAGGATTATGCTGCGGCCTGAAACCAAGAGACAAAGAGCGGTACAAGCCCACAGAGAGCGGCCTGCTGCCACACAGAGTAGTCCACGCACCGCAAAGGGTTCCTGACTCCACACAGAGAGTGGTCCACGCACCACAAAGGGTCCCAGCCTTTACACAGGAAGCGATGAAAGACTCAACAGCGAGGCAACTGCACGTCTCCGCACAAGAAGTGACTTGAGTGACACAAGCCTCCACAGAGAGCTCGTGGACAGCCTCCACGATAGAAGCAATGCAAGACTCCAAAGCGCGGTCCCTGCATGAACAAGACCATGAGGGTCTAGCAACCTCCTCTGAGCAACCAGCAGCAGACGATGCTTGTGTGCCATGCTCAAGTGAACAACAGAAAGAATGACAGTTTGCCATGTCAAGTGCACAGCAAGAAGACTATGACAGTCTACCACTCTCCAGTGAACAGCAAGACGACTATGACAGTCCACCCACATTGTTTAAGCCACAAGAAGAAGACTCTGACAGTCTACCTAGCTCAAGTGAACAACAAAGCGACTATGACAGTCTACCCACATTGTTTGAGCCACCAGAAGAAGACTCTGACAGTCTACCCAGCCCAAGTGAACAACAAGAAGCTACTGAGGCTCTATCCACTGTATGTGAGACAAGTGACGACAGCATCCCACTTCCCATACAAGATGTGCAATGTGACAGACCTCAGCTAGTGTGTACAGAGGCACTCGACGATCACAGTGAGACTACCGGTGACTCCGGTGACACCACGTTACTTCAAACGTCATTCGTTCGAGCCTCTCCACAAGCAAATGCATTCATGAATGTTTTGACTCTTGTCATAGAGCATCAAGAAACCTCAGCTGAATCAAGTGAACCTGCAATGACTCCAGATGTGGTAGCCATGATGTGGAGATGCCGGCGTTGGACTGGGGTGAGCACAGTAAGAAGTCTTACAACACCAGGTTAAAGTCCAACAGGTTTGTTTCAAACACGAGCTTTCGGAGCACGGCTCCTTCTTCAGGTGAAGAAGGAGCCATTCACCTGAAGAAGGAGCCGTGCTCCGAAAGCTCGTGTTTGAAACAAACCTGTTGGACTTTAACCTGGTGTTGTAAGACTTCTTACTGTCCAGATGTGGAGCAGCAAGAAATCTCAGCTGACTCCAGTGTACCTGCTATGACTCCAGATGGGGAGCATCGACAAACCAAAACTGACTCAGGTCAAACAGACCAGACTGCTGATGGGGAGCATCGACAAACCAAAACTGACTCAGGTCAAACAGACCAGACTCCTGATGGGGAGCATCGACAAACCAACACTGACTCAGGTCAAACAGACCAGACTCCAGATGGGGAGCAACCACAAGCCAAATCTGATTCAAGTAAGCCGGACATGACTCCAGACGGTGAGCGCCGCAAACTCAGTTACGGCACGCTAAAGAAAACAGCAGATGCCACAAAGCACGCTGACACGAGTAACTGTGTGAAGGACTCGTTTTATCCATAGAGTGTGGTCCTTCAGCGCAGTGAACACAATAACAGAACCATCTAACACAACATCACAACCTATGACAACCATATCAAAGACAACGACACGACGCGTACCAAAGGCAACATCGTCGACAGCAAGCACAACAAAGACTGCACCAATGGAACTACGACTGGTACGACATGGTACAACTCTGCCCATGAGGGACACTGTTACTGCTCAGCTCAGTACAGTGACATACCATGGCAGGACGATGCATCTTCCCAATTCACGTGGGCTGCACTACCAACAGGCAATATGGCTTTCAGGAGAGATGCCATCCAACATCGCTATCACAAGCATCGGAAGAAAAAAAGACTCCAAATCAGGCAACAAAGTGATTTGACCACTTCTTGATTCCTTATGCACAGGGACACTGATGGCGTTCACAAGGACATGCCGCCATCAACATCGCCAACTCACCAACCAAACAGGAAAGACCATGATAATTGATGGGTTTCTGAGTCACACATATGATTTGGACTTATTGTTTAGTGATCACTGTTATCGTGACTTGTACAGAGCATCGCTTATCTACCTGTTTTTTGTTCAATTTTCTTTAAGTGTACAGAAAATATGTAACATGAAAAAAGGGGGGATGTAGTGATATGCATCACTGTAGACCAACAAGGGGTTAACGTAAGTACAAATAAACTAGCTAGACACTAGAGGGAGCACCAGAGACATGACACACAGACACTCAACCAGTAGGTCAGTTAGATAGGACACGACCAATGGGCATTCACGATAAACAGAGGTGACACCAACCCATATATAAAGGACACAGCACACATGATCTTCCTCTTTCCAGTGGAGACACTCAGTGAGTTCAGACACAGGGTTGATTCAACATCACACCCACCACGTGGATTGTAGAAGATTGGTTTGTCAGTCTGAGTAGCTATAAAAGGATTAACAGTAGTGGCAAACCCGAATAGGATAATTGTAAATAGTTCAATAAACGTGTTGAAGTTATCTCCACGTCTGAACCTTCCTTTGTCAGAGCGCACATCAAGGTAGCCGCTTATGCTACGCCAAGAGCATAACAAGACACTCGGGGGCTTTGATTCCCTCCACATTAATAAAATCCGTCTCCGGGCTACTAGGAAGCCAAAGGCCAAGACGAACGGCCTCTTTCGCCCCCTGAACTCCCGGGTCTTCTGATACTCCAAATATCGCTATCTCTGGACTCGGCACCACCTGTGTGTTAAGCACCTTGGATATTGCCCTCGCGATTAATTTATTTTTCTGATGCAACATTGAATCCACAATCGCTAACTTACCGACCTTGTTTATTTCTCAATCCTTTAATCATGGTAAAGGAGCTGCACTGTTTATCCCATCGTTTACCAAAGGCCCTGATGACTTGCTGTTCACGCGAAGCCATTATGAGCTTGCAATTCCAGCAACTTTATTGGCAAAAAAAGTGTTAAAACTTACTTGTGCACAAACTAATCTAGCAGGGCACACTCTAGGAATATCTGGGCCATTGTGAATAATTTTCTAGTAGAAAGAGATTATTGGTTTACTGCCAACAAAGAAATGATATCTAATGCATCTTTTCAAACCAACAATCGTTGGACAAAAAGCAATTTTGCAACAATAGAAAATGTTTTTTTCCCCAAAAAGAAGAATGACAGCTCTTAGAGCTCAATTCTTTCAGTCATATATTGCTGAAATGAGAGATCACATAACTATAATTACAAAACAGTTATTTTTCAGAAACAAAATACTCTGCCTCTGTTTGTGTAACTCAAAGTTATGAAGCCAGATTTTGTGTACTTGGCCGCTGACAGTCCTTTTCTACAAACTAATAAATCATGAGATAAAATAAATGATTAGGGACAGGAAGAATGTTGGGCACTGAGCTTGCTAATATGAACGCAGTCTTGATATTGGCTGCGAAGAGAAATTCCAAATGTTTTTCGTCAAAAGAGACTTCGTCAAATGGCTTTGTGTGAAATACTTGGACAGATTCCGTTCAAAACATCTGGATAATATGCTTTCTGAAGTATTGTCTTTTTGACTGAAATAATATGACTTGAAATGCTTAGATTTATAAATATCAACTAATGCAGTTTATAATAAGGACGCATATTTTTACTAAAGAGAATCTTTTTCCATCCACCAGAATTGTCGGGACAATACAGCTGGTGTACGTTGTGAAGTGTGTGCTCCTGGGTACTATGGGACAGTAAGAGGATCTCCAAATGACTGCCGTCCTTGTGCTTGTCCTCTTCAGATTTCCAGTAACAAGTAAGATTCTAGGATTGAAATGTTTCAGATGCCTTTGGCAAGTTTAATTGCCAATTAACAAAATGGGTCTGAATGTTTGTAGGGTCCTCATGGTCACTCATCATGTCTTGAGATATCAGAACAACAATGAAGTGGTTGTTTATAGAAATTTACACCATTCTTCTAGAAGGTTCTGCTAAACTCCAGTTGGAGAACATCTTTGGAAGTTCCACATGAATATTGAATTTAATAATTTTGGAACTTTCCAGCCGTTTTCGCCAGCAAAATATACGGTGAAGCCCCCTTGCCGACAAACACACTGGGGGGGGGGGGGGGGGGGGGGGGGGGTGGAATGGGGAATCCCCCACATAAACTCATCTAAATTATTCTGTGACCTTCAGAAGCCATTCTTGCCACTTGTTTAAAAACATTTTCTTACTCAAAAAAAAATCACATTGTGCATGTCATTAGATATTTTCCCCCATTTTCTTCTCCCCATATCTCTTCTCAAGGTGTTGATGTTTTGCTCTCATGCATTTTAACCTTGCTGGTCATTTTCCAGTACCTCTCCCAAGTGATCCGTCTTCATGTTTGTTCCTACACAACAGGCTGTTCAATTGCAAGGAGCACTGATTCTTACCTTACTTCACTTGATCAATTGGAAAACAAAGCATAAAATAGCAATGAGCGACTGCAACCTGGTCAATCGTTCCCTCTAAACCTGCGGGTAATAAGTTTAGTAATTGTCAGGCTTCCAGTTGTGGCATGTAGGTGGAGGTTACAGGTTCGGTGGTTCCTGCCAGAGCTGTCTTTTATGGCCTTTTTAAGTCTAGTTTTTGGTGAAGATTTGTTCGTGAGGAGCTGTGGGAGGTCTAGGACATTTATAGAATGTCAGAAACCAGCGAGCGAAAGTCCACCGCCGACCGGGGTGCAGCAGAAGGAAAGATGGCGGGAGACATCCCACTGGGTGGGGCTGCGCCCATCACGGTGAAGAAGATGACGGAGGTGATGGCTGGGGAGTTTGAATGGCTGTTTTCAAAACATTTCAAAAAACATTATATGATGATGATGGCTTAAGGCGTGAGTGGGAGAGAGTCTCGCGCTGGTGAGAGAGGAGCTGATGAGAACTTTGACGACGGTGTGGGAGCAGGGAAGAAAATGAAAGGGATAGAGGAGGCCTTTTGATGGCATAGTGACCATTTCACCTCGGTGGATGAGGGAAGCAGTAATTAACAGGGCTGAGAGCCAAGGTAGAAGACCTGGAGAACAGGTTGCATAGGCATAACCTGAGCATCCTGGGTGTGCCTGAAGGGTTGGAGAGCCAGAAGTCTACAGAATACTTTGCCAATATTATGGCAAGCTGATGGGGCAGGGATAGGACCCCTCCCAGTAGGTGTTGGATAGGGCCCACCGGTTGCTCCGGCCGAAATGAAGGATGAATGAGCCACCCATTGCAGTGATCATCAATTCCCATAATGTTCAGGTGAAGGAGGTAGTGCTGAGGTGGGCGAAGCAGAGATCCGAGGTGGAGTGGAAATGCAAGGGTATACGCATAAACCAGGACTTGATAACGGAGCTGGCAAGGAGGCAAGCGGCCTTCAGACAGGCTAAGGCAGTGCTGTATATGTGCAACGAGCGGTTTGGTGTGGTCTACCCGGCGAAGCTGAAGGTCACGTTTAATGGCAGAGACTATTATTTTGAGATGGTGGCGGAGGCATTTGTGAAGGCAGAAGGCCTGGGATTGGACTGAATTTAGGCTTTTGGCAGTTTCGTCTGAGTTCTATCTCTGTTTTTTCTGAGTTGGAATATTTTTCGTGTATGGGTGTTATGCATAACTTTGTTTGGGTTTTGTTTTGATGTAATGGGGATTAGAGGGGAAGGGGACATTGAGATTGGTGTGGTTTAGTTTTTGATGTGGGAAGCGGCCTCTGGCAGGGGCCATGGCACTGCAAATACAATGTTGGCTAGTCTAGTAAACGGAAGTGTGGTTCACCGCCGCGGCTGTTGGAGCTTGTATGGGAAGGGTTTGATGGGCCCGGGACGTGTGAATGGTGGGGGAATGGGACCGATATTGGGTGAGATGTTTTCAACAGGAAGTGACAAAGGGGCTGCTGGGAAGGGGAAGGAGAGGATAGCAGTAAGTAGGGCCGGGGAAGTGTCCTGCCTAGGAGGCAGAGCCTGGAAGGATGGTCATGGCAGTAGGAAGGGTGGGGTAGGGTGGGGGACGGGGGGGTGGGGGACGGGGGGGGGGGGCGGTGCATATGAGAAACCACCAGCCAGTGGTGGTATGGAACGTACAAGGGTTAGGGAGACCGGTGAAGAGAGCGCGCGCTTTCACGCAGCTGAAATTGGATGCCGTGCTGTTGCAGGAGACCCATCTGAGGGTAAAGGACAAGGTGAGGCTGAGGAAAGGCTGGGTGAGCCAGGTGTTCATTTCTGGCTTCGATAGTAGGGCTCGAGGTGGTGGCAATACTGGTGGGTAAGCGGGTGAGGTTCAAAATGGAGAAGGTGGTGGGTACATGACGGATGCTCTGGAGTGGAGGTTAGTGGTGTTGGTCTGTGTGTATGTCCCAACTGGGATGACGCTGGGTTTGTGAGGAGGATGTTCCTAGCCATACTGAACCTGGATACTCACCAGCAGATAATGGGGGGGGGGGGGAAATTGGAATAAGGCGCTGGACGTGAGGATGGATAGGTCTCTGCGCACTCACTGGCCCCCCTCAATGAGTGGGGGAAAGTGTTAGAGCGGTTTATGAGGGAGATGGGAGGGGCAGATCGGCATCCACGAGACAGGAAATATTCCCTTTTTTCGCCAACGCACAACGTGTGTTCAAGGATCGATTTTTTGTGACAGGGAAGGGGTTGCTGGTGGAGGTAAAGAAGGCGGAGCACTCGGTGATTGGGATATCAGATTACACGGTGGATATCATGGGTGGCTGAGGCCTTGCAGAGGGATCCGGCCTAGAGACCGGTGTGGAGGCTGGATGTGGGCTTGCTGGCGGACCCAAACATTTACGTTAAGATTGGGAGGGTGAGGGAGGCGTATGTGGAGTTTAATTGAAAGGGGAGGTCCCATCGCCAGTGGTTTGCGAGACATTGAAGTTGGTAGTGAGGGGTGAGGTCATCATATTTAAGGTGAAGGTGCATAGGGAAGTGTGGGAGGAGCAGCAGCGGCTGATAGAGGACATTTTGAAGGTGGATGGAAGATACACAGAGGATTTGGAGCCGGGGCTATTGGTGAGGAGGAAAGAGTTGCAGGCGAAGTTGACCTGTCATTGGGCAGGGCGGCTCTGCAGTTCAGACGAGCATGGCAGGGGTTGTGTATGAGTATGGTGAGAAGGCACGTCGATTGTTGGTGGGCCAGCTCCAGTGGCAGGCAGCGGCGAGGGGGATTGTGCAGATTAGGGATGGAACTGAAGGGGTGGTGGTGGCCCCAGAGCCGGTGAACAGGGTGTTTGAGGATTATTATAGGGGGTTATATAAGCCACCGGAGGATGAGTCGGGGATGAGGGAGTTTTTGGAGCATCTGGAGTGGCTAGAGATGGGGGAGGTTGAAAGGGCAGAGTTAGAGGAGCCGTTAGGTTTGGAGGAAGCGAAGGTAATTATAGGGAAGATGCAGTCAGGTAAGGCGCCAGGACCGGATGGGTTCCTGGTGGAGTTTAATAGAAGGTTTAAGGACAAGTTGGTGCTGCTGATGGTGGCAATGTTTGAGGATGCGATGTCGAAGGGGGGGATTACTTGAGACTATTTTGTTGTTACTGAAAAAAGATAAGGACCTGGTGGAGTGTAGGTCGTGTAGGCTTATTTGTCCACTGAATGTGGATTCTAAGATATTGGCGAAGGTACTGAAGGTGAGACTGGAGGGGTGTCTTCCGTAGGTGGTGGGGGAGGATCAGACAGGCATTCATCAAAGATAGGCAGCTGTCGCTGAATGTGCGGCTGCCCAATGTGGTGCACCGTAGAAGGGAGGGAGTTGGAGGTGGTGGTGGCCTGAGAAACCAGAGGATTGGGAAGCCTTTAAAAGCGAGCATAGGATAACTAAAAAAGCAATAAAGGGGGGTGAAGATGAAGTACGAGTGCAAGCTAGCTAGTAATATAAAAGAAGAATGGAAGAGATTTTCTCAATATATAAAACGTAAGAGAGAGGCAAAAATAGACATTGGCCCACTAGAAAATGTGGCTGGAGAAGTAATAATATGAAACAAAGAAGTGGCAGATGAACTGAATAGTTACTTTGCATCAGTCTTCTCGGTGGAACACACCAGTGGCATGCCTGAGCTCCAGGAAAACCAGGGGGCAGAGGTGAGTGCAGTAACCATTACTAAGTAGAAGGTTCTGGGGAGACTGAAAGGTCTGAAGGTGGATAAGTCACCTGGACTGGATGGACTACACCCCAGGGTCCTAAAAGAGATAGCTGAGGAAATTGTGGAGGCATTAGTGATGATCTTTCAGGAATCACTGGTGGCAAGCAGGGTCCCAGAGGACTGGAAGGTGGCTAATGTAACACCACTGTTTAAGAAGGGAGGGAGGCAGAAGACGGGAAATTATAGGCTCGTTAGCCTGACTTCGGTCATTGGTAAGATTTTAGAGTCATTTATTAAAGATGAGATCGTGAAGCACTGGAAGTGCATGGTAAAATAGGACTGAGTCAGCACGGCCTTTGACAAAGGGAGGTCGTGTTTGACAAACCTGTTAGAGTTCTTTGAGGAGATAACAAGCAAGTTAAACAAAGGACGTGATTTATTTAGATTTCCAGAAGGCCTTTGACAAGGTGCCGCATCGGAGACTTAAATAAATTAAACGCCCATGGTGTTAAGGGTAAGAATCTGGCATGGACAGAGGATTAGCTACCTACACTACCTACACAAACGATGAGTCCAGCCTTTCCACCCCTCGAAAAAATGCCTTTGGCAAAAAGACTGGCAGACACTGGAACAACAACAGAAACTGTGGCAAAATATTCGTTTTGACACCCTGCACCCCAAGGCCAAGACTCCTACAGTTTTGACTGCCTGCACCCAGCCAGCCAATGATAAAGGGATTGGCTGACTGGGAGAAGGCAAAGAGTGGGATAACTGGGTCTTTTTCAGGATGGCAGCCGGTGACTAATGGTGTTCCTCAGGGGTCTGTGCTAGGACCACAACTTTTTACAATATACATTAATGATCTGGAAGAAGGTACTGAAGGCACTGTTGCTAAGTTCGCAGATGATACAAAGATCTGTAGAGGTACAGTTAGTATTGAGGAAGCAAGGGGGGCTGCAGAAGGATTGGGACAAGCTAGGAGAGTGGGCAATGAAGTGGCAAATGAAATACAATGTGGAAAAATGTGAGGTTATGCACTTTGGAAGGAGGAATCTTGGCATAGACTATTTTCTAAATGGGGAAATGCTTCGGAAAGCAGGTGCACGAAGGGACTTGGGAGTCCTTGTTTATGATTCTCTTAAGGTTAATGTGCAGGTTCAGTCGGCAGTTAAGAAGGCAAATGCAGTGTTAGCATTCATGTTAAGAGGGCTAGAATACAAGACCAGGGATGTACTTCTGAGGCTGTATAAGGTTCTGGTCAGACCCCATTTGGAGTATTGTGAGCAATTTTGGGCCCCATATCTAAGGAAGTATGTGCTGGCCTTGGAAAGGGTCCAGAGGAGATTCACAAGAATTATCCCTGGAATGAAGAACTTGTCGTATGAGGAACGTTTGAGGGCTCTGGGTCTGTACTCGTTGGAGTTTAGAAGGATGAGAGGGGATCTTATTGAAAAGTACAAGATACTGCGAGGCCTGGGTAGAGTGGACGTGGAGACGATGTTTCCACTTGTAGGAAAAACTAGAACTAGAGGACACCATCTCAGATTAAAGGGGCGATCCTTTAAAACAGAGATGAGGATTAATTTTTTCAGCTAGAGGGTGGTGAATCTGTGGAACTCTTTGCTGCAGAAGGCTGTGGAGGCCAATTCACTGAGTGTCTTTAAGACAAAGATAGATAGGTTCTTGATTAATAAGGGAATCGGGGGTTATGGGGAGAAGGCAGGAGAATGGGGATGAGAAAAATATCAGCCATGATTGAATGGCGGAGCAGACTCGATGGGCCAAGTGGCCTAATTCTGCTCATATGTCTTATGGCCTTCTGGCCTTGGATGCGGAGAAATCATGTGACAGAATGGAGTGGGGGTACCTTTTGCAGTACTGGAGAAATTTTGGATTGGGCCTAAGTTAGTGGCTTGGGCAAAGTTGCTATATAAGGATCTGACAGCTTGTGTACAGCCAAATGAGATTTAGTCAGAGTACTTTCCTCTATTCCAGGGAACGAGACAGGGATGACCCATGTCTGCCCTATTCACATTGGCGATTGAGCTCTAAACGATTGTGCTGAGGGATTCGGGCTTATGGAGGGGATAGTGAGGGGGGTGGTGGATGGAGCAAAGCATGTCTCTTTACACAAATGACTTACTGCTGTACATCTCCGTCCAGGGCTCTTCGGTGAGGGACATAATGGAGTTGCTAGGGAAATTTGGAGCGTTTCGGAGTACAAATTAAATTCAGGAAAATGTGAGTGTTTTGTTGAGTCTCTTTCGGGTGCAGGGGCGGGAGTGCAAGGATTGCCATTTAGGGTGGCGACAACTCACTTTAGCTATTTGAGGTGCAGGTAGCGCGGGACTGCTCGCTGGTCCGTAAGCTACACATCACGTGTCTGGTAAGGAAGGTGATGGAGGGTCTGGGGAGGTGGGATAGACTTCCTTTATCATTGGCTGGCTGGGTGCAGGCAGTCAAAACTGTTGGAGTTCTTGGCCTTGGGGTGCAGGCTGTCAAAATGAATATTTTGCCACAGTTTCTGTTGTTGTTCCAGTGTCTGCCAGTCTTTTTGCCAAAGGCATTTTTTCGAGGGGTGGAAAGGCTGGACTCATCGTTTGTGTAGGTGGTGAAGGTGGCAAGGTTAAGGAAGGTGGTGCTCCAAAGTGGGTGGCACTCGGGGGGGGGGGGGGGGCTTGGTTCTTCTGAATCTGTTGCACTATTACTGGCCGACGAATGTGGAGACAGTGCGGAAATGGAGGACAGAGTTGGAAGCTTTGTGGGTGCGGATGGAGGTGGGATTCTCTCGAGGGTCGGGGTGGCGGGTGCTAGCAATTAGACCGCTGCCTCTAGCCCCAGGGAAGTATTCTGGGAACCCAGTAGTAGTAGCCACGCTGAGGATCTGGGGGAAATTTCAACAGCACGTCTAGTTGGGGAAGGGGTTGAGGGCGATACCGATAAGAGGAAATCATGGATTTGAGCCAGGGAGAATGAATGCGAGGTCCCGGGGATGGAAAAGAAAGACGTGAAAGAGATGAAGGATCTGTTTCTGGACGGGAGATTTGCAAGTTTAGAGGACTTGGGGGTGGCTTATGGGCAGCAGGGTGAGGAAGGCTTTAGGTATATGCAGGTGCCAAATTTCACAAGAAAGACTTTTCCGAGTTTCCCGGTGGCACCGCCCTCCTTGCTGGAAGTACTGTCGAGGGGGGGGGGGGGGTGGGAGGTTTTCGAGAGTGAGGTTTTCTCAGCGATTAATGGCAGGGTTATAGAACATAGAACATAGAACACTACAGCGCAGTACGGGCCCTTCAGCCCTCGATGTTGCGCCGACCTGTGAAACCATCTGAAGCCTATCTGACCTACACTATTCCATTTTCATCCATATGTCTATCCAGTGACCACTTAAATGCCCTTAAAGTTGGCGAGTCTACTACTATTGCAGGCAGGGCGTTCCACACCCCTACTACTCTCTGAGTAAAGAAACTGCCTCTGACATCTGTCCTATATCTATCACCCCTCAATTTAAAGCTATGTCCCCTCGTGTTGGTCATCACCATCCGAGGAAAAAGACTCTCACTGTCCACCCTATCTAACCCTCTGACTATCTTATATGTTTCTATTAAGTCACCTCTCAGCCTTCTCCTCTCTAACGAAAACAACTTCAATTCCCTGAGCCTTTCCTCGTAAGACCTTCCCTCCATACCAGGCAACATCCTAGTAAATCTCCTCTGAACCCTTTCCAAAGCTTCCACATCCTTCCTATAATGTGGTGACCAGAACTGCACGCAGTACTCCAGGTGCGGCCGCACCAGAGTTATGTACAGCTGCAGCATGACCTTGTGGTTCTGAAACTCAATCCCCCTGCTTATAAAGGCTAGCACACCATATGCCTTCTTAACAGCCCTATTAACATGGGTGGCAACTGTCAGGGATTTATGTACCTGGATGCCGAGATCTCTCTGTTCATCTACACTACCAAGAATCTTGCCATTAGCCCAGTGCTCTGCATTCCTGTTACTCCTTCCAAAGTGAACCACCTCACACTTTTCCGCATTAAACTCCATCTGCCACCTCTCAGCCCAGCTCTGCAGCTTATCTATGTCCCTCTGTATCTTATAACATCCTTCAGCACTATCCACAACTCCACCGACCTTCGTGTCATCTTCAAATTTACTAACCCATCCTTCTACACCCTCTTCCAGGTCTTTATAAAAATGACAAACAGCAGGGGCCCCAAAACAGATCCTTGCGGTACACCACTAGTAACTGAACTCCAGGATGAACATTTGCCATCAACCACCACCCTCTGTCTTCTTTCAGCTAGCCAATTACTGATCCAAACCGCTAAATCACCTTCAATTCCATACTTCCTTATTTTCTGCAATAGCCTACCGTGGGAACCTTATCAAACGCCTTACTGAAATCCATATACACCACATCAACAGCTTTACCCTGATCCACCTGTTTGGTCACCTTCTCAAAAAACTCAATAAGGTTTGTGAGACATGACCTACCCTTCACAAAACCGTGTTGAGTATCGCTAATCAACTTGTTCTTTTCAAGATGATTATAAACCCTATGGAGTTATGGAGAAGGATAAGAAGTCTATGGAAGGGATTAAGGACAAGTGGGAGGAAGAGCTGGCGATGGGCCTGGAAGGAGGATTATGGTGCAAAGTGCTGCAAAGAGTCAAAGCCTCTCCCTCGTGTGCGAGGTTGGAATTGATTTGACTAAAAGTGGTATATAGGGCACATTTAACAAAGGATGAGCTGGCTATTTGAGGGGGTGGAAGATAGTTGTGAGCCCTGTGGGAGGAGCCCAGCCAAGCGTGTCCATATTCATAGATTCATAGAATTTAAGGTGCCGAAGGAGATCATTCGGCCCATCGAGTCTGCACCGGCTCTTGTAAAGAGCACCTTGCCCAAGATCAACACCTCCACCCTATCCCCATAACCCAGTAACCCCACCCAACACTAAGGGCAATTTTGAACACTAAGGGCAATTTAGCATGGCCAATCCACCTAACCTGCACATCATTGGACTGTGGCAGGAAACCGGAGCACCCGGAGGAAACCCACGCACACACGGGGAGGATGTGCAGACTCCGCACAGACAGTGACCCAAGCCGGAATTGAGCCTGGGACCCTGGAGCTGTGAAGCAATTGTGCTATCCACAATGCCACCGTGCTGCCCATATATTCTGGTCCTGCCCAAAGTTGGGGAGATATCGGGAGTCGTTTCTTTGCACCACGTCCGAGGTTCTGCATATAGAATTGGAGCCAGGTCCCCAAAGGCCATATTCGGGATGTAGGACCTGCCGGGTTGCAG